>NC_063350.1:42937523-43004431 GCF_021869965.1 Rhincodon typus | reverse complement strand
ATTTTTTCTGAAGAAGGGTCTAGACCCGAAACATCAGCTTTCCTGCTCCTCTGATGCTGCTTGGCTTGCTGTGTTCATCCAGCTCTACGCCTTGTTATCTCAGGTTATTATAGACCTGGTTTTGACCAATGAGAAAGGAATAATTACTGACTTCATAGTGAATGTGCCAGGTGTAGTGACAACCATATTATGGTTGAATATTAATTCCATTATAAGGGAAAGAATTGTGATCCAAGAAAACTATTTTGAATTTAGACAATGGGAAATATCAAGGCATGAGTGTGTCTGATACAGTGTCTGACCAACAGCATGGATTCAATTCCCACACCAGCTGAGGTAACTGTGAAAGGGTCTCCTCCTCAATGTCTCCCCTTGTCTGAAGCATGGTGACCCTCAGGGTTAAAGCCACTGGTCAACTCTATCTAATGAGGGAGCAGCACTATAGTCAGGTAAAACTTTGCTAACTTTACCACTTTCAAGTGTTACTGAAGTAACAATGAATAATACATGCTAGGTACTAAGACATTTTATTTGTACAGCGAAGATTAATCTTTAAAAAGAATTTACATTTTGAGTTTCCTACCTGCTGAAGTTCAACTCATCAGAATTGACATCTGATCAAGCAAGGCATTGAAGAATGCTAAGCTGGCTCTGTTTGCTGGGAAGAAATTGATCTCTGTGCTACCTTCTTAAACACCAAAGAATCTTCTTAATGTCAGAAATCAGGTATAAAGGCTTGGGAATATTTCTGACAAAAAAGAACACTGGGTACGATTTTGGTACAAAAATTTGCACATACTCATTTATCAAATTGATACATTCTAATATCAGGCAGTGTTGATTTAAGACCAGCGCTGCTGTCTTCAAATGTACACTCCATAAATACTCACTCCTAATTTCAAAAAGTAAACCTGAAGGATATTTCAATCCTTCAATAACCTGAAGGATCAAGCAGCACTGTTTAAAGGCATTATGATCCACAACAAGGTAATTTGCTGAGTTACTGTATTTATTTGATGGTGCATTTCTATGTGTTTTTAAATTTCCAATAATTATTGAAAGATTCAGTGAGATGCAGGAGTGATCTGGCTAATGCTGAAGTATATTTTTGGCAATGTAAAAAATTCAATGAAGCAAGTTTCTTCCAGAAATGGATGGTCTGTTAGGTCTTACACTTTGAATTGAGCATGACTGCAAGAATGAAAAGAGGGTTCACAGAGCAGGAGAAGCTGCTGGAAGAAGAAGGGGCAAAAAGAGATGTTCTCAATAGGACACTTTATTTGTTCAGAGTCTTTGGGAAACAATTCTCTTTACTTCAGTATGAAGCAATGTATTTGATGTTTTTACTTCACTGGAGAGGTCATGATTAAAATCTGCTGACAGATATGCCTCAATTGCGATCTCACAGTAAGCAATGACACTATTTCATGTGACTGAGTAGCTGTTATACATCTGCCTCCTTTAAGGTTGCTGATGGAAATATAAGTAATATCTTCAACTCTGCAATTCACTGCGGCATGAGTGGTTACTGAGTCTTCACATGCCTTGTCAGAAGCAAGCAGCTTCCCCATTATGCAAGTTTTCATTCACTGTAAACGCATTGATTTGTATTTTGTTCATGGGAACACTGCCATAGTCCTGAAAAAAAAAAGAATTCCACTCCTTCAAAACACAGTTGAAAGGTGACTATGGCACTTAACATGCAGGTGAATGCAGTAGACATGCAGTAGACATGATTCCTTCATCTGGTATTAGTTCTTCATGTCAATTCTACTTCACTCAATGCTACACAATAACCCTATTTACAAATTACCTGGCATTAGCAATTCTCCTCATCAAATATCAGCCCCCCTCCCCCCGCTCTGGTTTCACACTAAATACTGTATAAGGGTGTAAGGAACAGAAAGGGTTAATGTGGAGGCGTCTACTAAGCGTCATCTAATTGTCAAATAGACTCAGGCAAAAGAATAGCTTTGAACTTCAAAGGAGGGGGATTTAACATTAAGGTCTCCTTCATAGTCTTAGTTACAATAACAATATTTAAAAGGCAACTGGATGGGTACATTCATAGGAAGGGTTCAGAGGGATTTGGGCCAAATGTTGGCAAATGAGACTAGATTTATGTAGGATATCTGGTTGGCATGGATGAATTGGACAGAAGGGTCTGTTTCCATGCTGTACACCTCTCTGACTCAAATATATGTGTATATTTGAAAGAGTAGCTTTCCAAATACCAACTCTTGAGAATGCCACAATAAACCTCTTCCAGTCTGACAAAACCAGTATATCTCTATTGTCTCTCATCTAATTTCGCATCATTTTTCTACTGTCTTTTTTAATTCATGCGAGCACACTTTGCTCACAGGTCTGTTGAGTGACATTTTATCTAATACATTTCAGAAGTCCGTGCAAATCACTTCAGTGGCATTTCCCTCATCAGCCCTGTTGTTAACTAATCAAAAACCTCAAGCCAGTTAACTAAACATGATTTGTGCTTAACAAATTCATGGCCCCCTGTTAAAAGCAAAATACTGCAGGATGCTGGCAATGTAAGAGAGAGTGAATCCCGAGAAATTCAGCAGGTCTAGCAGTATCTGTGTAGAGAAAAACACTTAACATTTTGAGCCCGGTGTAAGAGTCATGCCTGACTTGAAACATTAGTTCTATTTCTTTCCACAGATGCTAACATTGCAAAGCTGGCATGACTCTTCTTTAGAACTGTTCTGTTCTCTCTGGAGATGTTGCCAGATCCACTGAGTTTCTCCAGCTCTCTGTTTGTTCCATGTTCCTGTTTTTGAAAAATGGAAGGAAAAGTACTCCAATGAAACCAAAACTACTGCAAAGCAGCAGACTGTCTCACTTTTCTTGAACAGTGCAGTACTCCAGTGGGATACATCTATTTCTTAACATTTCCTATGCTATGTATAGTAACAATCCATGAAACTTTACTTGCATTTGACGTATAAGTTGTCCTCACTATTGTCCATCCTCAGGTGTGCTGATAGAAAATCCATTTTCATATCAGTTATTATTTGCTCTGGGATGTGTCCAAAATGTGTTCCATTGTCTTCAACATCATCTGACATCAAAATGAATAGAATCTGATAGGTTTCATTTACTACTTCATCAAATTATTCCAATTTTAAATGGTGTTTTTCTGGTTAGTACATAACAGTTTTAATCTAAATCAGTCTTTACATAAACTACACACTACAAATTAAAGCATAAACTCTTCTAGGTCAAATAGGCCATAAAAAAATTCCACCATATTACAAGGGCATTTTATGGTCTATAATATTGTAAATCTTTAAAAGGAAAATTATTGAGTAAAACTTAGTGCAGCCCATTGTGATGGGAACCATGGCAACCAGGCCTACCTGAACATTAGAGGGGCATTGTATTAGTCTCCCAAAGATGGGAAAGTCTTCCCTAACACTATAAAAAATGTAAGAGATGAATACAGAATTCCCAGCCATTGACAGCAGGATGCCAATTAGACTCACTGACAAGCAAGTTGACACTCATTATGCTTGTAACCACTGCAACATTGTGGTGCCTCAGAGATTCAATGAGGCGTTATTGGTTTCCCATACCCTTGGAACTCTACTCAGCAAAACCTGCTGGGTTTGCCAATGGGCACCTAGAATCCATCGCTATCAGGTACTCTGCACCTGTTCAAGGGATGTGGCATCTGACTCTGGAGGTTGGTGTTGAAGGCAACATCCCTTGCTTGCCTTTGACCTTTGCTAGCTCTTAAAAGTCTCCCATCTCAACATCTCTCACCTGTGATCTGCCCCCCACCCCCCCAACCATGGATATGGATCTTCTGGTAAGTACAGTGCCACCAGCAGCCAGTACTCCCACTTTTGCTGCCAACAATGACAATCCATCAGCTTCTAATTGGCTGGTTGCTGCCAATGTCTGTGACTTTGTCCATCAGGGATGTCAACTACGTTAAAGTCCAATGGTACCCAATTAAACACCTGAAGGCTACCTTATCTGTTATGCCAATCCCACAGAATGATGGAGGCTCATCACCGATTCTCTAACCAGTGGGTGAGAACCTGAGTGTTGGATAGAAATGGTAAAATCTATGTAAAACTGTGCAAGGCTGACACATCAGTCCGGCACTGAGTCAGTTTGGCACTCTTCAGGATGCCATCTTTTAGATGCAATGTTTAACCGAAGGAATGAGTATTCCCTTAGGTAAATATAAAGGATCCCATAGCTCTATTATAAAGAAGGACATGAAGTTATCCTTCATTTCCTGTTCAACACTTATGCTTCAATTAACATCACAAAAACTCAAACATTATAACATTGCTGATTGTGTGACTATGTTATGTGTAAATTGGTTACAAGTTTTCAGCATAACAATGCACTCCCATTGACTGTTAACTATGAAATAACTTGAACAGTCCAATGCTTATGAAATGCACTTCAATAATTAAGTTTTTCTTTTGAATATCATCTTTGACCAATGAAGAATGTTATTAAATAAATGAGAAACAATAATTACTCCTAAATCAGAGTAATGAAAATAGTAATTTAGATTGTGAGGCAATGACAGGACAATTTATCAACATTTAAAATAAAGTAGCTCACACAACAAAAGGCAAAATAATCACATTGTTCAGCGGGTGATTATTCTGGTAACCCAGTAATTGTTTGATGTCTTTTTGCTTATAAAATTATCCCTCGGGGATTAATATCTACTGAGGTTGTTCACTTGCTCGTCGAGCTGGCTTGTTTTCATTCAGACGTTCCGTCACCATGCTAGGTGACATCATCAGTGAGGCCTCCGATGAAGCGATGTTGTTCTACTGCACTTAGAATTTATACCGTCCAGTCTGTTATGGTGAGTAGTGTAATTTCTGATTTTGTTCTGTATGGGTTTGTATACAGGGTCCAATTCTACATGTTTGCTAATTACATCATTAGTTGAGAACCATGCCTTTAGGAATTCCTGTGCATGTCAATGTTTAGCTTGGGCTACTATGGTTACGTTGTCCCAGTTAAACTGATGGCCTTCATTGTCTGAGTGTACCGATATTAAGGAAAGTTTGTTGTGCCGTTTTGCTGCGAGCTGATGTTCGTGTATTCTGATGGCTAGTTTCCTTCCTGTCTGTCCGATGCCATGTTTGTGGCAGTTGTTGCATGGTATTTTGTAAGGTGTCTACGACAAACACTCACAAGGATTAAAGACCCCATTCCCACTACTTGCAGAACCTTGTAGTTTGCAAAATACCATGCTAAAACCTTAAATTAATATCATCTCTTTGTTGTTGTATAATCTTTTGAAATATGTGTTACTTTCAATTCCAATAGGACAACTGAATCAAGTTTGAAAGTAAAGGCTGTTTCATTTGTGCCTGTGAACTTTCATGAGTAATTATTTAGCTTACAAATAAAATATGCATACCACCTTGAGATATCTGTTTCATTCTGTGGCAATGAACAATTTCTCCCTGTTGGGAATTACTTGCAAATTTTGAGAAATTGTGAATGGTTGTCAAACCAGTAATGGGAAATTTAGAAAAGCCAATTAACACATTCCACCCATCAAGCATGAATTGTCAGTTCATTGGGCAGTGATGGAAATATCTTTATGAAATAAGTATCAGATCCTGCAATGGTACAGTTTATTTTACCATGGTGACAATACCTTTAATTCACTAAGACCTAGAAATTACTGTTGCAATTAAGTGGAAGAAATTCTGCTTGTGCTGTCAATGCAAAATACTATGATTTTACGAATATTAATAATTTATCAGCTAATAGTAGAATTCCTACCTAATTTATTCAGTTTAATAAGGTAACATTTTCTTACAGCATAAGTATCTTTGAAACCTTATTAAACAGATGATTGAACTACATTCAGCAAATGTCCATTGACCGTTGATATCAGGCAGAGGTTGATCCCCCCCGCTGAGAACTAAAACCGAAACACCCAAAGATGAACACCTCGCCCTATAATCTGTTAAAAAGAGTATGAAAAGTGGTTTAACCTGCCTTTCAGCAACTTCTAGAGCTAAATAAAATAAACCCTGATGCTCACTTTACAATCAACAAGTAACAATTTATTTATCTAACTCTAACAGTGAATGAATTAACTAAACTATTAACAAACCTAATAAACCTCTTCTAACTACTAACTATTCCCAAATAAAACAAGATTCTAATAGTATGCTGTTCCAATAAATGGAAGTCCAATTATATAAAATTAGAAAAACACAGATTTTAGTCTCTCAAAATTATGTATCTTCCCTAATGTTCTGTGTCTTCTCCCACAAATGTTCTGTCAGGAACGCCTTCTCCACTGAATGTACTGTCAGGAATATTAACTAGTTGTGCCATAGATACCTTTGATTTAGATGATGCATTCTCTAAAACTTAGGGAAAACTGTGAGAGTCAGCAATTCTCTCTTCAGAGCTGGGAGCTGTTAACTCTAGCAGATGGCAGTTAACTCTTCTGATTTTCCAACTGCCCTCTCCTTTTATACCTTAGATGACATATCAATTTCTTACAACAGGATTGGTCCTATGTTGTCAAAACCATCAGATTTAAATTTAGTTGTTTTTTGGTATCTATGTGCCTGATTCAGATTGATTGGCTAAAATCAAAACTTGATGTCTTGATAACAAAAGAAAATTGTTGTTTTGCCTGATGACTGCACAGCATTTTAATACAAATATTTTAATTTGGGTGCTTTCTGTGCACCTACAAATCCACAAGCTGCTGCCAACAGACATCATTTTTGAATTTCTAAGCATAGAAAAAGCCCATCATCTTTTAAAGCGGCCATGCACGGCTTTCCCTCTAGCATTTTATAAACTCCAAATCCTAACTTCCTTTCTTCCAATCCACAAGTAGTCTACCCAACTTTGCAACAATCGTGCTAAAATATACATTTACTTTCAATTTTGAGTGGCTGTATTATCTGCAACAATGGAGTGAGTGGTCAGAGGACACAGATAATTCCATGCTTTAAATAACTCAATAACTCGCAATGGCAATAAGGCTATGAGGTAGGGGGATCTCAATGAAATAGGGAATGCAAAATGGTCAATCTCTTATCAGTCACCCGTTGCATGTTTTGCATGCCATAGATTGTTTGGTTGATATTAATGAAAATAACTATCACATGTAGGATATGACTGATGCAATATTTGTGATCCCAACCATGCCCAAACTCTTCTTGAATAGATTCAGTTCGTAGCTGTTTTGTGGATTTTTGCCAATATCCCCCTAATGTTACAATGGGAGTCACAAGGAGAATTGAGGGACTTTGAAGACTTTAAAAATTGTATATAACTTGGTATGAAATTATTGCATCAAGAATTTTTTAAAATGTAGAAATGAATCAGAATTAACATAGAATGATGCAACAAATTCCAATAAACTTTCTCATTATTTATTCCTTAAAGTAATTCATAAATGAATAAAGACAAAATATTGTGAATGCTGGATATCGGAAATATACTCAGGGAACACTGGAGAAACTCAGCAGGTCTGGTAGCATCTGTGGAGAGAGAGAAACAGGGTTAACATTTTGTGTCTGGTATGGGTCTTCTTCAGAACCCCATGGATGGTGTGGTCATTATCATTGTTGTTTCTGGACCTTGCTGATTCACTGCTTTGATTCTACATTACAACAGCTATTACATGTTTAAAAATATTGTGATATGTTTTGGAAGGTCATTGGAGAGAAAATAATTGAATTTCTCAAGGAGCAATAGAAGCAACTTGCTCCATTTAAGAAATAAAATAAAACAAAGAAACATTCTCAACTTTTGCTTCCTGAAAGTGAGGAAAGAATACAGATCCATTAATTTGTATGGGAAATTCTAAAATTCTTTGCATTTCAGTTGCAAGGTGTCTGTTATGGGCAGCCAATTTGTAATTGGTCCAGTCAAACTAGTGCTTGTGTTCATGTTTTATTACCATAATTGTCACATTTCTAATATATTTTAAAAATAAGTGAATTGTTATTTATCCCCATCAGCAAAATTCTGGTCTAATCTGGAAGGGACAATTTAAGTCAAATTTGAAACAACAAACATAAATTGCTGGAGCATCTCAGCAGGTCTGGCAGCATCTGTGGAAAGAAATCAGATTTAACATTTCAGGTCGAGTTCTTCAGAACTGATGGTAGGTAGGAAAGGATGTTTTTTATACAGAAGATAGGGTGGGGAGAGGTGGGAGGAGTAAATGATAGGTGGAGATAGAGCCTAAAGAGAGAGAAAAAACAGTTGGACACACATAAGAGTGGATAAAGTGTTATAGACACATGGAATTATATAGCACGGAAACAGACATTTCAGCACAACCAGTTCATGCCAACCATAATCCCAAACCAGACTGGTTCCACCTGTCTGCTACTAGTCCATATCACTCCAAAGCTTTCTTTTTCATGTATTTATCCAAATGTCTTTTAAACATTGTAATCGTACCCATATCCACCACTTCATTGGGAAGTTCAATCCACACAGGAACAGCCCGCCATGTAAAAAAATTTGCCCCCATGTCCTTTTTAAATCTCTCTCCTCTCACCTTAAAAATGTATACCCTAGTCTTGAAATCCCATCCTAAGGAAATGACAACTACCATTAACTCTATATATACCCCTCATTATTTTATAAACTTCTATAAAGTCACTCTCAACCTCCTATGCTCCAGTGATAAAAGTCCCAGCCTATCCAGCTCTTCTTCATAACTCAAATCTTCCATATCCAGCAACATCCTGGTAAATCTCTTCCAAACCCTCTCCAGTTTAATAATGTCCTTCCTATAACTTCTTTCGGTTTAAGTCAAACTTGACTTGTTTTAAATCGGTAACCTCATTCAATGAAATAAAGAAAAGGGTTCCGGTGTCTCCATCCACAATCCTGGCCACTCTTCTCATACACTATTGATCTCCTAAGCATTCTGAGAAAGGTTGTTGTTTTCTTCTTTTGTGGGTTTTCCATTTATACGTCTCTTCATGGCATCTAGCACGACAGGTAAACTGGTCAATAAATTCAATCAGTAAGTGATTTCGATAACATTTCCTTTATATTTTTCACCTGCAATCTTTTTATGAATGCCAAAGGTCGATTTTTAGCTTGTGCTCTTCATTTCATTCAACTCAAAAGCTTCAGGAGGTGATTTTGAATTTTTTTTGAAGCAGAGGCTTTCACTGAACAATAATGCTGCTTAATAAAACTAAGCAATTAGTAGACTTTGAACACCCGTCCTTATGATCCCCTTTTCCTTAAAAAAAATTGTTAAACCAATCAACATGCAGTTTCTGTGGTGCAGGATACCATCAAGGTTGAAAGACGTAAGATAAATAAGAAGGCAATGATTAGATGATACCATGCTGTTCCACAGATAGAGTCAAAGAAACTGATGATGCCACTATCTGTGCCACTTGCTGCATTCACAAAATTCACAGTCTTGAGAATGTAACTCACATTGTCTTAATAACATAGCTATATAAGAAAGCATTTTGCACATCTACTATATGTTTGCATTTATCAAGGAGTCAAAAGCAAATTAATTCCTTTCAACAGGTTAAATCCAGTGGGATCCTATAGAACAGGGTATTGGATTACAAAGATCATTAACAACAGCTCCCTTCCCACCCAAAGGACCTTGGCTTGCATCCAAAAAGAACAGATGTAGGTTATGATCATGAGGGAATTGAGTTCTGTCAGTTTCCATCAAATAGCCAACAAATTAGAAGTTACCAAACTGCCCAGAACCTGACGATATTTCACAGAAGTCAAGCTATCTAAAACTAAGGTGGTATCTTCCGTTTTGGACTCTAAGTCCAGTGTCAGGCATCACTT
This sequence comes from Rhincodon typus, assembly GCF_021869965.1. Classification (NCBI taxonomy): domain Eukaryota; kingdom Metazoa; phylum Chordata; class Chondrichthyes; order Orectolobiformes; family Rhincodontidae; genus Rhincodon; species Rhincodon typus. Next base: position 42,994,597 of record NC_063350.1, on the reverse strand, counting down.
TCACTCAGACTCAGGTTGGGCTTCCTCATGGGATCATGGGGTTTTCACCTCATTATTTATGCATACATATTGCTACATAAGTGGAATGGTGAATACCATGGAACAGATGCCCAGAATGCTCTTGCCACAAGCAAAACTTAATGGGATCGAGAATTCAAATCCCTCAACTGGACTTCAATCGCTCTACGCTGCGACTTCACTGCATCCCCACTTTTCACTGGGGATGTCTCAGACCAAATCCAAACTAGTCCCGCAGTACAGCTACACCTTGCTAAATGTTCTGGCCCAGGCTGTCCATGATAGAAGGGAAGTCCTCATTCTCAATGGCAAAGCCCTCCCATTAGACCTGGGAAGGCTGAAGCAATGCCACAACTCAGTGATAGCCAGCGGCCCTCACACAGCAGAAACCCAGATCCAGTGCAGGAAGAGGATGAATGATCTCCTATTCTTCACAAGGATTAATGGAAGCATTTGCTTACTGCAAACTGATACGCAAGGAATTACTCAATCTAACTGTACCACTGCACAAACATGCAACATAGGATGATTGGCTGTGAGCCTCCACACCACTGAATGCCTGACAGCTATTATAAAGCAGAGATATTAGGAACTGCAGATGCTGGAGAATCTGAGATAACAAGGTGTAGAGCTGGATGAACACAGCAGGCCAAGGAGCATCAGAGGAGCAGGAAAGCTGATGTTTCGGGCCTAGACCCTTTTCTGAAGAAGGGTCTAGGCCCGAAACGTCAGCCTTCCTGCTCCTCTGATGCTGCTCGGCCTGCTGTGTTCATCCAGTTCTACGCCTTGTTATCTCAGCTATTATAAAACAGATGTTGACACCCCTCTGAGAAATAAAACTGAAATACCCAAAGAGGAGCACCTCACCCTATAATCTGTAAAAGGAGTGAGAATAGTTGTGTAACCTGCTTTTCCTGCTTAACCTGCTGTAGTGGTTAAATAAAATAAATCCCTGACACTCACCTTAAAATCAACAAATAACAATTTATTTATCTAACTCTAACTGTGAACAAATTAACCAAACTATTAACAAACAGAATAAATCTCTTCTAACTACTAACTATTCCCGAATAAAGCAAGATTCTAATGGTATGCTGTTCCAATAAATACAAATATCAATTATGTTAAAGAAGAATTTAGTTTCTTGAAATTACAGCCAGGTCATGTATCTTCCAGAATGTTCTGTGCCTTCTCCGTTGATTCTTCTGTCTGGAATGCCTTCTTCATCAATTCTTCTGTCAGGAATATTATCTAGTTGTGCCATTGGTGCCATTGTCATTAAGATGGCCCTTTCTGTAAGATATGGGGGAGACTGAGATAGCCAGCGATTCTCTGTTGAGAGCTGAGGGTTGTTAGCTTTGGCGGATGGCAGCTAGCTCTGGGTCTTTGTCCAACTGCCCCCTTCTTTTTATACTCTTGATGACATATCAATATTTCTTACAATAGGATTGGTCCTATGATGTCAAAACCATCAGGCTTAAATTTAATAGTTTTTTGGTATCTAAGTACCTGGTTCAAATTAATTGGCTAAATTCAAAAGCCTGTTTTCATGGCAAAAAAAAAACTGCTGCTTGTCCTGCTAATTTTAGGGTCTTTTGTTACAAATGTTTCAATTCGGGTGCTCTCTGCTGTACTTGCAAATTTTCAAGCTACTGTTCACAGACATCCATTTTAAATGTCTAAGCGCAGAAAAAGCACATGATTTTTTAAAGGGACCACACATGCTTTCCCTCCTAACATTTTACAAACACCAAATTCTAACTTCCTGCTTCCCAATCCACAAGCACTCTCCCAACTTCACAACACAACCATCTCCTAGGCCCATGTACTTCCGTCTCACTGAGCAGAGTTCAGGACCTGGCATGGTTGTGCATGCCCTTAATGTGCTTATGCACCCATTTTGATTGTACTCAAATCTTTTCTTTCTCTCTTTTACAGGTCAAGATCATCCACACCAGGAGGAAAATTGCCCAGACTGGCAAAGAACTGATGGGTATTTGAATGTTTAGCTCTTTTGAAGAATATGACACAGAGCTGGCGGGGAAGATCATGAACATTCCTGCACCAATAGGGAAACAGGAATATTACAAGAAGTCAGTGGGGGAAGCCTGCCACCTGCTGGTCTCAGATATCAGTGTCAGATATTAGTTTACATGAGGGACTGCACATGTTCATTATTGAATTCTCTTCTCCACTCCAGGTACTAGCCCATACCAGAAGTGGCTGAAGCATAAGATGCCACAATCTCTCCTCACGAGCACCACCAACTCTAAGGGTGATGTCTCTGAAGCCTCAGAGGAGACACCAAGTGGAGGTTTCACCTGCACCCTCCTGCAGCAAAGAGACTGTCATCTCAATGGGCAGACTATTTAGAGGATTGCTTAGGTTCACAATCTAGTGAGCACATCACTGAGGCAGGTCCACAGCTGGGGGTGAAACAATACCCAAGGTATGTAACAATTGGAGCACTGTAGACCTACCTGCAGATGGCACTCCTCTGTACCCTACCATAAGTGACATACTGCAAATGCAGAGACAGGCAACATCAGCCAGTGATGTCAACAGGCAGCCATAAACAGGAATTGTACCAACAAGGTAACACAGACGTTTCATTTCAGGACCCTCCACATATGCCTCTATTCCCTCCCCTCCTCTTCCCCTCCTCCAGTGACCCTATTGCTCACAACAGGTCAGGCCAAAGAGCGTGAACCTGGACCTGGGAAGTAATTCCCAGCAGGCCAGAACTTTCTAGCTTTGAACACCCAGGGGATGCTCTTATATCATCACAGCCACTGGGCATGGTGTAGCAGCCAAGGGACTCCCTCCTCTTAGGCTGGGAACGTTTGGGGAGCATAAAGATATAGTTGTGGGCAAATGAAGACAAAAATATTTTCAGGTACATAAGTGACAAAGGTGTTCATTGCATTTATCTAGCCTGCAGTGCTGTAAATATACGTTCACTTGTGCTTTGTAACATTAGCTGTAACCTTATTACATCGCAATTTAATACCCTAGTTGTTTGAAGTGAAAGGAGTAGAACATCTTCTCCATCTCAAGAAGGAGATGGAAATAGCTTTTGCACCAGGATACCTTTTATTGTGTCACATCAGCAGCAATGTGTGAGCCAAAAGTTGTTCTCATGACCCAATGAAAGATGGATCTGGCTTTTGGGGATTGTAGTCAAGGCTATCAAGATTTCAGGGACAGTGACTTTCTCTGATGAGATAAGAGTGAGGGTATGGGACCTGGGACTGCGACTTTGTGGACAACACACAGACAATTGAGCCAGTGGATGTGGTTAATTTGGATTTTTAGAGGCCTTTCAACAAAATCCCACCATAAGAGAACAATGCGTAAAATTAAAGTGCATGGAATTATGTCAGTGCATTCAGATGGATATAAAGGTGGTTAGCAGACAGGAAAGAAATAAGCAAATGGGTCTTTTTTCTGAATGGCAGGCAGTGACTAGCAGGGTAGTACAGGGTACTAAGTCCCCAGCTATTCACAATATATGTTAATGATTTAGATGAGGGAACTAAATGTAATAACTCAAAATTTGCAGATGGCACAAAGCTGGTTCAAAGGGTGAGCTTTGAGGAAAAAGCAGAGATGTTGCAGTGCCATTTGAATAGGCTGAGTGAGTGGGTAAATGCAGTGTTTTGTGGATAAATATAAGTTTATCCACTTTAGTAGCAAAAATAGAAAGGCAGATTATTATTTGAATGACTGTAAGTTGAGAGAGGGAATGTTCAAAAAAAACCAGAGTGCCCTTATGCACTGGTTGCTGAGAGTAAGCATTCAGGTGCAGCAGGCAGTTAAGAAGGCAAACTGTATGTTGGCCTTCATGGTGAGAGGATTCGAGTACAGGAACAAAGATGTCTTGCTGCAATTATACAGGGCATTGGTGAAGCCATACTTGGAATGTTCTGTAAAGTCTTGGTCTCCTTATCTGAGGAAGGATGTTTTTGCTTTCGAAGGAGTGCAGCGAACTTGATTTCTGGGATGGCTGGACTGACATATGAGGAGAGATTGAATTGGTTAGGATTGTATTCGTTGTAGTTTAGAAGAGTAATGGATGGGGGATCTCACAGAAACCTATAAAATTCCAACAGGTCTAAACAGGTTGGATCATTCAAATTAATTTTAATTCATTCACAGGACAAGGGAGTTGTTGACTAGGCTAGCATTTATTGCCCATCCCAGAGAGTAGTTAAGAGTTAAGCACATTGCTGTGGGTCTAGAGTCACGTGTAAGCCAGACCAGGTAAGGATGGCAGTTTTCTTCCTTAAAGGACATGAGTGAACCAGATGGGTTTTTCTGATAATTGACAATAGATTCATGGTCATTAGACTCTTAATTCCAGATTTTTATTGAAATTTCACCATCTGCCATGGCAGGATTTGAACCTGGGTCCCCAGAACAGGAAGGATGTTTGCTACGATGGTGGAGGCCAGAACCAGGGATCACAGTTTAAGGATAAGTGGTAAAACCTTTAGGCTTGGATGAGAAGAAATTTCTTTCCCCAGGCAGTGTTGAGCTTGTGGAATTCACTGCCACAGAACAGATGAGGCCTAGTTATTATGTGTTTTCAAGAAGGAGATGGAAACAGATTTTGCGGCAAAACGGATCAAGGGATAAAGGGGGAGGGTGGGATTATCTCAATGATCAGCCATAATCATGTTGAATGGTGAGCAGGGCTTGAGGAGTCAAATGGCCTACTCCTGATTCTATCTTCTATGTTTCTATATTAATATATATATAAGTAATAGACAAATGTGGCTGGGCTGTACAAGGTGCAAGAAGGAATGGTTATTTTCTGGCTGGGGGAATTGTTATCAGTTTCTGAGGTAGGTGATGCTTAACTGAGATATTAAGGACTTAATTCTTTATGGGGAATGAGAGAGAAAGCTTTGTATTTGTGCAGCCTATATTAGCGGAAGCACAGTAACTGAGGAAGCTCAGCCATTGCAATGATACAGTTGAAGAAGCAAACTGAAGAGAAATCTCCAGAATCTGCAGACCCTTATCTGCAGTTTCTTTGCTCGAGGGAAGGCCCCTAAGCTTCCCTCCAGCAGCATCTGGTCATGGGCATACACGACATGATATAAGTGCAGTTGCATGCAATTAGTGCAAAAACTAGGTTTATTCACAAAAACTGATGACTCGATGTAATCACAAGACAAGCATATTGAAACTTAGAATGTAACCATTATTTTAAAAAGGTTCAAAGTTAAATGGTTCTCAGTCAATGATCTGTGTCCAAAGAAATAAAAACATCCCTCCCAGCCAGATTGTTTCCAAATATCATCAAAGCAAACTAATTGAGATAGCTCAATTGCCATGGAATGGGTTCACTATGAAGTAAGGTGGTTAAAAGGCTTTCCTTCTACTCTAAGAAGCAAAGGGTTGAGGATCAGCATAGAGACTCACAGGAATCTTGTCACATCCTATTACTCTGAAAAAAAAAATCCATTTATGCGTACGGTTTTCTGCTACCCAAGCTTCTATCAAAAGCCTTATGGAAATGCATGTACAGCACATTGGCACAGATCATTGACTGAGAACCATTTAACTTTGAGTCTTTTTTAAATAAATTACATTCTAAATCATTATCCATTATCATGTGCAACATTTTCTCTCAATAATACTCCTTACACTGTTCTCCCAGATACTAACCTTTCCTATTGCTTGCACTTCTTACTCACTCACACAACATATCTCACATACTTTCCTGCAAATGTGCCAACACCAGCAACTATGTCAGTTATTTTAATCTCATGCAATAGCTGCCTTCATCTCATTGTAGGAGAAAACAGCCCACAGAGAGCTGGATGGGGTGATCATCTCCTCACTTACAATGACGAGAGGTTCTTTATCCCACAGGAGAGTGTCAAAGACCTCTTTTGCAGAATACCAAGACCTCCATATCCCTAAGATGCTTAAGTTTTCACCCTGTTATACAACTCCTTCCCTCTCTTGTCTTCGGCAGGCACTAACAGCACCTGCACAGACTTTGCTCTGAAGAGACCAAGCCCTCTGAATGTAAACCTTCTGGGGGAAAACACTGCTTCACTTCAGTCTTCAGATCCGAAAGTCCAAACTGACAGTCCAAGACCTGGGCAGACACAAGTCCACAATTTCCTTCCATTCTTGAGAGTACTGATGCTTTAGGAATCATTGCAGAAATCAAGAATTCAGATTCCTGCTTGATCTAATACTTCCTACTTTGGTGAACTGACCACCTCCAGAATTGACACCTCCAACTGCCAGCTTGACACCCCCACAACCATAAACCTTTCTGAAGTGCTCTATCACCTCCCTGGTTCCCTACTCACCTGACATCTTAGTTACCTGGCTCATGACCCACCTGGCACTATAGTACCCGAGCACTACCGAATTTGCATTTGAGCTCTGGAACACCACATTCACTATCCCCTCACCTACCTACCTGGCACCCTATTATCTGTTGTGCTACTGACTTCGCACCCTAGCTGCCTTCCAACTGGTGCATTATCTCCTTACTTATCCATCTAGTACTCTATCGCCTCACTTATACACTTAGTTTTCCTTGCTCCCTGTCAAAGTACCATTTAACTCCTGAAATATGGTAGCAAATGTCATAAAGAAGAGGCATGACTTGGCTTGAAACATTGCTCCTTCACTGCTTATCTTCAATAAATGAATGTGGGACAGGCTCAGTATTTTCACTGAAAACATCCACAGCAAGTAGGAAGATACTTTTTAAAGCTATCATTGTGGTCTGTGGGAAGCACAACTACCACCGCACTATCTGGGCCTAATGTTCTTTGAACTACATTGCAGACTGACCAAAACATCCTAGAATAGAGGTCAAACAATAGTTACTGCACTCTGAAATAGTGCATCTCAAACAAGTATTTCTGCTTTCTTTAACATGTTGACATCTCAGTATGATAAATGAGAAAAATATCCTATTTCTGTCAGTGTAATCTTTAGCATGTCTAATGCATCACTGACCTATATCATTCTTCATTCTAACAAACTAATAGTAATGTCATGTTATGTGAAGAGCAAAGCTACTATCTTTCAAATATAATCAGTGAGTTTTACGATGTGACAGTGGAGTATAACACTCTGTTAAAGATTGTTGGAGGAGGGTCTGCCTTGCAGCAGTAGCTGTAGTTGGTTAACAATAGGTTTTCTTTTCTATTCATAATCTATAGTATGTGGGGTGAAAACTCTTTTAGTGGACTGGCTATTGAGACCCTATATTTCATAAAGTGATAGGTGATTTTTCTCACATATTGAAGACATATTATTCCTCCCTTGTCTTCATCCCTCTTCCTCTAAACTCTTAATGGCCTGCTGAACTATCACATTAGCCACCTCCAAATACATTTCCTTTAACATGGAGGCATATTTAACAAGTTTGCAAGTTTAACATGAACTCCTGCCTGTTACATGACATGAAAATAATTGTTAGCCATTTGAGATGTTGAGAAGAAGTGTTTTAAATTATACCAAATGATCCATATACTGCCAGTTGGACAAGTTTATCATTTTAGGGCTATCCTGTCTCTATTTAGATAGCTCACTGCAACTTCATATCATTCAGTTTTATGTGTGCCAATGAATATTGAGTAAAATGTACTTAATGTCACATATAAAAATATAGATACAAAAGGTTGTGCTCCAGCAATTACTATAATTTCTTTTTTTTTTAATTCATTTGGCAGATCTGAGTGTCACTGGCCAGGTGAACATTTATTGCCTAAAAGTATTTTAAACCAGTAGTAGGGAAATAAGTGTTATATTTGATGGAAGGCGGCATCATTGAAACAAATGTGACAGAAGTGAAGAAACTGTCCAAGAATAAGGTTTGAGATATTCAGATGGCTCTCAGTCTAATGTTTTAGTATATGCGGAAGGATGTCACCAAATATCAGCAGTTGTCTCTGGGATATTGGCAGACACAGCTTGCTTAGGAAACACAGTATGAAGAAGTCTTCCAGTCACTTTTCAAAAGTGTAATTAGATTTCACACTAAATTCTCATAAAGGTGCTTCAGAAACAGAAGGTACAAAGCTCAGCAAATGTACTTTGGTGCAGAGCTCCCCACTTCTGCAGGGTGGTCACCAAATACTCAAAACAATATCCAAAGCATAAACTGCAAGTTGACAGTTGCAAATAAGACATGCAGCTCCTAAGAAATTGCTCTTTGAATAATTACCACTGTCCTTTCATTGACCTCTTTAAAAGAAAGCAATCCACAGTCTGTCCATCTCAAGTTATCAATAATTCTGATGTACAAAAACATTGTCACACCTTTCACAGAATGTGAGGATCACTAGCAATTTCTCCCTGTCCCTAATTGCCCTTGAGAAGATGATGGTGAGCTAACTTCTTGGACCACTGCAGTCTATATGGTGTCAGTAAACCCTCAGCACTGTTGAGTGAATTCCAGGATCTTGATGCATTTACAGTGTTGGGATAGCAATAAAGTTTCAAGAAAGCATAATGTGTGGCTTAGAGGAGATTTTGGAGATATTGGTGTTCCCAAGCATCTGCTGCCAATGCTCTTGTAAGTGTCCTTCTAAACTAATAAGCAAAGGTTAGTCTTGAGCATTATTTCAATTTAAACAATCAACATTAACAAGGAGATATTAGAATATTTTGATCAAAATTGATGTAAAATAGCATTTCTTCACAAAGTGTAGCAAAATAAATGTATTTACTCCCAGGATATGAACATTCCTGGAAAGGCTAACATTTATTGTCCATCCTTCTTTGTCCTGGGAAGATGGTCATACTATTGAGTAGCTTGCTGGGCTACTCCAGAGGGCAGTTGGGAATCATATAGTATTTCATCTTTGATCTCATTCAAAGCCCAGTCCTCAAATCTATGGACCTAGTAAACCTTGAATTTCTTCCTTCAACCTTCCATTGTAAACAATTTTAACAAGGTCTGTCTTTACCGTGCCAATTACATTCTATTGCAGCTATTTCATGTATCTATAATCCTTTGGGAGATGACTATTTAGCCAAATTTCTTGTTAAGTTTTGTCTTCATAGTTAGTCAAGTTGTTCTATTGTTGTATGCTTCATTATGAAGAACAGTAGGGAAGATTTTAATTGACTCATCAATAACCCCTAACCCTAAGTTTCCCAGGATGCATAACTCACTGGCCTAATTGAGAACTGATGCAATTTATCACAAACATTGTTTGGCAGCTTAGAGACTTAAGAATTGACCAGAAGGGTAGGAGGTACGTAAAAAGTTGCAAGCATTTGCACTTTGGAAATAATAGAATGCACTTCAAGCATAGAACAACCTAAGATGCTTATTTAAATTAAGAAAGCCCTCAAATTTATCAGACGTTGAAACAATGAGCTTCAAGTAACTCAAACATTCTGCAGTTCTATTTAACCCTGTTGTGTTCATTGTTAGCCTTCCTCACCATTTGTTCTTGCCAGACATATTGTTTAGTTGTTGTTCTATCTTGCAGGTTCTGAAATATGTTCTTTCTTCATCATCTTTCACGTTGATTCCTTCTGGCATCCATCTGGATCTTTGTGAGCTTGTCTCACTTGCCACACCTTGTATAATTTGTTCTGCTCCTCACAAGCCATTCGCACAGACTATTCCTTCTGCACCATGCTCTTTCTATAGGTTTGATTCCAATCTAATTGTTGCACTTCTCCTCTGCATTTTTGACTATTTATAGCCTCAAATTCTATTTTTGAAAACTTCTGTCTCAATTTTTTTTCTGTTAATTCTGTGATTTTCCCACAGTCCTTTTTTTTTGCCACATTATGTATTTCTAGTAAATGTTTTCATCTGATTCTATTTCCCCTTTTAATTTTTTTCTTAATTTCCTTGGATCTCATCCTAAGTTTCTATTCATTCTTGGCACTTACATTGATTATTATTAAATTGTGAATGTACAAACAAAATACATGAATGCAATTAACCAATTAACCAATGTTAATTGCTGTTGTAGGCAAGCATTCTACAAGATATGCTAGCAAAGGCCAATTAGTAAGACACAATTTAAAGTTACCTGAATTTATCATTGTACTATTTGCAATAAGATGGTAAAAAATCATTATTTTTATAAGAAACAATATGCACAATAAGATCACTGAACCATTTTCTCCAGAGGCATTAATTCTATCTTAATCATGGCCAAATTGGAACTTAACTTCCCAATGAGAATAATGAACACATCTAAATATCAGACAGGACAACGTGTTTACTAAAATATGTATTGGTTCCAATATACAGACAGCAATAAAGGCTATAAAAGAATAACAGCTAAAATTGCAATAAAGTGAAAATTGTTTGCTTCTTATCAGTGCTAGTTGATGGTAATCTTACAGTTTGGGGTAATTTTAATCCATCAAAATGGTGACTTTGAGAACAGCAGAATCTTAAATAACATGAAATCTCCATGTGCGCCGGACATGATTTCATTGTGTCTACATTTTGTTTTACTAACTGCTGTTTCAGCATGTAACCAATCCATGCCCTGGAAGCAAATTGCTCCTTTAAATCTGGGTGCCTCAGATTTGATCTGTATTTCAGCATTAATGCTGAATGTCTGAGCTCCCCAGGCTTTGGGAAACTCAACAACTATAGGGAAGTGATGACTGCTGCAAGGAATAGGTACATGTGTTTCCTGCCCTGCTTGTGGGTCAGGAGAACAAGGAATGCTTTCTCCTAGCCCCCCAAGAAAACCTGTTTCTCACTCTATGCAGGATGATACTTGCTCCTGGGATTATTGATCACTTTCATTACTGACTCCCACTACCACTAAAAACCCAGAACCGTCCTGATCTCTCTACAAACCCACTTAATTATATCTAATCTTACAAACCAAGGTGCATGTGCTCTCTCTGCTCAGCCTGTCTCCACCCAGCTCTCAGTTTCCAACCTGTCCAGCAGGAAACTTATCCTCTCCTGGCTTGTGATATCTTGTGCAGCAATCTCTCTCAGACAGGATGTTAATTAGATTGACCCATTTGGATAGAAAACTTGTTAAAAACACACACACAAACTTCACAAGGTTCAAGTCCTTCTGTATCCTAGCCCTGAACTCATGTTTTATCTTTATTTCTCTTTTTTCCTTCACACTCTCTCTCAGTCCATCGGGTCCATAAGATCCACATTTTATTTCTTTGAATATTTCCACTCTTTAGATATTGTGCTTCTCTGTTTCTTGGCTGCTGGCATCCCCTTCCAGAAAAATGGCCTATTTTCCCTCAGTGGTGGACAGTTTGGTAAAAATGCAGAAGAAAAAAGACATCGAACCAATAACCCAATAGATGCCTTCCGCATCTATCTAGATTTCTCAGGTATGCATTAATAAAATGACCTAGAATGCTTGTAGGTGAAATGCAAAGCCAATTAGAAAATTAAGAAGCCAATAAACAACCCACAAACTGTCCATTTCGAATGTGTAATGCCTCTGTCCTAATGACATGCTGTGTTAGCAATATAGCAAGATATGCATCAGAGATATGTGCAAAGATGACACACAACCCTCTATGTGTGAACAGGAGTTTTATTTTTAATGTGTTTAAAGTGTCAGATTTTTACTGATATATTTCAGTTTCTCCATAAGTACACCCACAGACTTGATGTATAGTAGACAATACAGTGCACAGCCAACAGACAAACATGATCAAACACCAAGCTGTTAACAGCTGAATACAAGAGCAAGGAGGCAAATGCATGGGACGAAATCATCAAGACATCTTACCACTATAATCAAAGCAGTATAAAGGGAGATGTGGCATTAGACAGAGCTTTCATAGTATAAGGTAGGACTGATTGGAGCATCTCCTTGAAGCAAGCATTGTAGAGAATTTGCAGCCAAGGAATTGAATGCATTCCATTAAGGCCAGTTGAAGAGAAAAATAGGTGAATTGACTTTTCAGCCTATAACCTCACACAGGAACATAGGGTTCAACATGCACTTAAGGCTCACTCCTTTTACCATTTGTAAAATGCAATTGCTTCTGTTCCCTCACAAGTTCCACCACAATCTCAAATGTCATGTCCATGATTCAAGAGGTTGGTCTTCCCCTTCTGATATCCATCATCCACATCTTCCTATTCCTTTTGTGATTCATAGCAGTCAGTTCAGGCACTGTGCATACTACTCAGCATTTCAATCAACCTTCCGGCTGCCCCTCCTGCCAGCTGTATCCAACTGGTTGCCAATCCAAGAGGTGCCCACTTATTTTGCGGGAGGGGTTGGTTGCCGACTGAATCTGGTTCCAACTCTCCATCAAAAAATGGGTCTGTACAATTGTTGTTTAATGTTGTCTAGTTTGTGGGAATCTCAAGGCACTAATTTTCCATCTGGTGACTGGAGCTGAACTTACATTCTTTTATTGGGATTTTGACAACTAATTGTTATTTTACAACGGGAAATCCAATTTGGAAGACAAGATGAGAAATTCCAATGTCCAACCACTAGCAATATAAAATTGGATAAACCAACTGGAGATCTTTATCTCTCCATATACAATAAAGCATGTGGCACACAGAACACATTTCGATATCATGTCATGATCATCAAAGATATTTACACAGCCAGATTGTTGTGTAAAAGTAACAGATCTTCCAAAATTTTAATTACATTTAAGAGTAAATCTTGAATGTTTAATTAAGTTTCTTCATATTGAAACATATGTATTGTCTATTTACACATCACTTAGAGCAGCCGCTGAACTATTCTTCCACATCACTCAATCCACTGGTGGATATTTCATATTCCTTGTCTGCACAGCATCCTGGTTTAAAGCATCATTCACAGAAGAAATAAGATGAAATTGTTTTGATGTCTAAAAGCTGTCAAGACTTTTATACAGATTGCATACTTTGTAATGCAGTGCACAGCTTCATTCTTGGCAACACAACAAGCATGGACTATATTCTTGATGTAATGTTCCCTGCAAAGTAGTCGCAATGAAAACAATACAGTGTATGTTTGCTGAGTAGTTCCCAGAACTGGCAGAGCAGAAGGCAGTTGGAATGTCAAAACATTGCTCCTGAGCCTTGAAGGACTTGGATGAAGGTTTAAGATTAATTTTTAAAGGTACAGTACAACCTTAAAATTACATGGTGATGTAAAATGAATAATTCTCTCAAGTTATTTTGAAAAAATATGGAAACAAATAGATGCATTTTCAAATCATTTTTCATTATTTTGGAAATTTCTAACTCAGTAGGGGCAGATATTAAGATTATCACAACTTTTTCAACTTTTTTTCTGTTTTCTGCATTTTGTTAGTGATTGTTATTGAAAAGAATGATTCTGAAATAATTGCATAGAGGCCTATATCCCATCACCAAGTCATCTGTTATTTACATGTGCATAGTACTTGACACTGGTCTGGCTTCCTCAGAGCCAGCTCTCAGTGTGAGCAAAACCTCACACTGTTTATATCCGTCAGCTAGGGGTCCTTGATTGGACTAGGTTAACAGCTCCAATCAGGGAACTCATATTCTAGAGGTTCACCTGGCTGACCTTGTTCTAATCATTACAATTCCATGGAGTCCAGAAGATGTCATTTCAATTCATTAAGACATCAAGCAGATGCATCACATTGACGTCAGTGATTGATATCCCTGTCGAGCACAAACACTATCGAGTACTTAGCTGTTTTTCAGTCCTGTTCATAAAACATTTTCAAAAATTAGTCACCAATAAACTTTTATTGTATTTGACTTGCCAAAATATGAATCATCTGAGACAGAAAGAGAAACTTTCGAGATAGATTTCCCTTTCTCACTTCGTTCAATGGTACCTTTAGGGATTTTGATATGAAAATAGTATTGCAAACATATACAAAGACATTTGAAAGGCAGACAACCCTGTCCTTTCAAACCAGTAATAAAAAAAAGGCTATGAAACAATTTTCCACAGTTAACTGAATTCAATTAACCCTTTATTTAGATTTTGAAAAGGAAATAATACTTGTTTTAGAATTGAACATCATGCTTCTCGAAAAATCATTCTTTTGTCAGAATGTTCCCTTGATGACAATCCAGCCAATCACTTTAACTTCAGTGCTGTTTGCTGAACTGTCTTGCCTGCAGTACTGCATCTACTGACAACATTTTTATTGTGTTCAGTGCTCTATTAAGTCTGCAGCCTTGAATGACATTGTGCGAAGATTTGTCTTCACAGTGCTGTGGAGCCCTCGATTCTTGTCTTTTTCAAAACAGCTAAGGCCAATAACAATAGCAACCTCAAGTGACAATAATATGGATCTGTTCCAATTTGATCTTGTTTTCCCTATTGAGCCATTTGTTTGAAATACAATAAGTCTTCCCCTATTTGCAGTACCCCTTTTTTGCAATTCTGTCTCTATTTTAATTCTATTGTCCATCACTGGAAAAACTGGGAGCATTTTTACTCCGACTCACATGACAAAGTAATGAGAATCAATTGTTTCAGTGTGAAAACGTTACAAAGCAAAAAGTGACATTATTAACCAAAGACAAGAGAAGACCTCGTGAAACAAATTGGTGCATTAGAAAAATGTGTTAAAAATAAAGTGTAATCTGCTTCTGCATATATTCAGCAAAAACATGTGTGTGAGAATAATAAGGCACACTTGAAAAGGCAATAAGTTTGAAGGGTGAGAAATAGGACTCCATTCTTTGATAAAATAATTTATTCTCACTTAAAAAGTATTTCACAATTATAAATTCAATGCTGCTTTCTTTTTTAAAATGCTTTACTATCAAACACATTTTAAAAGTATATTTTCTTGATATTGTTGAGAACTTTGCAGTTGTTCAGCAGAGTCAGAAATCAATTTAAAGTAGCAGATTTGTTATTCAGGCTTCTTTTCTTATGATATTTGTTTTCTCTTTCTTTATGTAAATCTTTTGGTGCCATACCTCATTTAGTCTCTGTCAGTGCCACCCTGAATTAATCAAATACCCCAGAGGTACATTTGAAATTGGAAAATACCTTGTGTAAGTCATCCCCATAAATCCATGGTTGAGTCTGGAAACACAACATAAGAATCAAAAAAGTTCAGATTAAGAAAAGGCCAGTTAATCCATCAAGCCTACCCCTTCTATACAGTTTAATTATTAACAATATTCTACCTACATGAAGTCCTGTGAGAAAACTCAGCATTAATTGCTCTCAAATTCTCTAAAGCTGAAGCACAACTTAAAATTCCATGATGTAATTCCACACATTCATCATTTTTTTTTGTTTCTTAGACCAAAGTAAATGTTAAATTATTTGGAATATAGAAACAGGAATGGATTGTTCATCATATTAAGCTTGTTGCACCGTTAAACGAGTCCACGGATGATTTGTTCCTTACCTCTACTTTGTCTGCCTTCATTCTGTAATGATTAATAATCTTGATTTTGGAAATTGGCTTCCCCTTTAAAACTGTGTACTTTTAGAAGTATATATTTGGTATTTCCCGGATAGCATGAAATCTCACTAAAACTGTGCTACAGTAGTAAGCAGCCTGCCACCCTATTATGAGTTTAGAGTTTTGGAAAATTATAAGTTTTTGTTCTTGGACGGAATGAAAACTAACCTTTAAATAGTAGTGGCAAGAAGACAATAGTTATCTGATATCATGAGCAGTTGTCCATGTTCATTGGCTAAAAGGATCAAATGATCAATTAACACAGTGTAGACCACCAGTCCTTTGAAATAGGGTTCTCAATGAATGTTCAGGCCAGGCAGTGTCTGTAGGCAATCTTTGTCAGGGAGTTGTCTTCCCCAGATGGAAGATGGACCAACAGAGGAGGAGGAAGACAAAGGAAAGAGTTCTCTAACACTTTGTCTAGAGAGCAATATGTTGCCTTCTCAACTTTAATGAGGTTGATACATTCACCGCCAACAGCATGCTTGTCCGCTGATATTAATGAACCATCCCTAATTGTCATGGCTGTATATTTTCTTAATCTAAACAAACTAATGAATCATATCTAAACTGATGCTTCTTAAAAATTCTAATAACAATCAGGAAATTGCTAGAAATTGTTGGCTGCCTATATTCAGCAACTATCATCACGAACCCCCAAAATCAACACTTGCCGAATAAAGAAGTTACCAATCTCATTTTTTGAAATTTTCAATTGACCCAGCCTCAATAGCTTTTGGTAGAACAGAATTCCAGATTTCCACTACCCTTCTTGTGAAGAAGTGCATCCTTCACTGCGAAGATCTAATTTAGAGATGTGCTCACTTAGATTCTATACTAACCTTACCCCAACTTCTTCCAGAAGAAAGAGCTTCTATCTCTCTGAACCCTATTGATTTCTTTAACCAGCTTAAAAGTCTCAATTAGACCACCCCTTAATCATCTGTGTGTATTTAAACCTGAAGTCACACAACACCAGGGGGTTATAGTCCAACAAATGAAGTGTTCTGAAAGCTTGTAATTTCAAATAAACCTGTTGAACTATCACCTAGTGTTGTGTGACTTAAACACCCCAGTCTAACATCGGCACCTCCACATCATGTATTTAAACCTAGCATACATAACCTGTCCTCATCATTTCATTCTTTAGATCCTTTGATAATTCTAGTAAATCTGCACTACATTCCCTCAAAAGACAATATATCCTTCCTCAGATGAGAATTGAACAGTGCTCTAAATCCAGTACTTATATATCTGTAATATAATTTAGGCCCCTTTGTTTTTCATCTGCCTTGTGATAATGGTTGGGTAGTACATGGGCTACAAAGAAATTTCAAGAATATGAATTAATGTGTTTTCTATGAAAAGTCCCACAGTGCAATTTAATTCCAAAATCCTCACATCTCTATTGTTTAACCCTAGCTACCTGCCCTCAATACAACCATACCCCTCTACCTGAACAACAGATTTTGGAACAAAAATGTTTGAAACATTTGGCAGGTCAAACAATAATTAAAGAGAGAACAATATCATGTTTTGCTTGATCAGAATTGGTCACTATGACAGAAAAGTAACATTTGAAAGGAACCACAAAAGAAAGAGGAATAGAAATAAATACACGCACATGAAAGAAGAACAAATAGAGTAAACTATAATGTGTGGAAATGGAAAACTGGAAATGTTCAAGAATAGTTTGGCCCTGAAATTACTTTATAATCTCAGTCCACACCTACCATGCAGAATTGTAGGTACTGTTTCATTTCCAATCATGATATATTGAAGTCCCAATGTTGTCTCAGCATTAACTTTTAGGTTTAGATTTTCCACATCACATGTCTCCTTGTAATGGGACGTCTATGGTACCAGAACCTTTGAATTGCACAAAGGAAAGAAGAAATTATGTAGTAAACGCCAGCCTTATGTCATTCATTGCGTAACTTCCTGAGATTTCTGTTGTTACATGCGGTGAAAACAGTTGGAATTTAAGTATCATAACTTTGCCCCATTGAACTCAACAGTGATTGTAATTTCCTTATATTTAACCAAGTTTTCAATCTACTGCCACTTAGATTGAAAAATAATGGTGCTGAAAGTTTGGCAATTATTGATTTTATAATGCTTTCACTTTTGCCTTTTAAATGACGTGCTAAATGTGCCTGCTGATTAGCACTTGATGAGTTACATGGGGAAGTTTATACTGCTAGGCTGCTTCAACCTTTGTCTGCACTAATAAATCAAAGTCATGGTTTGTAAATGAGAAATTTGTTCCCAGCAACAAAGTTTACTTTAATAGGTGAATACATAACTTTTATTGATTTCTTGTATTTGATTTTAAAATAGAGATATTGCATTCAGTAAAGCCAGATTTATATAATATATAACCAGTTGTCCTTATACTGAAGTCACATCAACAAACTAAGTCCTTAAAATAAACTTGCTTAAATGTCAATCCAATGGATCAGGAGCATGTTTCCTAAATATTCAATCAACATATCGTCTTCTAGTTTTGCCACCCTGCTCTGAGCAGAAACTCAACCTGTAGATCACAACTGTGCCACATTGTAACCTCAACACTGTCCTGATCATTATTGACAACTATTCATTCTTTCTATCACTACCTCTCTACTGGCTATATTACCAACCACTCAAATACCTTTACTTCCGGATACTATCCTTACTGAATCGCACCCAAGTCACATTTATGCATTTACCTGTGGTTATCAACGTATCAATCTTTGAGTCCACTTCTGCAGAGAGCTATCAGCAGACATCAGTTAGGCTTAAAAAAATTTTCGGCTAAACAAAGCATTTGGAGCCAACTATTCACAGATGCATAGCTATGACAATACCTTGATCAGAGTCCATTGATATGGTTAGAATTTAAACAAAAGCTTGGAATTTAATTATTTCCTGGTGTGTTCTAGATTGAATTGGCCTTAATCAATCAGAATCCATTAGTGATTCAATTTTAATCCACTACTAATGACTTATAAATTGTTCTGTTTGAAATTTTGTATTCTTGCAATTTGGCATGGACAGGTTGGGCTAAAGGGCCTGTTTCTGTGCTGTATGACTCTATGACTCTGTCCTGATGAAGGCATGCTGAAATTAGTTTTTGAAAAGTTTTGACAGCATATCTTTTTTTCAGATATATTGAAGTACTGTACTACAATGTGACTAACTATGTTACTGCTTGGAAATCAAAACCCTCATGAACTGGCTTGTGTTTCAATTGTAATATGTTGGATTTGATGAACTATCAAAAGTTATTATATACTCCAAATAAGATAGAGTCAGTTCTTAGCTATTGAGTTCTCATGCACTCACCTAAACACTGTCTTCAAGTAAAACTAAAGTTAAAGGTATCATGCTTTAAGTGCTTTAGTGCACTGAATGACATATTTTGCCAATTAAGACAGTTAAAAATCTGATCTTATCAATCAGAAAATATCCCATTCATTGAGCAGACATTACACTATCTCTCCTTTATTTTAATTAAGGCTTTGCTGGTTAGATCAGTGCTTTATTGTGTGATTTAAGCCGATGCTGAGACCTGAACATTGAGGTACTGACCTACAGTACAGTTGCTGGAACAGTATTAGTGCCATCTTGCCTCCACCAATATCATCATCACCGTGAGTCAGTGCGGGGCAAATCTCGGCAATGCATTTGCCGCTGAAGCTGCCGGGTCCTGAACTGGGCTCAAACTCAATGCTGTGCCCACTACATCAGGCAATGCTTCTTCTGGTTTGTATTTTTGCCGTCTCCTGGGACCACCATTTCAAGAAAGAGATCCTCTGCTGCCAACCCGCTGGGAATGGGTCTGCTCCCGCTGCTGCTGATGCTCCCAGCCAAAGGGACATGATATTCGACACCAACAGGCTGTCCTTGACTTGGAACAGGTTGTAAGTGTGCTACATGTCCTTGGATTCCTCTGGCATCAGGGTGATCTGGCTCAAGTTGTCCCTCTCTATCAATTTTCTGAGGAGCTTCATTCTCCTCCAGCAGCAACAATGCTCTTACAATGTTATACTATGTTTATATTTGATTTCTCTTCAAGTATCTCTCTGCCTTGTCTACATGCCCATAAGGAAAAACTAGTAAAACTTGCAAATGATACATGCTGGACGAAGTTGTCTTGTATATTTCAAAATGGAGGTCCAGCACAATTTTGTACATTCAATTCCAAATATTATTTTTTTTTCCCTCAAGGTTATTTCAAACAGTTTACTTTAGCATTACTAACATCATTACCACTATCACTGTTATCACCATTGTCACATCTTCCCACCACCACATTGTTCATGGTCTGAATCTCACAAGTCAAGGTAATCTGTAACTCTGATTGGACCTTCTTATCTGGTTCACTTATGTTCAGCACTGGTTTGTTACAGCAATCTAGACACAGTTTGGTGTAGTATAGGTATAACTGTCCAACATTCTGTACCTTCTTAATCAGTCTCACTGCATGGATCGAGGATGATCAATGCCTTCCTGTTCTTCCTGATTGACATTTCAGATGTTCTGGCAACATAAGATCTTGGTTGAACCATTTGCCTGATGGTCTTTCCTGTCTATTAACCAGATTTTCTTCCCTTGTTTTAAAATTGCTAAAATTTTGTCTTGTGTTAGAGTTGTACCACTCTGCTAGTTTTGTTGTGATTTCACTCTAGTTTTTTAATGTTTTATGGTGGTTTCATATTTAATAATTGTTGCAAAAATGGGTTTGAAAAATTGTGGCTAACTGGATTGATTTTTGTTTTAATAAAAGAGAGGTCAATGAAAGGAGAGTAGAAAATTTCTTAAACAAAGAAATTTTAGAAGTCCACATGTCGTGTGATAACTCTTTGTTTACTGCAGATCCCCTGTCTGCATTTATGGCTTCCAGTTTGCAGATTTTGAGAGTGTTTGGATTTTTTTTAGTTTGTAGGCAGCTCAGGAAATCAATTAACTAGGCCGCCTCTCCAGTTTCTTTAAAATGTTGTGTTGTGGTTTCAGTGTGGTACCCGGAGCTCTGATATGCTCTGAACCTGATTGTCTCTCTCAACAATGTCTGAAAGAATTGTCAATACTGTGTTTCTTGAACGAAGATCCCAAAGACTCAGTAATATACTTCTTTGAGAGTACCAGATTGACAGCCCTCTGAACATCCATATCCATGAAAGATCTATATTTTCTTCCTTATACTCGGTGTGAATTTGAATATGTGCATGTGTATTTTTGAGTTACTTAGAGTAAAAAATTATATATATTTTCACATCTCAAACCAAGTGTAAAATAATTTTGCATAATCATTGAATGCACTTTGTTTATAATAAATTAATGATTTTATTTATTAAAATAACCATTTTTTTATTATTTTAGGTCCAACATAGAGAAAGCATATGACTAGCAACATTGGGAAATGGGAAAATAATTGAATGTATGTTTTATTCTCTGGTCAGACTGGAGAAAGATAGTGCACGCTTCCCATTTCGGTCATAATGTACCTTTTCATGGTCTTAAATTATTATATTTAGTTTAAGTTTGTGTCCTTAAACTGGTACATTCATTTTTAACCACATTTCCACTAATAATTCCACTGGTGAGTATCCATTATATACTGGTGTTGATCAGTAACTGAGTAAAGATAATTCCCAGTCTGAATTATTCTGTAATAGCGATTTCAAAGCCTTGACAGGTCTTTCTGTCTCTCCATTCGACTGAAGACTTAAGAAATTGCCACCTGATTGATGCCTGACACCAAAGTGAACTTGCTCAAATCCTTGTACACAAATTGAGATCCGTTCCCCAATACTAATTCTTCCAGAAAACTATGTATCACAAAGACAGAAAGAATAGTTCTTGTTTCAGCACACTTATAACTTTCTGTCATTGTTGTATTTGCAAGTTCAGCTCTGACTCCAGATAGGTAATGTATGACTCTTAGGAACTTCTCACATCTTGCACCGTGATGTTGTCTTCTTTCAGTCTTCAGTGTCAACTTGTTAGCAGTTTCTATTGAGTGCTTTCTGTAACCATCTTCTAGTTTCCATTTGCTGCCACCATGGTGCAATGTTGTTTTTAATATGTTAGCCTATGTAACATATGCCAAAGAGACTGGGTTCTTATTGAGGCAGATATCTTGAAGTTTGTAAACAATACTAATTATATACAAAGATGCAATATCTCAGACTTACATACACAATCTGGGCCCCATACTTTCTTAAGTTATTGTTTCACTATGCACACATCTGACTAACTGAACTGAGTGGTCCTGACTGATTAAACTGACTGATGGTAAAGTAAGATTGAGATCTCTCAACTAGAATGCTGCATGTCATTATATAATTTAGCAGCTTTAAAGTTATAGTGCCTTACTAAGATCTGTGACATAATACAACAGTGTTCTTTTTTTGTTTTGCATTGCAAATGATTTCCTGTTTACCTTCTAGGATTCTAAACATTGCCATTTGCAAAATCTGTAGCACAGAGGAGATCCTAAATGGTAGACAATTTAAGCAATAGAGCCCAAATAATGTAATAAATGCAATCAGCAATATTGAATTTATGGTCTAAGGATATAGGGGAGGCAATTGCATGGTGATAACGTCACTGATCTACTAATCCAGAAACTTACACCACTGTTGTGAGAACATGGGTTTGGATTGTTTTGTTGCACTGTGATTTTGTCCTCTTGAAGAAAGCTTCATGGTAATTTTCCCTTGCTAAGTTTAGTGACTGATGGGCCTTGAAGGTTCATATTAGCTGCTGTGACTTGCACTTTAAACATGGCAAGCTAGTATTGAAACTGTTCCAATATTAAATTCTGTTTCAAACCCCTGTATATTTAAATTGATGGCCCATAATCTGTTTTGACCCTCTTTGATTGTTGGAATTTTGTCCTCACCTTTTGTTCTGTGTCATTAACTTCTTGAACTGTTTCCATGTTGTATGATTTCCATTTCTCTGTTTTGTTAAGATGATGATTGAACTGTTAACTAAACATATCTTTGAAAATGTCCCATACTTAAAGCACACAGCTTCACTTGTCAGAAATTTATTGGACTTGTGATTCTGTTTTGAGCCACATCTTGTGCAATCGAATATGCTTGATTATATTGTGCTAATGGCATGTTAGCACACTTTTAGGGGGCCTAACTATACCAGAAGAATCTTTGATGTTTCTTATGGTACTGACTAATTTTGGGTCATTCCTGCCTGCATGTGAATTGGGTTGTCTGTTATAACATTAAATCCTCAGTTTGAAGAGAATCTAATAACTTCTCATCACAACTGCTATATAATTTCTAATCAATTCATGCTCAAAGTTCTGTATCTGCAGTTCTGTATCCTACAAGATGATATAACTTCATTATGAAGGCTACTATGGTTTCTCCAAAATGCTGAGATTGCTGATTAAGTCTTGCCCATTCTATCACCAAATTTGTTTTGAGGCTGAAGTGTGCATCAAATGTAATAATGCAAGTATCATAATCCAAAGCACTTTCTTCCATACTTTGCCTTACCAAAACATCATCAGATATTGGACATACAGCGTATGTGTCGACTTGAGAGTGTAGCTGTAGTCCAATTGGCTTCAATTGTAATGCTGATGGGAAGGTGGTTCCAGGATTTTCAATTCTGTTTATGTCCTGAATCATCAGCTATACCCCTTGGAAAAGTACTTTTCATATATTTTTTAAATTTAAATTTTAGACATTCATTTGGGATAAATGAGTATAGTTGATAACACTTGCATATTTATGGTATTCAGCTAAAGTTTAAGATCATATCAAACAACTGGAAAGTAATGGCTCATAAATTACTTCAGTATGCAATGTAAAGGCAATGTAATATTTGTTATGACTTGATAACAAAATCAAATAAACCTTTATGTACATCTTAATTTTACCTTTTAACATATAAAAATGCTGCCTTATGGGGGCCAAATAAAATGATGTTTATTTTCCTTCTTGGTATTAACTAGTGAGTTGTTCTTAACAACTTTTGACTTGGTGATGAGCCCTTATTAGGATTATATTGTCATCTTCCTTTTATATCTGTCTAGCATTCTGAAAAATATATATACAGGAAAGAGATGATATTTATGAAGTTCATAAAGAAAACCCTTAAAAAAGAAAAGCCAAGATCATTGTGATAGCATAAGATTGAAATATCTTGAACAAAAGCTCAATACACATTTAAGAGATTAATTAACAATGTTTTGAATATTAAGAGTGCTTCATTTGATATGTTAAAAATACTTTTGTGCAATTCGATGAACTGTTGGTGTGCCTGAAACATACCAGAAACATTCCACTTCTGTTGCTTTGATTCTTTCAGTGTGTACTACCTTTTACATTCAACTGTTACTTTAAGTTCCAGTGTATAATAGTGTGCCTTCACTTCCACTGGCAGATCTCAATAATAGCTAGAAAAAAAAAGAACATTGGTTCAATCAGTCTAGACTGCAGAGTACCATTCAATACATTCTGTCACGTCATTGAGATTTCTCCCTGGAGGCTCCTGACTGACTGAAATCCCAAATAAAATGGGCTTTCGTACTTTCGTCTAATTCTGTTTTCTTTATCATGTCACTTTCATTTTGATTCTTTTACTTCCCTGCTTCTCTATATTTTTCCTACATTTTTTCTGCTTTATTTGTTCCATTTTTTTTCTTTTTCTCTCTCAATCCACTTTTATATTTTTCTACTGGTTCTTTTTTTGGGTAAGTAATTTTCATTTTTCTTATTTTCTGTTTCTCTCCTTGTATTCTTCAAGCTTTTCCTGGGGGAAGAAAAGTGTTCTTCAACATGTGCATTTTCTCCATAAATGTTTGCCATTTAGAAAGTAATATTATTGCAGAAAGCAAAGATTTTATAGTGTCTTTATGCAATCAATTCTATTCTTTCACTGGTAGGAAGCGGTGAGAAGGCGATTAGATCTTAGGGCGGAAAACATGGTATATGGGGTGTATTCATTTTGCAGGGTTGTAAATTTTGATTTCCCAAGATAAAATCATGTGTTACACCAGCCTATGGCAGTTTCCCACCTGAATACATTTGCATGTATTCACTTAGGGAAAAGATACTTACATTCTTCCTGTGTCTTACATTGAGAATAAAATCTCTCCCTTTGATGCCAGAGCAACATCATCCAATTCACCATCATCATTTGTTTATTCAATTATACAATTGTATGTAAGGTTTTCAATGTCTGAAACAAGGAGAATGCATTTTTGATTGGAGGCTTCGGACTGGCAAGATTGAGTCAGTGGTCTGACAGAGATTGGGGCATGGAGAAGTGAAGAGGAATCCAGGGAAAACAGAGTGAGATCATCGGCATGGTGTCGTGAATTGGGAAGGGCCTAATGTCTTGGTGGGTGTTATTTCGAACATTCAGGGTAGGTAAATAAATCAGTTGTCTAAAGGGAAGTGGCATTACTGTTCAAATGTATGTCCATCTCAGAATGTTGGGTGGCAGAGACCTTTCATGGCTTGGCATTCACTGACAGCATATCAATTTGTTCCCACCTAGAATCATCTTGGAAATTCTTTAGGCTGCGTAGAAAAGAGGGTCAGCTGATCTCGTAAGTTAAGCCGTGTTTCAGTGAACACTTGACACTAGCATAAACATCCAAGAGTGTGATTGAAAAACACAACATTGTATCTTCCTGAAGAAAGAAAACATCTCTCACTCTCATGTAACTATCAACATGTTTATAACTCTGATTAAGTTTGTCTCACAAATAATGATAATTTTCTTTTTATTTGATTTATTGCAGTCACATGTACCTTAATACAGTGAAAAGTTTTGTTTTGCAAGCATCATAGGCAGATTCTTTGCAACGATAACCAACAATCTGTCCTGGACCTCCCACACAGATGCAACGGTCAAGAAGACACAGCAACGCCTCTTCTTCCTCAGGTGGCTTAGGAAATTTGGCATGTCCATAAGAGCCCTCACCAACTTTTACATGTGTGCCATAGAAAGCATTCTGTCCGGGTGCATATCTGCTCTGCCCAGGACCATAAGAAATTACAAAACGTTGTGTGCACAGCTCAGACCATCTCAGAAGCCAACCTCCCATCTATTGACTCCCATTTACACTTCTCATTGCTACAGAAAGGCTGCTATCATCATCAAAGACCCCTCTCACCCCAGTAATGCTTTCTTCCAACTTGTTCCGTCAGGCAGAAGATACACAAGCTTGAACACATGCACCAAAAGGTTTAAGAACAACTTCTTCCATGCTATTATTAGACTGTTGAATGGACCTCTCTAACTTCAAATAATGTTGATCTTGCTAATGTTGATCTGATACACATCAATAAAGTGAAGCCAATATTATATGAAATATTTTCGTGTGAAATTCAATTCTGAAAAACATCCATGCCATCTTTATGTTTTCAATAAAATTCAAGTTAATGGTGACGGAATTTGGTGGGAAAGTTCTGACTATGATGTTGAACTGTTTGACCAGGAGACTCTTGAATAGGACACTCAGATGCAGTATTATTAGCTGATGGTTGATTTCATAAACAAAAAAAAAAAAATTTCCACTGCCATATTGAATGTGTTTTGCATGCATGTCACAGAATTTTAATTATAATTCTGTGGGAAAAGCAACAAGAGAGAAAGAGGAACTGGTGTACAGTTTTATTTAAGTCACTGGGAAAGCACATGTGAACAAAATCCCAGTCTTGTTGCCACACCAGTGGTGTTTTCAGCAGAGAGACATGTAAATTAGGTTAGGTGCCCAGTCTACCAGCTTCTCACCCATCCCAAGCTCACCCCATAATACAGACACAATACTGAAATTGGCAGCCTTTCCACCATAGGTAATCAAACAATTAAGCAGAAATTGAGATTGCTAAAAGCTCAATTTACTGTAATATTATCCTGTAACACTATAATACATCACATCTCTGAACAGATTGCTTAGAAAATATCAATATGATACAATTGCCATGGGGAGATACTTGGCAGTGTTCAGCAAGTCCCAGCTTCTCCAGAGGTGTGTCAAAATAAGTTTGAAGAGGTTGATTAAAAATACCTAGAGCTTTTAAGCTAAAAGAAAGGCACGGGTTAAATATCTCTGAGGGTGCTTTTCACCGATATGGGACACCTCTCTGAAGACAGTACCACCTTTCCTTCTTGCATGGCCTTTAAAATGTTCTCTTCCTCCCTTCCCGCATGACCCCTTACTAAGAGGAAAATGCTTACACAAAGGTTTCCTGACCTACCCGGATTCAAGTTCCATAGGACTCCTTCTTGAATCAGCCTGTGGCCTCAATAGTGTCTACTTTGGTGTTCTGGGGCTGCTGGGATTGACCATCACCCTCAGAGATGAGATCTCCTGTCACCGAGTGGTAGCACATCCTCTCTGCAGGAATTTAGCTGGCTTGAAGTATTTTGTCAATGCAGGGCAGGCTTAGTACTTGTCTGTAAGCTCACCACTAAATTTTCATCTGAAGCGGCAAGCCATCTGCCCTAGTCCCCACCTCCCACTATAAATTTCTGCCCAATCTGCCTCAAAGAAGTGGAGTGCTGGGATATTTAGAATCTCAGCTTTAATCCATCACTTATAGAACCTAAAGAAAGGACATAATGGATGCAATGGTGAGTTAATCAAAGGGCCAAAGACAGTAGGCAAAACACTGTACAGGTCAGACTGATTTGGTTCAGGAAAATTTGTGGCAGAATGATATGAAGCGCCTATTGAGGCCAATCTCAACATTCAGAGCATCTTGTTGCATCTTTAATGCATTTGCCAAATAGTGAGGTGATTTACTCGCTAGGCAGTGGCAAGTTACTAATTAAGGGAAATTATACCATGATAATGCATTAGCATCAGACATTTGTGACCTCCTTATGATCATCATGGTACTGCTCCAATATGCTTGCAGGCCACTCAACAAGCACAGACATGCATTGCATGGTGCATCAGCAACAAATATTGCAAGGTTTCTGTAGGGCCTGTGCATATGGAAAGGTGCCCAGATCACAGACTGGACCAGTCTGCACTTCAGGGCTGCTCACGTGCTCTCTTAGCACTCAGTCACTTAGCAAGATCAAATCATGCAGGCCTTGCCTTGCTGTGCCAATTAGTGCAATCACATGACCAGGCAGTTTGCCTTGTTGGTCAATAGTCTTTAGTCAAGGGAATGAGTATCTTGCTGTATGGTAGCATGCTATAATCAATCTCACACCTGCACCATGTGCCAGAAACTTTTTTTATTCAATCACAGTATAAGTGTGTTATTGGCTAGGCCAGCATTTATTGCCCATCAGTTAAGAGTCAACCACATTGCTGTGGGTCTGGAGTCACATGTAGGCCAGACCAGGTAAGGTTGGCAGTTTCCTTTCTTAAAGGACATCAGTGAACCAGATGGTTATGTGGGCATCATTAGACTCTTAATTCCAGATTTTTAGTGAATTCAAATTCCACCCTCTACCATGGTGGGATTTGAACCCAGCTCCCCAGAACATTGCCTGGATCTCTGGATTAACAGTTCAGCAATAATATTACTGGGCCATCACTTCCCATGGCAGCTTACATGGTACAGACTGCCTGTGCAGTAAGAGGGCAGCCATGTTTCAAAGTCTTGGCTGAGGAGTCTATGAGACACCCTTCAGTTAGGGAGTCCTGACACAGTAAGGCAAGAGCAGCCTCCAATAACATGCCTGGTGATTGGCCACAACCAGTTGTACGATTGAGATCTTTGACATTAAGGGGTCTGTGCTTTTGTTGACTGGGGATTAAGTCACAGTCAGCTCTGTAGTTCCATGACAGCCTTTCTGGGGGTTTGGGAAAACATGGTTATATAGATATATAGGCATAAGCTCAGGATCTGGGCATTTCTTATTCAGGGATGATTGGTTAGGTGGCACAAGTATGTGAAGCATGGTCAATCCATCTGCTCCATCCAGAGCAATTAAGCAGCAAGTGGCATGAGGGACGTAAGAAACGCCACTGCCGCAGGAAGGAGACATAGGAAACTATTCATCAGGAATGGGTGCTGCAACTTGGGAGTAAACAGGGGCAATGATAACTGTGAAGGAATGCCAAAGTAAAGCAGAGATGGAAAGGGGGTAATGCAGGAGGAGAGGTTCATTCACAAGCAGGAGCACCCTGTCTTCAACGGAGAGCAGTGCATTACCACATCTGGCATGGTCACTGCACGTGCCTTCGGGGTCAGGTGCAGATGCACATAAACAAATTGAGTGGGACCTGGAGAGCTGCAAGACCTAGGGGGTACACTGGAAAGACAATAATGCAGGGGATCTGAAAGTTTGGGTCCTCATTTATGTCAAAGTGACTTTACCAGCCCCTGAGTGACATGGACAATGGTGAGAAATGTGGGAACATATGGAGTGAATGAGAAAATCTGATTCATGACATCAAGAAAGACTCATTTTCCACTCAAGATTTTAACAGTGAGCTCCAAATCTTTCTAGTAAGCAGTGATTACCTTATTTCCATGCAATTGCATCTCATTATTACTTAATATCTCCTCATTTATATGCAGTTCCCATGCTACTGTCAATATCTCATATTTGTGCAGTACCAGCAACCACTGAACAACCATTCATTCCTCATCCACAGGTCCTCAATATCATTGAAAACTTTGGCTACCCTAATGTCCACTTGCGATGTTTCTTTGATCTCTGGTGATGGACTTGTTTAGCCATTGCTCTGGTGACCAAACACAATGGAATAATACTGCAAATTGTTCCTGAAACTGTTGTCTCATTAATATCAGTCAATTTTTTCTTATGATTATAGACAAAGCTTTTACTTTTACTCCCACCAAATCATTTCACAAAAATACGTCAACTCCATCCGTAGTTAATTTCTTAACAACTCTTAATACCAATGTTGCACATAAAAAAAATCACACTTTAATTTTTGTACCATGGGATATACTTTCCACCTGTCCCACTTATTAACGGTTTGGCTTTCACTGGGCTCTCTCTGGAGGGAGCATTGCACTTCCTTCAGCAAGGGAGTTTCAGTAGCTCCTGTGTGTATTATCTTAGTCACAGGTTTAGATACACCATTTGTTTTAAGAAGTTATCTTTCCTTTTGATAAAAATCCTTTATATCTCTTGTTCACCTTACTTACCACTCCTGCACTCACAGCAGTGTTTACCTTTGATTTCAATAGCTA
Source organism: Rhincodon typus (assembly GCF_021869965.1). Taxonomy (NCBI): domain Eukaryota; kingdom Metazoa; phylum Chordata; class Chondrichthyes; order Orectolobiformes; family Rhincodontidae; genus Rhincodon; species Rhincodon typus. The sequence goes on along the minus strand of NC_063350.1, from coordinate 42,965,027 downwards.
AAGTTATGATTTGATCCACAGCACATTCCTTTTAGTTCCTTTGTTTTCAGATTACACTTATTGATTCCTTTAGGGCTTCTTAGCAACTTCTATCATTATGAATGGTGCTCCATTTTACAACAATGTAAATGGTTAAGCCTTCAATTTTAACCTTCACCTTTAGCGCCTTCCTTTCAGATCTGATGACAACATCTTTGGGTATTCCCAGCTATCCTTTCTTCATACTGACTATTTGCTTTTCTTTCAACCTCCTGAACTTATTGGTATAACTGGAAAAAAAAAGTTTTATATATCAGTTCATAACAATCAGCCATTACTGCTACCGAGCATTTGCAAAACTTTGGTCTTCAACATGGGCATCTATTACAAACAATTGTGATTTTATTTTAATTCTTTGAAAAGAATGATCCCTTTGAAAACTTCAAATGTGGTAATTACTCCTATTGCCTGTATCCACCTGTCAAAATTACTTTACCTTTCTATTTCAAATTCAATGTAGGTTTGCCCAGGCTGCTCCCTCACAATTTTGAACATGTGCTTGACTGTTTCAGGAATTAACTCACATACGTCCAGAATATCCTTTTTTACAGCATCATAATTGATTAAAACCTTTCCTGACAGTGATACAAAAATTTCATATGTTCAATCTATTAACTTGTTCCATTTCCCTGGCCACCACATTTGTTTGGCCGTACTCTCAATTGACATAAAAATTGCCCCCAGAGTATTTTCCTCATTTTGTTTTTGCCAGAGACAGTCTAAATACTTCCCTACTGGATTTTAAGTTATGACTAAGGTCTTCCTTATGAAAGCCTTCATTCATATGAGGTACTTTTTATTTTAAAGCACACCATTTTAAACCACTTTTCCATACCTCTCTCCTCTTTTTTCCCTTTCTTTATACTTTCTTTCTCCTGAGGTCTTCATTCTCTTTCATTTATCTCTGAAATTTAAGTATTTGGATCTCTATTGCCTGTTTCTTTTTTATTAACTCTGTTTCTATCACAAGGTGCCTTAACTGTATTTGAATCCTCACTAAATCAAGTGACTCACTACTCTGAGTTCCTGGTGACCCCGTATTTCCACTAGTTCCTGGGTATCTTGCAAATATTTAAATTACCTCTACCTTCTTGGCTCTGGTAGGAAATCCTACCTTTAATGGATTTGCCAATTCCAGCAATCTGGCTGTTGTTAATTCTTATAAATGCATCAGGGATATCTCTTCCAACAACAGGATGGTTTTAGCTGCTTTCAATACCATGATTTTTTTTCAGTACGGGAAACCTTCCATCTGTTCTTTTATCCTTCACTGCTTACACTAACCCCACATCCAATCTTATGTTTTCTTCATTCAAACATGTCTGGATTCACAGCTCTCAAATTTTTGTTCCAAATTATTTTGAAAAAGCACACAGATAACTGTGCTTATTTTTTTTTTTCCGGAAGCCATACCAAAATTTATAAATCCTAATGAGACCACCAAGATGACCAGTTTGCCTAACTGTTTGAGGACAAAGGAAATTCACACAAGGTTTCATCGGTAATGGAGGGAAAAAAAAACTTTATTGGAAAACATAATTTTAGCAAAAAGCAGAGAAAATGAGGATTGCAAATTTACTGCTATACAACTTAAACTATGCTCCTTTAGAAACCTCAAATGTGCACATATTCATTCACAATTAAACAGACAAAAGATAGACAGTTAGATACAAATAATATGGGTAGCCAAAGAATTGACAGGATGAAGAAATTCTAAAGATCGCAAGATGTCAAGGATGGATTATACTTTCTCACAGTTTGGTTTAACTTTTTTGTCACTGATGGTATATTGTTCTTTGTAGACTGATGGTCATTCTTCAATTGTATGATTAACTGGGTGGATTAGGCTGTTTTTTTATTCTTTCTTGTTTATTTTGACATTTTCTCACAAGGAGAGAGAAAGACAGATGCATGTTGCTTGTTTCCTACTTCTGAATGATTCTCTCCTGGTCTGGCTGTAACAGCTTTTGACACTTTGTATGTCAAACATACAATCAGGGAGTCAACAGCCAGAATTTCCTTAACTTGAAATACTCTCCTGACCACACAATCTCAAATTCTGCACCTCACTGTTTTAAAAAGCAACATTGTATTACAAAGTTCAAAAATGCACAGCACTTGATTTTCCAGTTGTAAAAACTGTACTGATATTTTAGTTAAATAGCAGCCCAACTCCATTTCAGTTACTGTTCCAAATAAAAGTGGTCTCTTAAAAATTTGGGACTTGAGTCAGAGCAATTGTCTGGTTGATGGTTTGCGGCTGTTTTTTATTCTGGGCCGGTGTGTTCAGGTCTATTTGTATATCAACATCCAACATATCCTTCCTTCATCCACAGACGTTTGCATTGGCAAAAACCAGACTCACCACATCAACATGGTTGATCTCAAACTAACTCATAATACATGTCTGTACTTCATCATTGTACTTTGCAGCTTACCTGACTCTCCAATGCTCATGCCAGGTTTCTGTGCAGCAAGGTCACACTCCCACCTCATTTATCTGCATAAGATGCTTTCCTGGGATGTTGGCACTTTTTTTTCCTTGGCACTCTCTTTTTGTGCTTACTTGGGCTCTTACAACATCGTTGCCTTGCCTTTTAGCACTTTTCTACTTTATTGAGCACTTACATGCCACAGCAACTCTGCCTTGATGTGTTTCTTAGCTTAGACAAAAATCTAGGCAGCTTGGCACATTTGTTGTATTGAACAGTCAAGGAGACGAACATGTTATTGTATGACACCATGCTAAGGCAGTGTCACATCTATATTACGTGCCAGCAGCTTAAACAGGTTGGTAGGAAGACTGCAAGACCGACCATGGCCAAATCCCCTGACGTTAAATGCCCCAAGCACCATACTGTTGCCAAAACCTTAGAATAAGATCACATGATACCTTAAGTAAGTTTAATGGCATTCCCCACCCATCTGGAGCTGCCCCTTTAACGGCTATGCCCCTTTCATATATATGGCCATTTGGGTGAAGCACATGCAGATCCAGAAATTACTGTCCTCACTATAATTTTCTGTAGATGGCTGAAGCACAGGGCAGGCACAGATATAGGGTATGCTGGGATACCATAAGTAGAAGAGTAATCCGCTGTAGCAGATCATTCCAAGCATCCCACTGGGGATCCATGTGTAACATCCTAATCCTCCACCCACAAATGTATCAACAACAAATGTATCAAGAATGCTGCAAATGCAATTTGAGCAAGATCATACCAATTCATCCCTGTTCCCTACAAGTTCAGAGCTATCACCTGGACATTGAGATTTTCCAACATTGTTGCCCTCCCCGAAGTGCAAGACACTATAGACTACACACAGACCTTAATGGTAATGTCCTGGGGAAGTGTTCCCAAACAAAGAGACCTTAGGGTGCAGGCTCATAGTTCCTTGCAAGTGGAGTCACAGGTAGGCAGGGTAGTGAAGAACGTGTTTGGAACACTTGCTCTTGTTGGTCGGCGCACTGAGTATTGGAGTTGGGAGGTCATGTTGCAGCTGTACAGGGCATTGGTTAGGCCACTTTTGGAATACTGCATTCAATTCTGGTCTTCCAGCTATATAAAATATGTTATTAAATTTGAAAGATTCTAGAAAAGATTAACAAGGTTGTTGCAAAGATTGGAGAGTTTGGGCTAGAGACAGGCTGAATAGGCTGGGGCTATTTTCCCCGGAGTGTGAAAGCTGATGGGTGACCTTATACAGGTTTATATAATCATGAGGGGCAGGGCATCCCCAGGGTAGGGAATTCCAAAACTTGAGGGCATAAGTTTAAGGGGACGGGTTCATAAATAGGAAGCAATTAGAGGGATATGGGCCAAATGCTGGCAAATGGAACTGGATTAATTTAGGACATCTGGTCAGCATGGACGAGTTGGACCAAAGAGTTTGTTTCTGTGTTGTACATCTTTATGATTATTTTGCATTCACAGCAGCTTGTCATAACATGGCTGAGTTCATCAACAGGAAAGGATTCCACTTGATCAATGTCTAACACATCTTATAAGGCCATACCTGATATCCTGCCTATAATCTGGAGAACTCTCAAGTTCCTGCCTCATTCCAAGAGCTAAATGGCACATATGGGTAGCACTTGTAATTATGCTATTCTTTCAAAAGACGGCTGATGAATCCTTTACAGAAGCCACTGACTGAGGCAGATTATTGACAATGCAGCCCAGTCTTCCACCTGGGCCATCACTGAACAGACTATAGGGCTCCTCAAGATCAAGTCCTAGAGTTTGTATCACATTGAAATGGCCTTGCAATACACTTGAACTACATAATCTTGCCATGCTGAGCTCTACATAATCAAGCAGGTAAAGGGAGGTCATGGATACTTGGGAGCTGGGGAACTGACAGCAGTCTTCTGAAGAGGAAAATGAGGGCACTGACAGAGTGAAATGTCAGTTTCACCATAATAGTCTGGCGCACTGCCAGGCAATAACAACTTTACTGGCAAAAGCAAACGCAGCTTCTTTGTTTGGCATTACTTTATATCATCTGCTATTCCCACATTCAAGAATGACAAGTTTTGATGGGTGTTCGAGAAAAAATAGCATGTTAGTCAGGTTTAAATCATTATATGGCACGAAGGAAAGTTAACTTCTGAGGTTTCATTCCAGATCAATTATCTGAGACCTGGATACTGAGTTCTCCAATATCAGTTTGGTGGTAACCTGACACAACTCCTTTTGATGCTCCCATCAATCAGTCAGATTTCAGCATCTGTGACTTTACATTCGCTACTAAATGAGCATGTAATGTCTCAGCACACATCACTCCAAAGACTAAAGTGAAAGACTCTGCACTCATACCCACTTTTCAAACCAGAACATTGTGCAATTAGACAGATTTTGGATTTAACAGAGCATTGGGTATCTCTTATCCTTGAATGAATGCATACTGCCTGGTAAGACACACAGGAAGAATGAAACAGAAATTGCTGGAGAAACTCAGCAGGTTTGGCACCATCTGTAGAGAGAGATAGCAGAGTTAACATTGCAGGTCCAGTGACCCTTCTTCAGAACTGCCAGTCCTCGAAATGTTACCTCTGCTTTCTCTCTCCACAGATGCTACCAGACTTGATCAAGCAGTTTCTGCTTTTGTTTCAGATTTCCAGCATCTGCAGTTCTTTGTTTTATTTGTACATAGAATCAACCTTTACCTCCACAGAAGTGTGCACACATGGATGATCATTTAGTCACAAATAAAATGACCATAAATGTAGAACATGAATGCAACTAGGACCCATGAAGGCCTTCACATCACATTTTTCCTCAGTAAACTCTTCAGTAAAGTGCCAAGTCTTGGCTGCACTCATGAATTTAAGGATTGAAGGATCCCAACATCTGCTGCTATCCAGGATGCTTCTCAGAGATCAGTAATTCTCACCAAATTAACTTCTATCCTTGTTAGGATGCATGATGAAGCTGCTTAATTGTGTTAAGATAGCCACATGGTTTGGTCCTACAGCTAAAATGACAATCAGGCATGTCATGATTGAAAGTATAAGTATGAATATGAAATTATTTGCAACACCGTACACCCAGACTACCTATGTGCCCTCACGGTATTACTGATGCTCACCCTCCCACAATATCTGGGTGAAGCCCTGAGGTCTGCAGCTGGGGTTGTGGGAACCTGTTCTGTAGTTCAGTCTGAGATAGTAGGAACTGCAGATGCTGGAGAATCCGAGACAACAAGGTGCAGGGCTGGATGAACACAGCAGGCCAAGCAGCATCATAGGAGCAGAGAGGCTGACGTTTCGGGCCTAGACCCTTCATCAGAAAAGGGGGAGGGGAAGGGGGTTTTGAAATAAATAGGGAGAGAGTGGGAGGCGGATAGAAGAGGGATAGAGGAGAGGATAGGTGGAGAGGAAACAAACAGGTCGAAGAGGCGGGGATGGAGCCAGTAAAGGTGAGTGTAGGTAGGGAGTTAGGAAGGGGATAGGTCAGTCCAGGGAGGACGGACAGGTCAAGGGGGCGGGATGAGGTTGGTCGGTAGGAGATGGAGGTGCGGCTTGAGGTGGGAGGAGGGGATAGGTGGGAGGAAGAACAGGTTAGGGAGGCAGGGACGAGTTGGACTGGTTTTGGGATGCGGTGGGGGGAGGGGAGATTTTGAAACTTGTGAAATCCACATTGATACCATTGGGCTGCAGGGTTCCCAAGCGGAATATGAGTTGCTGTTCCTGCAACCTTCGGGTGGCATCGTTGTGGCACTGCAGGAGGCCCAGGATGGACATGTCGTCTGAGGAATGGGAGGGGGAGTTGAAATGGTTCGCGACTGGGAGGTGCAGTTGTTTATTGCGAACCGAGCGTAGGTGTTCTGCAAAGCGGTCCCCGAGTCTCCGCTTGGTTTCCCCGATGTAGAGGAAGCCACACCGGGTACAGCGGATGCAGTATACCACATTGGCAGATGTGCAGGTGAACATCTGCTTGATGTGGAAAGTCTTCTTGGGGCCTGGGATGGGGGTGAGGGAGGAGGTATGGGGGCAGGTGTAGCACTTCCTGCGGTTGCAGGGAAAAGTGCCGGGTGTGGTGGAGCTGGAGGGGAGTGTGGAGCGGACAAGGGAGTCACGGAGAGAGTTGTCCCTCCGGAAAGCAGATAAGGGTGGGGAGGGAAAGATGTCTTTGGTGGTGGGGTCGGATTGCAGATGGCGGAAGTGTCGGAGGATGATGCGTTGGATCCGGAGGTTGGTGGGGTGGTACGTGAGGACGAGGGGGATTCTTTTTTGGTTTTTATTGCGTATTTTACCCATTTCAAGCACCCAAGAATTCTATCCATTCAAGAGAAAGTGTAAAGAGAATCACTAAGTTAACGCAGCAAGGCATTTAGTATGCTTGCCTTCATTGTACAGGCCATTGAGTACAGGAGTTGGGGCATCATGCTGAGGTTGTACAGGATGTTGGTGAGGTCACTTTTGGAGTATTGTGTCCAGTTCTGGTTGCCCTGCTAGAGGAAGGATCTTATTAAATTAAAGATGGTTCAGAAAAGATTTGCTAGGATGTTGCCAGGACTAGAGGGTTTGAGTCATAAGGAGAGGCTGGATAGACTGGGACTTTTCTCACTGGAGTGTAGAAGGTTCAGGTGTGACCTTATAGTGGTTTATAAAATCACGAGACCCATAGATAAGGTGAATAGCAAAGGTCTTTTCCCTAGGATAGGGGAGTTCAAAACTGGGGGTATGTTTTAAAGTGAGAAGAGAAAGATTTAACAGGGACCTGAGGGGCAACTTTTTCACACAGACGGTAGTGCGTATGTGGAGTGAACTGTCAGAGGAAGGGGTGGAAGCAGGAACTGTCACAACATGTAAAAGACATTTGAATAGATACATGAATAGGAAAAGTTTGAGTGGGGGATTAGGGCGGTTATGGGCCAAATGCAAGCAATTGGGAAACTTGGTCAACATGGATGAGTTGGAATAAAGGGTCTGTTTCTGTGCTGTATGACTCTGTGACTCTATGACTTAACTTAGCTGTTAAATTTGAGACAGACTATGATATGAAATTTTGCCAGGAGAAAGATCTCAGATAGTATTGTGGACAGAGGGAGGTGTAAATTGACCTTACTAACCCTTACTAGTCTTACCTGTGCAAGGTTGTTACTTTGAATTAGACCTCCTGAAATAAGGGTATCATATGATTCTCAAAAACTCTTTGTTGCTATGAGATTTAACAGTAAATAATGCCAGCACATTTTCATGGCTGCAAAGACAAAGTTCTTACTATGAAAATGAATTAAAAAGAAAGAAAACTTCAGCAAGATCTTTGGTTGACAACTGAGAGTTGAGTACTTACGTTCATTACAATTTCGTTGACATTGCTTTCTATTAAGAAATTATACTGGACTGTAAGTATTTTTTTCACAAATATTTGTTTGACTGCCCATGTTTTTAAGATGGATTTAAAAATTCAATGTAAATGCTATATGCTGTAACCATCTGAAATTACCATGTACTTAATTATATTGTACTCATTACTGTAAGCAAAATCGAGAAATGATTCTTATAATAAAAAATCGTAATTAATTCTTCATGAACCCACAAGCAGATAACAATATTTGAGAATTCTTAAATTGAAACTCTATGTGTTGATATTGGTTAGCTTAGGCAAGTTGTTTCTATTATAACATGGTTGTAGATATATTTTATACTGAGATAGCTTTGCTAGTCTGAAAATTCCTGGATAGAAGTATATTGCATCATGTGATGCAATCCTACTATAGCCAGTGATTCTGAGAAAGTTCCATTAATGATCCGAAATTTCTCTTATTTGAAGTGCTATGCTAAGAGTCAGCTTGACTGGTTACATTTCCTTTGCTGGGGGCTAAAGGTGGTGGAAACATTGACATAAAAGCCTTGGCATGAGATGATTAATTTTACATTTATATATCCTTTCATGACCAGCCACTTCAGGAGCTGGCCATCATCTTTGGGGTGAAACCCATGTAAATGAGGAGTAATCAGGGTTCTTTTCCAATAGCCTCCAGCAATTGAATTGAGAGGAACTTCTGATGAGAATTTGGGAGTGGGTGGGAAAAGAACGAGATTTGTGCTGTGGTGGAGGATGTAATGGTCATAATGAAAATGGACTATCAATATTCAACTTTTCATCATTAGACTTTAATGGTTGAAAATTAGATGCTTGAAAAATAGTTTTTAAAGAAAAGAATATTACTGACTTAAAATGGCTGATGTGATCAACTTACAAGACCAGCTAACTCAAGTGAAGGTACAAAACCGGCTGCATCAGAATTATCATTTTAATCAAGAAGCCCAGAAACTGAGTGAGATGTTAAGAAATCTGCATTTCTAGTTTTACTCATACTTCCATGATAAATTCACAAATTGAAGATCAAAGGTTACCTGTGGAGTGTTCTGTTTGAAAAAAGACAATGGAGCTATTCTTCAGAAATACAAACAATTGTATTTGGTGGCTTGTTTTGAGTAACAAAGCAGAAAGAGAGTAACATGGACTGAGAGTAACATGGACAGCAAGGATATGGAAAACTCCATTCTCTCTCAATCTCAGCAAACCAGGGCCTGTGGAAATAAATCATCTATGAAAAAGCTTACTTGACTGTGAAATGAAGGGTGTCTGCAACTTTGCCAGTTCTGAGAGGAGAACTTCAGTTAAACAGTTGCAACTCAGGTTTCACTGTCTAGGCCAATACTCTGTATGGTGTGGAAGAATGAGAGGAGATTTAAGTATGATTTATAAGATGATTGACAAAGTAGACGTGGAAAGAATATTTCCTCATGTGGGGCAATCACGAACAAGAGATCATAGTTTTAGGATGAGGCGTAGCAGATTTAGAACAGAGATGAGGAGAAATTACAGCTCTCAAAGGAATTCACTAACCCAGAGTGCTGTGGAAGTTGGGACATTGAATAAACTTAAGGAAGTGATAGACAGATTTTTAATTCATAATGGGTTGAAGGGTTATGGAGAGTGGGCAGGAAAGTGGATTTGAGACCGAGATCAGATTAGCGATGATTATATCAAATAATGGAGCAGGTCCAAGAGGCTGAATTGTCTACTCCTGCTCCTAATTTATATGTTCTTATATTTTTACATTCTTGTGTTCACTCTCACAACTCAGACACTATAAAACCTGTAAGTATAACTGCCTTTACCTTCCTGTCTGAGCTAGATACACCTCCTCCCATCGCCTTCTTCGTATTGTATTGTATTGTATTCACCTGTATTTTTCTTTTCTGGTGTTATTGCAAGCCTTGTGGGTGTGGGGGCTAATAAAATTACCACTCAAGAGAACCTGGAATAAACTCTCTTTCATTATTAATCTTGTCAATTAAGGTAATTGATGTGTGATAGCAAATTGTTAAAAAAAACAGAAAAATAAAGAAAATATTTGACTCAACTGACTGAGATAGAGTTCAAAAAGTGGTGAGTGGTGACCCCTTCTGACCTGTTTGTAAGAGGGAAGCTACAAATTGTGCTTTCTGCAAGGTTACTGATTGCAGCAGCAACTGGAGGGGTATCTTGATGAGGAGAAGGATGCCCAAGGACAGGTGAGAATAATAATTGGATCTCGATCCACAAGATACATCATTGATGGAACTTGGCCACTTTCAGTTAAAGCATTTTGTCCAGAAGGAATCATGGCACCTGGTCCACCATAGCTGGCAGTGGCTTTTCTCATGTGATCCTCTGCCCTTCACCTCATTAATCTTGGGCTTTTGGGTATCTTTCTCATTGAATTGCGCAGCAAGAAAGGTCAATGTGCTCACCATTGTCAGGATTTTCCCATTTCATACTGCCGGCTCCATATTCAGAGTCCAGCTACACACCATTTTGGATACTGCAATTCAGAAACAGCCCCTCACTCTGTGGCACTCAACCACTATCTCAAAGCACATGGTCCAGAAAGGACCATTCATACTCTGCTCTGCAGACAGTTACCTGGAAGGGCTGATGCATTGTGTGATACAGAGGAGAATCCACCTAATTATCTCAGTGAGCAACTATCTCAGTGTCAGCCTGGGTCCAGGTAGTGGCCTGGGTCATTCTTTTGCCCAAGTGAAAGGAATTCACAGAACTGCAGGAAGAAAGTCAGTGATCTTCCGTAGTCCACAAGGGTCTGTGCCACCACCTTCTCTGTGTTACTCACACACAGAGGGCTTCTACATGCTGTTACTCTGCCACTGCACACGCCTCTCTCCAACTCTTACTTCTGCATGTGTCATGCCCATTCAATAGCTCTAACTTACCTCAATCAACTCTTGCTAACTTTTCCAGCATTTAACTCGCCTTGCTCATTCATATAACAGCTATCACCACCTCTCCTGCTCCTCCACCGCCACTCGCTGCTTTTCCATCCATTTCTATAATACTCAAACTGCGTTCTTTATCTCAGTGCAGGATAACTTGGCCCACACCTCAGAATGATATCTCCACAGCTCCTGACAGAACATCCTGCAATCACTGGAGTGGTTGCAGTTCATCTGCAGCACTGACCATGACCCAGCCCAATGATTGGAATGAGACAAGGTCCTTTTCTGACTGTGGTGGTTTCCCAACTGACCGTAGTCTCGCTTGACCCCACTAAGGAATGCTTCCCTTTGACTTTCAGACATGGCTATTTGCTTGAAATACATGTTCCTCATCAGCTGCAGGCATCTGTGTGATTTTGACATAGCCCTGTGCTGTGCATCAGTACGTCCATCCCCTTTACCGCTCAGTGCTCCCCACTGTGACAAACTGCCTAACTCATCCTCTGTGCTAAAAAGCAATGCAAGCTAAAGAGGTTGGTAGCCCGCCAGTGAGCAAAAGCGAGTGAATATTAAGAAAGCAAGCAAAAAGGCATAACATGCATGCTGTCTAGATGCATGATATGCATGCAAGGCAACCTGGCAGAATGGGAAATGTTGTGTAAGGCTAGAATAATGAGATTCAGATGCATTGAAATAAAGGAGACACAAACTTTTAAAGATTTTAAAGTCACTATTTAGAGCTCAGGAAGATAATTTGAAAAAAGTTCAAAACATCAAGATTGTAATTTTTTCATTCATGCCATATCTTCCTGGCTTTTTTACTACTGACTGTACCTCTCAAAGTAGTGGAAAATTCTGCGAATGCATCTCTTTAGGAATTTACAACTGCTGTAAAGCATTCCAGTGACGACAAAGGAATCTACCCTGTTAATACAATGCATCGAAGTGAATCATCATTAGCCATTATTTTTCCCCATTCTCTGAATATGAGCTGAGCAATTAGCATTGCTATATTGTGTTTTTGTATATGACTGCTTTTAAAGGAACAGTGGACAACTACAAAAACAACATATTAGCTTACGTTCAACTGCTTCTAACATTTCCTGTGACTGCAGATGGTTTGTGGCACAGATTCTGTTCCACCAATTTTTGCTAGTGACATAATAATTGACAGTATCAGTTGGTACCCATTTATGCTTACCCTTCCATAGAAAACAAAAATGCCACCTACTGTTTCCTCCCAAACCCCATCAAAATATATCCTTCTGAGGTCCCAGTCCCACCTGCTCCAGATATGTGTATTAACATCTCTGAACAGGTTGACTGAAAATTATCCATCCTGAGATTATTTCAGCTTTAGCACACACACCATAACAGAGTTCTTATTTACTAAGAAAAAAATTGGTATTTAATTTTAGTTCATTCAAACATATTTTTTAAATATGTTGCCTACAAAAATAATTGTAGAAATCTGCTAACATGAACTTTTCCACAAATTTGAGAGGCTAAACTTTCTCAGTTCTAATAACCTGCAAATTTCCAACCAAATTCTGAAGAAGGATTACTGGATTTGAAATATTAACTCTGCTTTCTCTCCACAGTTGCTACCAGACTGGTTGTGTTTCTTCAGCAATTTCTGTCTTTGTTTCAGACTTCCAGCATCCGCAGTTCTTTGTTTCATTTTAGAATCTAACAAACTCCCCTGATTTGAAAGTTTCATCAGTTAAACCTTTTTGCTGAGCTAACTTATTCCCTGAATTGCCGTAAGTCATTTTTCTAGGAAAGAGACTAAACTTGTCCTAAACTCAACACTGCTTGCTGTCTTCAGATGCAATCCTGGCTGGTCTTTCTCATTTGGACATGGTCTTGCTTCTCTTTAACTGTGCTGTAGGGCACAAAGTCAGTTCCAATGCTTGCATGAAAATCTGAAATGAACTTAAAAACTTGCTTCTGAAGAGAACTGAAACAAACTTGTTCATCTTAGGAAGCTAAGCTAATGGCTTATTTTTTTTCTACTTGTGGTAAACACCACAGCATAGACATCTTTCCATTAAAACAACAGGAGTTTTCATCACCTGCTTTCTGGTACATTGTGGGTTAGGTCACTTTTCTTAAGGATTTCTCACCTTAATTTTTTTTTTCTGTACAGCATACTCTTCACAAAAGTAATCAACAATTAAATGCCATTATTTTGAAATCAAAACTCCAAAAATGATATAACTTTCATTACAATATTTGCAAGCTGGATTCTAATTGCAGCTTGTCCCCTTTGCGAGTGCTGGAACTTACACTGTGGTGTTCCAGTGCAGTCAAAGAAAAGTAAACCATGCCTCCAAAGATGTTACAAGAGTTGAAATAAAACTTGATGAGCACATCAGCTGTACTGACAATTGAACTGAATGGGTCCTGTATGTCAATTCTGCAACAATTCTCAGACATAAGAATACTCTATATAAATTTGTTTTGAAGATTTAATGTTAATCCTCTTGAATTGTCAGTACAAAGAATTTTGTAAATTTAATCAGGTTTTACATTTATTTTAAGAACTTGTTGTAATATTGCAATGACTCTTCATGTAATTAGTTTTATTTATTTTAAACATGCAACATGCTTAAATGATTTCAAGCATGGCTTGTTGAAAAGAGCTAATAACTTCACGTCAAGGATGGCAGCACAGGAGATTTCTGTGAAGAAGGAGTGTCAACTCATCAGTGATGAAGATATGTGGAAGTTGCTTGCCACAGTCTGAATGACATGGGTGATGGTGAGATGAGTGGTAAGATTGGGCCAGCTGTTCATTTTGAAATCAAGATCATCTTGCCACAACTTTCCCCATTTAATTAAGCAGTGTGACAAGTTTGTCCCCAAGGAGTGGTCTGCTTCCAATTGACGCTCTTTATTGCTTATTAAACAGCTTGTCAACAGTCCAACTTAACACGCTTTGCGACCTTACCTAACTCAGCATAGAGTGAGCAACCAGAGCTTCATATGGGTACAAACAATATAGGCAGGAAGTGCAATGAGGTTCTGCTAAGGGAATTTAGATGGTTAGGGAGAAAGTTGAACAGCAGGACCTCTAGTGTTGTAATCTTGGGGTTTACTCCCTCTGCCACTTGCTAATGAGGCCAAAAATTGGAAGATAACACTGTTGAATGTGTGACTAAAGTGCTGGAGTAGGAGGGAGGGCTTCAGATATCTGGATCATTGTGATATCTTCCAAGCAGGAGGGACCTGTACAAGAAGTCAGGTTGCATCTAATTTGGAGGGGCACCAATATCCTTGCAGGAGGTTTTGCTAGTGCCACTCAGGAGGGCTTAAACTAGTACGACAGGGGTGTAGGAACCAAAGCAGTAGGTCAGCATATGGATTGCTTCAGGAGGAGGTAGAGGTTAAGTCAAGGAAGCTTAACAAGAAGAACATGCAGGGCCAGGTCAATGAACATGGCAGGACTGGTGGCCTGAAGTGTATTTATTTAAATGCAAGGAGTATGACAGGTAAGGCAGATGAGCTTAGAGCCTGAATTACTACATCGAACTAAGACGTTGTAGCCATTACTTAAACTTGGTTGAGAGAAGGGCGTATCTGGCAGCTCCACATTCCAGGGTGTGATGTTTCAAGCATGATAGAGAGAGAGATGAAAAATGGTTGGGGGAGTTGCATTCCTGATTAAGGAGAGCCACAGCTGCATTAAGAGAGGATAGTCTTGGAGGGCTCATCCAGCAAGGCCATGTGGGTAGAACTCAGGAATAAGAAAAGTGCAATCACTGTGATGAGGTTATACTATAGGCCTCCCAATAGCCAGTGGAAGACAGAGAAACAGATATGGAGATAAATCATGGAAAGATGCAAAAACAACAGGGTTTGTATACTGGGTGATTCTAGCTTCCCAATATTGAGTGGGGTTCCCTTAGTGCCAGGGGCTTAATAGGGGAAAAAATGGTTAGGTGCATCCAGGAGGGCGTCCTGAAACAATATGTAGATCATTCAACTAAGGACGAGGCCGAACCAGACCTGACATTGGAGAATGAGCCTGGCTAAGTTATCAAAGTTTCAATGAGGTGCATTTTGGGAGCAGCAGTTATAATTCTGTAATTTATAAGATAGTAATGGATAAGGATAAGATTGTTCCTCAGGTGAAAGTGCTAAACTGGGGGGAGGCTAATTATATCAGTACTAGGCAGAAACTGGAGAAATTAGATTGGGAGTGGCTGTTTGAGGGTAAATCCAAATCTGACAAATGGGAATCTTTGAAAGGCCTATTGATAAAAACTTAGAACCAAAGAGGAGTTCCTGTGGGGATGAAAGATAAGGATGGCAAAATTCGGGAGCCCTCGATGACAAGAGACATTGAAAGTTCAGTCAAAAAAGAAAAGGAAACATAAATAAGGAAATCAGACCTTGGGGAATATAAGGTAAGCAGGAAATAACTCAAACAAGGAGATGCAGAGTTAAAACGAGCAATGAAATCTCCTTGGGAACTAGGATTAAGCAGAATATGAAGGCATTTTATGTGGGTAGCTTGGGAAACAGTAGGTGCACTCTACAACAAAGGAGGGAATTTATGCATGGAGGCAGAGAAAAGA
The DNA here is from genome assembly GCF_021869965.1 of Rhincodon typus. Lineage (NCBI taxonomy): Eukaryota > Metazoa > Chordata > Chondrichthyes > Orectolobiformes > Rhincodontidae > Rhincodon > Rhincodon typus. The sequence continues at coordinate 42,949,667 of NC_063350.1, read as the reverse complement.
GGGTGAGATCTTTAATGAGTACTTTGCATCAGTATTCATTAAGGAGAAGGCCATGGCTGACGGCAAGATTAGGGAGTGATACGGTGATATTCCAGGAGATGTCAATATTAAGAAGAAAGAGGTGCTAGATGTCTTGAAAAACATTAGATAGCTAAATCCTCAGGGCCTGATGGGATCTATCTCAGGGTACTGAGGGAGGAGATGACTGGGACCTTGACAGAGATCTTTGAATCATCTTTAGCCATAGGGGAGGTCCCAGAAGTCTGGAGAATAGCGAATGTTGTTCCTTTGTTTAAGAAGGACACAGGGGTAAACCAGGAAATTATAGGCAGGTGAACCTCAAATCAGTGGGAGGAAAATTATGAGAGAAGATCCTTATGGACATGATTTACTCACATTTAGAAAAGAAAGGCAATTTTTGTTTCACAACTGAATAAAAAAGTAACAAAGATGATTCATGAGGGTAGGACAGTTGATGTAGTTTACTTTATTAAAGCAAGGACTTTCATGGTAGCCTGGTCCAGAAGATTAAGTCACATGGGATCCACAGTGAGTTGGTAAATTGGATACAAAATTGGCTTGGTCATAGAGCACAGAGAGTAGATGTGGAGGGGTTTTCTTCTGACTGGAGGTCTGTGACCAGTGGTGCCCTGCAAGGATCAGTGCTGGGACTATTTTTAATATATATTCAAATGATTTGGATGGAAATGCAAGTAGTCTGATTAATTTATTTGCATGCAACAAGAAAATTTGTGGCATTATGGATGGTGAGGAAGGTTGTCAAAGGATAAGCAGGATATGAGTCAGTTGGAAAGCTAGACAGAGAAATGGCAGATAAAGTCTAAGACTAAGAGGACTCAAATGGCTATTAAAACAACAAGTTTGGTAAGGTACTGTGAAAAAAGCTTATGGCTTTGTAGCCAAGAATCACTCCGTTAAAATCGATGTGACTTGCACTCAGAAAAATATGGTAAGATACTTCTTGAAGAGGGAGAAACAAGGACAATAGAATTAATTGATGGGCAAAGTAAAAGGTATCACAAAATGTGTAAAGCATTGCCTGAAAGGAGGTGTTTGCCAAAGTCACTGTAAATAGCTCCATGCATCGGACAGTATAACAATGATGAAAGGAACTGTATGATTTGATGCATTCTTCCAGGGTATATGTATATACACACTTGTCAATATACTTAATGTCAATACACTTATGTGCATTACTTTCTAACATTTTAAATTTTAATTTCTGAGTACAAAATGTGGGCTTTTGCTTCATTTTTATGACGTCGTACAATAACGTTGCCTTGGAGATGACTCTAACTTGACGTAGCCCGTATAACTTGATTGGTAGATACAGAAAGCTAGGTGTTGTTTTTTGATTCCATGTAGTGTTGTAAAATACAGTCACCTTGGCAATAGCTCTGAAAATGTCACTATTGTTATCTTTACTCATAAAATGCCCCCAAAGTACTGGACGTTCAGTTCAAAGAAATCATAAGATGTGTCACAAGACATAGCAACATAGATTCATTGAAATTTTATATTGTCCTGTTGAAAAAGCTCGACCACAATGTCCAGGAATCCTTGTTGACTGGTTGGCGATTTGATGGGGGTTGAGGATGCAACACATCAAGGACCTGATGGAGCAAGGGAACTTCATAAAGCACCTGCCTGGCCTTGAGAATCCTACATTGACCAACAGCCTTTCAGACATAGGGATGAACAATAAGGGTAGTGAAAATCTGATAAATGCTTTTACAGGAGCTAAAATGTGACAAATTGTAAATATTTCTCCAATGAGTAGCTCATTTGACTCCACTGTCTGAGAATTCTGGAAGTGGCAAGGATTGGATGGAGGTGAGTACATCATACCAATGTACTATTGTATCTACAGTGGAGAAGGGGGTGCAGTGTCTTAAGGAAGACTCATCTGTCTCCAAGGATGGTGCTGACAATTCATTTGTACTTTCAACAGGAGAGTGCTTGAGGAGCGTGAGGCCTGTGATGCTGTAGCTGTTGTGGTGGAAAAGGGGGCCATGCAACATTTGGGAGATGACAAGCCAGTGGCTTTGGAAGTAGAATCTCAGCCATCTCCTCAAGCACAGGGGCAATGTGAGACATAAGATGAGGAGATAGAAAATGATGAGATGCTCCATGAATAAATATTTCAGTTATTGGTACAGAACAATGATAGGTTTCACAGAAATGCCACTTCCATCACATTCTCAGTTACTTCCAGATGGATGTAAGTAAATGTATATGAATATTAAATAACCTAATTTCAGCAGCAGATTTGCATTAGAGAGAAAATCTGCAGCTTGCTCAGCGACAGAATCTGGCTAGAAATGTAACGTCTGCATCCTCAGACCAAGGAGCAGTGCTATGTTCCCCCTAACAAGCCTATTATACAGTACACCTCTTCTGTACCATTTTATTCACAAGGGATATTTTCACAATCTTTATTCCTTAATTTTGTCCATGTTCCTTTCCTATATTTGATTGCACACTGTGGACCGAATCTCCCTTGAATGATGTGGACAATGACAAGGAAGTTGAGAAAATGACATGAGGTATTCAGCGAGGAGCTTCTCATCATCAAAAGCAAGGAGTCCTGTTTTCTAACCAAGATGAGACGAGATTTTTGATAGTCAGCAGCGAGAAGCCTATTTTCAAGTATTAGCACTCATTTAAAATTCATTATTACTTAATCTCACCACATTGGTAAGCAGCTTCCCATTCTCCCACCTGCTGATTAGGAGCTAGATGCTGATAATTCCTAATATAGAGGTCAAAGTAGTTACCTGGCAACTTCACTTTGTCTCTTGCTCCACTGAGCCTCCACCTTAGACACCCAGCACCAACACCTTAAGATACAGGGTATTGGCAGTGATATCACGTACACCCTGTCCATGGATCCTGGCATCAGACATATGCCAACCTTACTGCATGATCATGGCACATCTCTGATCCATTTGCAGCACAGTTCTGTTTTTTGATGCTACACTTTAGAGTGTTTCAGCACCTCGCATCTCTTTGTACACATGGACAGGCAGCAAGCTCATAGATCTGACCAGGGAACATATGTGGGCTGCTTACTCACTCTCAATGTTCACTCACTTTTTGTCTGCTTCGATGCCCCCCCAGCTTTCCTTTGCTTTGCCTTGTCTTGTCTTTTTGCACTTTGACCCCTCAGCTAAAGATTCAAGGCTCACGGTAACATCCACTTTGACTTGCCTTTTAGCATGTATACAGAGCCAAGAAGCTTGATATGATTGCCATTTGTGATCAGTCAAGGCTGTGCACATATTGCCATATAGCACTATGGCACACCAATTTTGCACCTGTGCCATGTGCAAATCATGTACCTGCTCGTGTACACTGCATGTACTTCCAACAAATGACTGTCTCAAAGTCTGAGGGGATGAGTGCTGAGTGAAGACTGGGGAGGCACTATTCAGTCAAGTTATCCCAGCACAGTAAGTCAAAAACAGCTTCCATATAAGTCCAGGGTCTTGGACCTAGTCAGTCAACTACTTAGAGTAGACATGGTCAGGGATCCAAACCTCTACTGTCCTGTAGGCCATGGTTAGCTCTGTGTGTCTAATATGACTATTCTGGGGTATTGCAGGAAGTCAGTTAAGGGGATGTAATACCATCAGTCAGGGATCTGGTAAGTCATTATTTGGGGCTGTCTGGCTATGTTGTTCAACAGTATCGTCAATAGTCAGTCCGGGGGTCTCTCCACTAAACAGCAAGGAATGAGTAATGGTTATCAGGGGCCACTGCTGGGTTGGGGTGGCGGGGGGAAAGCTGTGGGGATTGGAGGCAGCAAACTGGACTACAGAGGGGATAACAATTGTGGAGGGGGTAGCTCAATAAATAAAGTTGGAATATGATAGAATATTGAAGGAAAAGGGGATAATCTGACAAGGGTGTCACAGACAGTTGGCAGCATTCTTGTTATGTGGGGACAGCATACTATTCTTTACTTAATACGTCTGGGGCTGTGGGAGGAAAACTGGGGAATGAAGATTTAGGTAGACAGGTTAGGTAGGAACGCGAGAAGGTCAAAGTCTATGGCAGGAAGGGCCACAGGATGGAAATGTGTAAATTTGCAGGTTGCATCAATGATAACAGGCTGAGCCTGATACTCATTGCCTGAGGAGTAATACTACTTCCTTTCAGCGTGCTGTAAATAACAAGTGCACAATGGAGATGAAAATGGATTCTACGGCACTCAAAATTGGTGGAGTGAGTGTTTCATTCTGTGAGGGAGGTAGTGAACTGTTACATTTCTCCAGCAATTTCTGTTTCTGTATCTTCAATGTTGCAGTTGCAGCTAGATAGTCATTCACTGGCACAACTGATTAAATGTGAAAACATATGAACAAATGTGAGAATATATTTGCAAGACAGTGTCATCCATGGCACCTATGTAGCCTTAGAAGCTTTCCTCTATTTTCTCCTCCTATTACATGTCAGTGCACTCCTGGGGTCCACAGCCGGAGTGAAGGGAGCCTGCCCAACAATGAAGGACATTGACCATGGCATCTTAGTCAGGTAATCCTGGGGGCATTTGCTTGCAGGAAGCACAGAGTTACTAGTTCACAATTTATAAAGTCTCTAATTTATCTAGAAGGCCCAGACATACTGAATGTGTCCTGCCCACTGTCAAGTTCAGCCTCCTCAGCTTGAGCTGCCAAAGGGTTGAGGGTAGCAGACAGGGTGGAGGCAATGTAAGGACTATTTTTCTTTAATTTTCTGCATTTTTGATTATGGATAGAGATGGGATAATGTTTTATTTTAAAACCAAGGACTGGAATTTTTTTTTTTAAGCAAGCTATCAGCATTTATTGTAAGTGTTGTTTACACTGCTGTTTGTTCAACCAGAGGTGAAAGTTTGATTGCGGATGAATTGGTACGGGGGAACTGTACAAAGTATGATTCAGTCGGCAACAAATAGCTGATTGGTCTGAGTAGTGGTGACCAAATCTCAATAACAAAGGCCACTTGCCTGCCAACAACTATGTGATTGGCTGCCAGATAGCTTTGCAAATTGAGGATGTGAATAATGTGGTCAGAAACCTTCAAATCTTCGAAAAGGAAGTTATGCAGTAGGATTACTTAAAATCTGAAGAAAATCTGTTTAGTTTCCCTCACCAGTTGCTACCTAAAGCTGTTGTTTTTCACCAAAAAATCAAAGACTTTATAAATTGTGAACCAGTCACTCTGTTCTTCCTGCAAGCAAGTGAATGTCCCTAAAGAAGAAAGATTGAGAAACAGGAAGCCCTGGTAAACCAAAGTGACCATCTCATTGAACCCTTCGGGGAGGGACCATTGAAGTGACCTCACAGTTTTACTCTCTACCCATACTACCAATTGTTTTTGGCGTCTACTTGTCTGTATATCTGTGCAGGGGGAATTTTACAAGGGGCTTAGAGTTTTAACCAGTTGAGTTACATGTTTATAATTGTTTACCTGCAACCAGATTCTGCAGTGCACAATAGGCTTAATGACATTCTCCACTCTGCAAGGATGGATGCCACCATCTTTTCTTTGTTAGCTCATTCTCACAAGGCCACCACTCATTTTGACTTTTTCACTGCACATATACAGGCTACAATTCTCATTATTGCTCGCATTATGTCCATTCAACAGCCCTCACCCACCTCATCCTCCCAAATTACTGACACTGCCTGCCCCCTGCATTTCCTGTTCATTCACTCGGGTTCCCTACATTCTGTCCTGCTAATGTATCACCTCTTCCATCATACTCAGGCCCTTACAACTCTTTTGTCTCATTGCAAGATGGCCTATCCCATTGGAAGATATCTCCAAAGCACCCCGGCTGACAACCTGTAATTCCTGGACTGGTTGCCTCTGACCAGGGGATAAGACCATGGCCAACTCACTGGACTGGAATCAGATGACTAACTGTGGATTCTGGAAAAGTTGTTCAAGGAAACCTGAACACACTCTTGAAAAATAAATGTATGAATTGCCTTAAAAAGTTTAAAAATAACTGACATTTTCTACATTTTTATTAAAGTTACAGACCATTTAAACAACTTCTAACTTATTTTTACCTTACTTTGACAGACAGTCACCTAAAATTGTTCCCTGTCCAAACATCTATTAGACTAGCAATGAAAAGATCTGGAAAACAATCCTTCTGCTTACCATTGTTTCTTTGAGGGCCCCATCAAAGTGAGCATTGTTATATACATGAAATTGGCAGCCTTTTAAATCCCCATGGCCCCCGAAGATTGTAAAAACCTAACTGGAATTTTAAGTGCAGTGCTTTCCCACTGCACAAGTGCTAGCTCCCTTCTGCATCCTTCTGATGTGCTTGTCAAGGGCAGCCTTACATTCTGACACTGCCCTAATTAGAATACTGTGTCAGTGTCTAACTTACAAACATGACTTGTGCCTGACTACTGTCATGTAATAAACCACATCATGTTAAAGATAGGAGTCTCTTCATGTTAAGATTCACTGGCGCTCATCCTGTACCACTGTAAACCAATTAGGCATGCAGACACAGCCATGAAAAGTGATTGGTGGCATCAAACTATATCAACCACAAACTACGATTGGTTGACATTGCAGCACATACAGCACTTAACTCAGTTGACTAGATGTGTAGCATATGATTCAGACTAACGTCAACAACACAGGTTCAATTCATAGAAACATGGGAGCAGGAGTAGGCCATTCAATCCTGTGAGTCTGATTCACTATTCTGGATCATGGCTGATTATGTACCTCAATTCCATTTCTCCACACTATCTCCATATCACTTGATATCTTTAGAATCTAGAAATATGTCAATCTCTGTTTGATTATACCCAGTGACTGAGTTGTCATAACCCTCAAAGGTCGTGAATTATAAAGATTTAACAGATTCTGAATGAACAAATTTCACTTGACATGCTTCTTATTCTGGAGCAAGTGTACCCCAGTTGTAGATTCACCAGATACAGGCACATCATTCCTGTATTCATCTTCGTAAATTTCAATTCTTACAAGCTCAAGACAATACAAACTCTTTCTCCTTAATCTCTTCCTGTGAGACAATTCCACCATTCAAAGGTTAGTCTGGTGGATATGTTCTGTACTCCTTATTTGGCACGTATATCCTTCTGTAGGTAAGGGGAACAAAATTACACGCATATTTTAGTTGTAGTTTCAATAAGGTTTTATGCAACTGAATTAAGACAGACATCTTTACTCCTGTGTGCAAATTCTCCTGCTATAAAGATCAACAGACTACTTACCTTCCCAATTGCTACATGTTAGCTTTCAGTGATTATGTCCAAGGATACCAGGTCCCTTTGGAAATTAACACTTCCCAATTTGACAACATTTAAGAAATACTCTGTATTTCCATTCTTCTTAGAAAAGTTAACAATCTTACATTTATCCACATCATATTTCATCTGCTATGTTCTTTCTCAATCTCCCTAAGGCCTCTTCACCTCCTTCTCACGACTCATATTCTTCACCTCCTTCTCACAACTCATATTTCAACATTGTGTATCATCCTTGATCTTGGAACTGTTACATTTGATCCCCACATTCAAAACATTGATGTAGATTATGAGCAGCTGAAATCTAAGACTACCTGGTACACCACTTGTCACAGACTATCAAGTTGACAATGACCCATTTGTTTCTATTCTTTTTTTCCATGAATCAATCCTTAATCCATCCCAGTATATTAGTCCCAAAACCTATTTGTTCTAATTTTCTTTACTCAGGTCCTGTTTAGGACCTTATCAGAAACCTTCTTGAAATCCAAGTATGCCACAATTATGGTTTCCCCAATATTAACTCTACTTGTAGCATCCTTAACAAGATTCCATAAGGTAAACATAATTTCTCTTTCAACATTTATGTTGACTACGTCCAATCCAGTCATTACTTTCTAACTGTCCACTTATCGCATCTTTCCTAATCAGGCTAGCAAGCTTGTCATTCTCCATTTTCTTCTTTTGTAAATAGTGAGGTTACATTTGCAGCCTCCCAATATGCAGACAATTTTGAAAGATGATCACCAATGTATTTACGATCTTTGTTAGCACTTCTTCAAACTGTCTGAGATGTAAACATAACTTTAAGTCCCATTACTTTGTGTAGTACAACTTTATTTTTATTAACACTAGTTTCTTTCAGTTCCTTCTTCTCACCAGTCCCTTGCATTCCTATTATTTTTGTTCGTTCATGGGAAATGAGCATCACAGGCTGGGTTATCATTTATTTATTGCCCATCCCTAATTGCCCTTAGTGAACTAAGTTTACTAGGTCAGTTCAGAGGACAGTTAAGAGTCAACTACATTGAACATGTAGGTTAAACCAGGTAAAAGACATAAGTGAACCAGATGGGACTTATAACAATCAACACTGGTTATGTAGTTACCATTAGACTAGCTTCTGAAATTCCAGATTTTTATTGAATTTAAATTTTACCATCTGCCATGATGGAATTTAAATTCATATTCATATAACGTTAGTCTTGTTCTCTGGATTACATTACATTACCACTTTCCCTATTTCTTGGAAATTTTGTGTATCTTTCTCCATGAAGGCAAATACAAAGAATTTATTAATTTCTCAGCCATTTCACTATTTTGCATCATAAACTTTTTTTTTATCTCTTCCTGTAAAGCACTCACATTTGCCTTCACATTTGTTTTTTTTTATTTCACACACCTGAAAATGCTTTACAGTTTTTTTTAAGTGGTTTTTGCTAGGTTATATTTACATTCTACTCTCCCTTTCTTGTTCATTTTCTTGGTCCTAAATTTTCAATTTGCTAAAATTTAAAATGCTCCCAATCCCCAGGTTTACTTTTTTTTCCCTACTTTATGCCTTTCCTGGTTTGATCGAACACCAGTCTTTACATTTGTTCATTAATCACAGTTGGCTGTTGGATTTGTGTCATCTTAAATCTATGCTTGCAGTAAACCATGTGTTAATTATTTAAAACTTAATCATTGCTCATCTATCATCATTGTTAATTACAATCAACTAGAGCCTCATTGCTTCATAATTTCTTACATTATATTTAAGACCTTAGTTTTGTATTGTACTACAACATTTTCAAACTTGATGTAAAAACATGGTCACTCTTCCCAAAACATTCTGTTATAACAAGATTAGTAATTAGCTTTTTCTCGTTGCATAATATTAGGTCTACAATTACCACATTGGTTCCTCAGCACACTGCTCCAGGAAACTATTTCATAACGTTTCAAGAATGTATCCTCTACAGAGTTTGTGCCCATTCGATTCACCAAGTTTAAATGTGCGTTGAAGTCACTAACGACTATTGCATTTTCCTTATATACAGCTTTAATTTCTTGGTATAGACGTACATCATATTACTGTTTGCTTAGCTATATAAAAAAATCCTCCAGTGTTTACTGGGCGCCTCTGTCATTTGCCCCAAACAGATTCTGGATCTGTTCTTTGGATCTATGTTTTTCCCTCATTAATCTAGTAATCCATATTATCAGTACTACTCCCTTTGTTTTTCCTTTGTGCCTTTCCTTTCAAAGTTTCCATTGTGGATGTGACAGACTTGAGACCTGCCTCTTCCCCTATCCCATCATTGATGTGGAGTGATGCTCTTTAAGCAGTATAATCATTTTTATCTCTCTCTAATCTGGAGAAGTGCCTCCAGTTCTCTGTGGTCTATGGCTAATTCTCCAACTAATCATATTTGGACATTTATTATTGTTGGCACATAAATTGGAGCTACTGCATATCACATGCAATAAAATTACATAAAACAATAGACCTTCAATTCAAACTATCCAATTTGGTCATAGAAACCAGTTGTCTACCACTATCAACAACATGAGCAAAAAAAAAACTTGCCAAATTGATTAATAAATAGCCAATGCAAAGTCAAATACTTCTCTTCAAACATATATAAAAACAAAGTTAGTATGACACGTTTTGATCCTGAAGAATTAGGTCACTGTCCTTCAGTTTACAAAATAGTTTCTGTACCGTTTAATACTGCACTGCTGCCTACGTATAGTATGCATTATAAAGGCGAATATAAACATTTGGTTTAAAGTGGAGTGTCTTTTAATAACATACAGTTCTAGAGTATGAGACAAAATCTTCAGAACTCTTCACTATTAACAGGTTTTGTGTTTTATTTTAAAATTACCATATTAAATGACTGGTTTTCATTTTCACTGTAAAGCAGATGGAATCACAGAATTCATCTCCCATGAAAAGTGAAAATCCCAGGATCTCTGCAATGAAAATTCTATTTAATTAATCCAGTCTCCTCAAGCAGATCATGACAGCCAGACAGCCCCTTAGAAGCTTAAAAATTATTCAACATTTGTCAAGAGTTTCATTCAGCCTGGTCCCTGAAGTTATTTGGGTATATTCATCTTGGCTGTGCTCTGGAACTGTTTCTCTTGGAGAATAGAGTCACAGAAGGGTTTATAACATGTGTCTTCCTCTGCCCATTCAGGGTTCATTTCAGCAACACCACATCAGTGAATTTGCACGAGAACTCTGTTCCATATTATTGTCACTTATAGGTGGGTTTAACAGAGTGAAATAGTGCAGAAAAATATCAACAGAATGATAGAGATAACAAGGTGTAGAGCTGGATGAACACAGCAGGCCAAGCAGCATCATAAGAGTAGGAAAGCTGACGTTTCGGGCCTAGACCCTTCTTCAGAAAAGTTCTTCAGAATGATAGTTGCTTCTGCTCAGAATTCAAGGTTCCTATTTCATTTTTAAAAATGTGCAATAGGAAGTAATATAGTAGCTCAATGTCTTACTGTAAAACTGACCTGCATCTGCTCCACTGAACTCTACATCTGAAAGTGTTATTCAATGCTACTGTTGGAGTGCTGTCGCTGCTCCCTAGTCCATTTGTAGCTGAATCCTAATTAAATGGAGCCTGAAATTTCTTTCATACTGACCTGGAACTTTAAACTCAAGGGTAAAAACTAGATATGAGAATAGAGTTGCCAAATCATTAAATGTAAAATGTATGTAGGTTGTATGTAGGTCTGTGTTTCCAATGACACTCAATTACGAGAAGTCATGATGGAATGGTTTCGTTGACTGCTTCTGCCTAGTATCATGTGTTTGCAATCCTCCTAAGTAATATTTTGGCACTCTATACAGGCCCAAATAGAGCTTTATATGAGAGTCAATAATTTGTAGGAAGCCATAACACAGAATACCAGCTGGTCTTAGTGAAGCCACCCTGGACAGAATATGCAAACCACAAAAGCAGTATCAGTAATGATGACCATAAAACCACCAAATTATCATAAGCGCCCATCTGGTTTATGATTGCCCTGAAGGGAAGAACTCTGCCACATTAACTGATCTGGTCTCTATGTGACTCCAGGTGCATAACGCTGCAACTGATTTTTACCAACCCTCTAAAGTAACCTAACAGGCTATGCAGTTGTACCAAACCAGTATGACAAAACATGATGAGAATAAAACTGGTCACAGCTTCAACCTTGGCATCAAAATGAGATCTAACAAAGGCAGAACCAGTCTAGTCATTCCTACAAAGTCCGCTGCACTAAAGTCTGGGTACTTGTTAAAAAAATTAGGACAGCTGTACCATAAACAGTCAAGCACAGTCTGACGTGGACAGGCTCACTGATTCATTCCTTTCAGTAAATGTCCTAGACAACACCATCGCCAATGTTGAGCCTGTTCCATCAACAGGACAGACCCACCAAAGGTGATGAAACAACAGTTTATCTTTTGGAAGGAGGGAGTGGCTTTGGGATTCCTGGGCATAAACTCCAAAAGATATTTTTAAAAATATTTTGACTCTTTTACAAAGCACGGACAGTTGAAGGAGTGCTGTACATTTTAAAAACAAGTGACTTAACACATATTGCAATGATTGTGTACACAGCTGCTTGCTCAAGCAGTAAAGAAAGTAAAGCAAGGAACAGGCCCTTCAGCTCGCCGGTACTGTGCCAAGACATGATGCCTTTCTAAACTAAAAATGTTTTGCCTCTACATTGTCCATTTCCCTCTATTCTCTGGGATAGTAGGAACTGCAGATGCTGGAGAATCCGAGACAACAAGGTGCAGAGCTGGATGAACACAGCAGGCCAAGCAGTATCATAGGAGCAG
>NC_063350.1:42842337-42922523 GCF_021869965.1 Rhincodon typus | reverse complement strand
GTTGTCTCGGATTCTCCAGCATCTGCAGTTCCTACTATCTCTTGCAAGAGATTGTGTTCCCTTGTGTCTGCCACCCTTGTCCTTCTAAATGGAAATGATTGCAGGATTGGAAGGTGCAGTCTAAGGATCTTTTGGTGAACTCCTACAGCGCATCTAGTAGATATTACATACAGTTGCCGTTTTGATACTCTATCTTTTAAACAGCTGAATTGGCTGAATCAGAGTCTACCACTAATTCTTGATCTTTGTGGTGTCAAGGATATCAAGTCATACTTTTCAGATACATTCAAGGTTGGGAAACAAATGAATAATTTCTTTAAACTTGTGAAATCAATACTATCTTCAGATCTTTTGTCCATGGACAGCTGTTAGACACTGATGTTTTTAATCTTGAGTATATTCTTTTTTCGCATCGGTTCACCAAACATTCTTCTGAGAACAATTAAGTCTCCCTCATGTTAAATCAAATTGTGTTGATGAGTGGTATTTGGCTTCTGAACTGGTTGAGATTCTTCAACAGACTGTAAAATTCTAAGAGCACAATATGCTGTTATGTTCAGAAATAAGAAAAGTTAGTTTCTACTTAAATATACCTGCTCCACATGGTATTAGTTTCTGCATTTATAGAGTACTCTCAAAATATCTTTTATTTTGAGTGATGTTCCGCCTATCCGAAACAGTTCTCTGTCAGATGGTTGGAGTTCCCTTCTCCTCAACTAAGGGATGCCTTCAGATAATGCAATAACGCCCACCTCCAAATCAAGTTTGAAATTTGTTGGATGACAATGAATTTATATGACATGTGTCATTTCTAATTCAGATGAGTAGCCAGTTGCCCCGAAGAAAGGTTGTTTGATATTTTTCTGCAAGGAAACCTCCAGCGGTAGGTGGTGGTAGTGAAGGAGAGTGCTGAACATGGGAGCTTGTGTAGTTGTGCTGGGACCTCTAATGGTAGGTGGCGATGGTAGAAGAGGACAGCTGAGGTAATTGAACAAACCCTCTCTGGTAAAAAGGGGAAAGGGGTGTCTTTGGGGGAAAGAGTCCTCATGGGGAGAAGGAGCAGACAGATAAAGGGTTCCTTAACTCAGTTTAAGCTACTCGTTTTGGTCCAAGTAAATATTGTTAATATTTTCTTGTTTAACTTGAAATGTTTCTTTATGTTTGTAATTAACTGATGCCGGTGATATAAACATCTCTGCTGTTCAGGTTTTGTATTCAAAACTGATGTTACATTCCAAAGGTGGCATATCGTTACATCATGATATATGTCCAAATCATGATTTTCTTGGTTCTCTTCCAAAGGTTATCGCTGTGAAATATTTTTGTGTATTTTAGTATTATTAATTTTGTGGTTTAATAACTGTTTTTAACTGTTCCACACTCTATAGAAATGTCCCAGTTTTTTTTTACAAAACATGAATTGGCATGATAAAAGCTTGGCATTACTTCTGTTTGTGTGTTATATTCACTTTACATCACTTGAATAATCATTTGTAGCATCGAAGAATTTAAAGACATTTTGTGTTTGTTGATCATGTGATGTCTTGGTGTTTTTGTACCTTAGAAAGTTGACAAAGTCTGATAATCTTTTTGAGCCAGTTTGACTTTTTGTTCTCATCATTCTCTTGTGCTGGTTTTGGATTTCAGCTTCCACAACTACCCAGATTGTTCTTTAAAGTTTGAGATCCCCTTTAATTGTAATATATCCAAAAGACATTAATCACAAATTCTAATGACTTTTGTGTTTCAAATTAGTGCTGGTTGTAAATCACCATAATCACAACATTTTGACAATGTGCAGTAATCATTAATAAATTATCAACAGGTTCTTCCAGAAGCTGCACTATTCTATTAAATCTTGCTTTATTTATTATATGGTTAGAATGTGATATAACATAATTGTCAAATGCTTTTAAAATATTTCAAAGATATCTGCTCCTTTTCTTACAGTCGGTAGTGTTAAAACATGATCTGCTACCAGATCTGCAGAGTGAAAAAGAAACGTATTCACCTGTTTGTATCTGGGATTTTTTTTTGCAATCCTGAAGTAACCTTGCATTCCATGATCTTTTCCTTCCATATACTGTATTTCAGTTCAATTCCCGGAATGAAGAGTTTACAATATTAAATATGCTTGGAGGTATATTTCTTTCTCCACAATCCTTCTTCTATTTTTCTTCTTCTATTTAAATGATCAATCTGTACACTGTTATAAGAACCCATGATTATACTGACTAGGAGCAAAACTTGGCCATTCAACCTTTCTAGGTTTCTCCACCATTCAATATGATCATGGCTGACCTGTTTATAATTTGAAATCCATAGTCCCATCTACCGCTACAACCACTGACTCTCTTGCCAAATGAGACTCTATTTACCTGTTTATTCAATGTTCCTGCTTTTACCACCTTTTGAGGCAGCGTGTTTCAAATTCGCACAACACACTGAGAGGAAGAAAATCTTCTCATCTGTCCTAAAATGATGACTTTAACTTTAAAACAGTACTCCCTAGTTCTGTACTCACCCACAAGAGGAGATGACATTCCCACATCAATATCATCAAAACCATTCTGGCTCCTACATACTTCAATCCATTAATTCTTCTTTTTAAAATGAAACAAGCCCAGTTTGATTTATATTGTGAGGTTTATATGGAAAATTTTTAATGTTAGTTGCTGTAAGCTTTGAATTCTTGTTTTAAGTCAATAACTTGTGCGACTTTTGGTGTATCTGAAGTTGTTAATTAACTTGTAACTATTTCTGTAGCTATGGTGATTTCTTTTACATAGAAACATAAAAGATGGAAGCTAGAGGAGGCTGTTTGGCCCTTCAAGCCTGCTCCGCCATTCTTCACGATCATGGCTGATCATCTAATTCAATAGCCTAATCCTGCTTTCTCCCCGTAACCTTTGATCCCATTCACCCCAAGTACTATATCTAGCCATGAATTCCACAGGCTCACCACTCTTTGGGTGAAGAAATGTCTCCTTATCTCCATCCTAAATGGTCTACCCCAAATCCTCAGGCTGTGACCCCTGGTTCTGGACACATCCACCATTGGGAACATCCTCCCTGCATCTACCCTATCTAGTTCTGTTAGAATTTTATATGTCTCTTTGAGATACCCCTTCATTCGTCTGAACTTTAGCAAAAGCAATCCCAACCTAGACAATCTCCCCTCATACGTCAGACCCGTCATCCCTGGAATCAGCCTGATAAACCTTTGCTGTACACCCTCAAGCAAGAACATCCTTGCGCAGAAAAGGAGACCAAAACTGCACACAATATTCCCGGTGTGGTCTCACCAAGGCCCTGTACAACTGCAACAACACATTCCTGCTCCTGTACTCGAAACCTCTCGCAATGAAGGCCAACATACCATTTGCCTTCTTTACCACTCACTGCACCTGCATGCTTACCTTCTGTGACTGGTGCACAAGGACACCCAGGTCCTGCTGCACATTCCCCCCTCCCAATTTACAGCCATTCAGGTAGTAATCTGCCTTCTTGTTTTTGCTTCCGAAGTGAAAAACCTCACATCCATCCAAGTTATACTGCATCTGCTATTGATTTGCCCACACACCCAACCTGTTGAGATCATGCTGAAGGTTCTCTGCACCCTTGTCACAGCTCACCCTCCCACCCAACTTGGTATCATCTGCAAACTTGGAGATGTTACATTTTGTTCCCTCATCCAAAACATTAGTATTTATTGTGAATATCTGGGGTCTCAGCATGATCCCTGTGGCACCCCACTAGTTACTGCCTGCTAATTTAAAAGGATGCATTAATTCCTGCTCTTTGTTTCCTCTCTGCCAACCAGTTTCCAATCCATCTCAATACACTTCCCTTAATCCCATGCACTTTAATCTTGCACAGTAATCTTGTATGTAGGATTATGTCAAACGCTTTCTGAAAGTTCAAATATACTACATCAACTGGCTCCCCTTTGTCAACTCTACTATTTACATCTTCTTCGAATTCCAACAGAATTGTCAAGCATGATTTCTCCTTTGTAAATCCATGCTGACTCTGTCTGATCCTGCCACTGCTTTCTAAATGCTCTGCTATTAAATCCTTGACAATGGATTTTAGTTTTTGAAGCCTGGCGTTAGTGTGAATGGGTTTTGGACTTTTATTTAAAGCTTAGCGGCAGCACATACAGCTGAGACAAATGGTTAGATTCACTTTTAACTTTGGATTGTGGGTTGACATTGGAATAGTATGGTTGTGTAGAGTAGTACTCCTGAGAAGGAATGATGCTTTTAGTGAATTAGATTACATTGTGGTGAAAAGTTAGTGTTAATCCTAGACTAGAAGCATTGGGATAAAAACCCTGAAATTATTTCTTAAACCTGTGTACAGTGAAGCTCAAGTGTGTAGCTTCAGAAAGAAGATGTCTGCAGTTTCAGTTGAAGTCTCAGGAAGCTTTAACTGACCAAGGACTTCGATATAGGAGCTCTAATGAGAGTATTAAATGAGCAGTTTTTGTGAACTGTACCAGGAGTGGTGTCTTGGGTACCTTTCAAAAGCAGTTTTTTTTTTCTTTTTAATTTATAAAGGAGTGTTTTTGGATTAATGTGATTATATCTATACTGTGTTTAAAACTTCTGAACTTGTACTGGAAGTAGATAGTTTGGAATACTCTATTTAACTTTGTTCCTTTTGTAATAAACTTTCATTTTGGTGTTAAAGCAAATTCTGCATCATTGCCTGCCATGATCCTATTGAATGGCAGAGCAGGCTTGAGGGGCCAAATGGCCTACTCCTTTTCCTATTACGAATGGTCTTAATAATTGATGGTGGTTACCATTAAGTTAGCCTTTCTTTCTTCCAGATCTTAGCTGAATTCAAATTTCACCATCTGTCATGGTGGGATTTGAACCTATGTGATTCTGAATTATTAGCTGAGTGACATTACCACCACCTCCCTTTCAGTTGCTACAGTACCTACTTAAGGCCTTATCCATCAATTTGCACTTTTTTATTTTATTGCAGTGCTCCGCCAACCTCTGCAAATTGAAATTAAATCTTTCTTCAGGAATTTTCCTTTCCATTGTCTCTGCTGAATCAGGATGATAATGTGCGCTGTATCGAGGGGTTCCTTTTCTCTTTCTTTTTTCCAATCCTAATAGAGTTTAGAAACAAACGCTTGGCCTAATCAGAGTGCAATACCTTAACAGAACCCAAAAATACAAATTAACTCTTTCCCAAAGTGCCAAGAAGTGCATATTCTGTTATAGCTTTATTGGAGAAAATTAGCACAGTGGTCAAAACAAACAAATATATAATTGTATTCATTGGTGAAGGCCAAATGAAATCAATTATAATCTCCTTCAGTTGATGTTCAGTTTTTTTCACTACTTATTGGCAGTATTTTTATAGTAGCAGGGCTGGTCACCTGGTTGTACAATTTGCAACATAAGTCTCACAACATTTCAGGATGTGGGCCAACCAATGCTATTTTGTTAACTTATAGAAAATTCCTCAACCTCCTGGGTGTAAATTTCATAGCCCAGAATGAACTTCTGCAAGCAATTTGTCTTGTTTATATTTTGGGTGTTACTTTATCCTTTATGGAGTTTTATCAGAATTTTATGATTTGGATCTTGGTAAGACTGATGTTTATTGGATACCTAGGTGGGCTGATGATCAGACAGGTATTAATTGTTATAGCTCAGCATCTGTATTTTCTAAAGTTTTTGCTCAGGTAAATATTAGAATATATTTACCATCTTGGCTTGGATATTGCTGTTTTTGCCACTAGGTCTTCCATATTGTTCTCTATAGAATATGTACCATCCTTTTTATTTTATTTTGACATGTATTAACTGGCAATCTGGTTTGGCCTTCCTAAGAGGAGCTAGATTTTTTTTCCACTTTTTTAATTTGTGGTGTGTTATTTTGTGTATTAATTTATTTTCCGAAAGGGAATATCTTGACTGTAACCTCCAGCACAATGGTAACCATTCGTAAAGTTACAAATTGATTGATCCAAAGTTTTTTTAAAGTGCTCATTCTAAGATTGTCATTTCAGCATATTAAGCATCATACGGCCAAGATTCATTGAAATTGTCTTTTTTGCCTGGGAGTCTGTATCATTTATAATTATAACAAATCCAACTATGGTCTGAATTTTAAAGCTGAACCATCACAATACAATACATCAATGTATTGGTTTAATGTTTCTACCTGCTGAAATTTAGTTTCACCTTCTCCGTCAGGATCTTCCCTCTACTGTAAATATTCTAAACAAATTTCTGGTTTCACACATTTCTACAATATAGTGTCATAATTTATAAAACTATCCCACCCGTCACACCTGACTCTGATGCCCTTTTGGGGACCGTCATGCTCATGAAACTTTATATGTCTGATTTTTCAATCCAGATCTCATTTGTTTTTACCTTGTAGGAGATTTAATAAGAGGTTGAAGGACCATTGTCATGAATCTTTTTCTGTTCATATATCTCTACTCACTAGATGTAAAATTATGTGAATAAAATTTAATTGAAAAAAACTCCTTATTTTGAAAGGTGATATAACTGCCTTGTATCCTGTTCTGATCAGAATGATTAAGTCTGTCTTTGGATCCCTTTGTTCTAAGTCAATTGTCCTTTCTGAACTTTTACAATGAGTAATTTAAATTGTTCATAAAATTGACCTCAAAATTATGCATGGTCACAGCTTTTTCTTCTCTTGTAAAGTGGTTGGGAAATTTCTGCAAATCTTGGATAAAACTTCATTCGAAAATCAAAAAACCTAAAGCTAACTGCAAAGATTTATGGGTTTTTTTCAGGAAAGTCTGGTTTAGAGGACATTTAGCTCTAGAATTTAGTTTTATGAATGCTCCTCAATTTTCAACTTGGTTCCATGAAGGATAATTTGCCATTGGCCTTTATCATTTCCATTGTCTATCAATTTTATGGTACCCGACCTGTATCTGGTAAAGCTGATTTTAGTTGTATAGGTTCACATTGATTTGGAAATTGTTGTACTCTTAAAGATTCCTTCAGAAGTTTAAATACGTGCTCATTTTCCATTTTCCATTTTCAACAGGGGGCTGAATTTTCCCAGTTTTTGCAAAGTTTACTAATTATGTGAGTGGTCTTCTGAGTGTTCAGCTCATGCAGTGGAACAGCAGGAATGGTAGAAGTGTTTGTCACTGCTGCTGGCACTTCATGATGTTCACATACCGCTGGAGCAATATTTAAATCCCATCTCCACTGCATTTTCAGGAGCTGCAAGGAATTGACCCTTACACTGTGGGACTGTACCATTGGAACCTATCAAATGGTGCAGAAAGGGAAGCTGGTGTTCCATATTACTGACAGGATGTCCTGCTGGGTGGGTTTGTTGAGAGAAAGGGTGTTGTTTCCTCTCGGCTACAAAAGGATAGGTCACTGTCAGCCAGCATGGAGATAGTGACCTGATTCAGTGTGGTTTCCTGGGTTAAAAGAAACACCCAGCTGTGCTAAAAGACTATAGATGTCTCAGTGCTCTGCAAGGGTTAATATCATCATTTTCTCTGTTACCTCACAATCACAGTGCCACCAGTACATATTCTTAACTCTGTCACTACACACACTTGTAACTAAGGCTCCTGGACTACATTGTCACTCTTCGCACAGAATGGCCAAACAATGGCTCTCACCACCTCAGCCTTCCTGCCCTGGGCATTTCCTATTCACTCACACAGGTCGCCTCATAACTTCTCTTGTTCCTGAATCATTACTGCATCCCATCACTTTTCCACTGTCATAATACTCAGTCCCTTCCTTTATACTTTTGCCAGGAAAATCCCTCACAACTGCACCGGTGTGGACTGGTGGGGTGGGGGGTGGTGGTCATAGCTGGTGGATATTAGGATCTTCAGCTTGTGTAGAGAGACTATGCTGCAACTGGCTGGAGAAGAGGGTGACCACATGAGGAGACACTGTGACTTTTACAAGCAATCAACTGAGAGACCTTCATTGACCATTTCTGTATTGCTCTCCCCTTAATATCAGTGCTAAGAATGGAACAAACGTTAATCCCTTTTTCACAACAAGGTCTGTGTTTTTATGCAGAGGGAACCAGTGGGACCCTGTGACCTGTAATGAGAAAGACGCTAACACCATCCACACTGGGCTCCAACTCCACCTCTGAGGAGGAAGCCCCTCAATCTGACAGGATGTACCAACAGGGCTTTCACCCATCGCCTCTGGCAGCTCAGAAACTTTCACCTTGGCGCATTCTCTATTTAGATTCTATTTGGGTGCACAGTCTGGTGGCACATTGTATCTATCTCGATAGCAGGTACTCCGAGGACTGCTGGACACAAGGCACCTGCTCAGTCCTAAGGCAGTGAAATAGAGAAGCTCAGCAAGAGTAGACCGGTTTATCAGAGGCAGTCAGTGAATGAAAAAAAAAGATGGAGGAGTCCTGTGCTGGCTCCTGCTTACACGCAACTTCTTGTCTTCTTGGCGATGCTGTCAATGTCATGGAAATCATGGTCCAGCAAACTCCGAGTCTGCCAGACGTGTGCGTAGTCTTGCACTCCATTGCTGTTGCCATTGGTGCTCATCATCAGTGAGAAGGTGAGATGGGGTTGAAGGATTCTAGCTGGAGTCCCATCGGTGGCCACTTCCTCTCAGGGAGACAGGTGGACATCCAAACTGAGTCGCAGTCACACATAGGCCCTGTAGAAGCATCCACTAAGGAAACTGCAGAGCCTGGCCTTGCCACTTCCCAACTCCCTAGAATGCTGAAGCCTGCAGATTTTCCAAGACGAAGGAGAGGGAGTCTGCATGTGGACAGAATATACTTAGTGAACATGGGCCTTCTGAGCCCACGTGCCCCATGGCTAATTATCAAAGTCTTTCAGGTCAAACAGGCAAACTGCAAAGCTAGCTGCCTCCACTCCAGCATGGACAACAGGACTGCACTTAGATGTAGTTTGAGGGAAAGGACCAAAATAAAACTCATTCCATGCGCTGGTTGAAGATATAAAAGCCACCTAAGCCCAGCTCTGTAAGATGTTACTGCGCTGTGTCACTAATTGTTGCTGCTTCCTGAATGGTAAGGAGGACGTTCTTACTTCTTTACAGTGAGTTCAGTTGTATACCACCTATACAATCCTATCAATAACAGAATATTTATTCATCAACAGAAGAGTTCAGGGATTGCAGAAGTTTGACGGTACATATGTTCTGTGTCCTGATTAAGGCCTGCTTGCCACAATACCAAGAGAACTCAATGAAAGGAACTCCAAAACCAAGTATTTTGGAAGTGGGTTTTAATCAGATGCTTGCACGTCACTTGACGTCAACAGTTTATAGCTCAATAATCTCTTGGAAGTTTCTTTGGTTTAATGTCCCTATCCTGATTCTCAGAACTGCTCTCAATACCCTATTTCTTTTGCATACAGGACATACCCTTTTTGTTGTTGCCAGTTGCAAAAGGCACAGCTTGTCACAACATTTAACAGACCCTTTATGGGTCATATTGCAAGGCCCGACTGCAGTGGTAAAAGCAGTGAAACCTCATTTTAAGCAGGCCTATGTTCTGTTACTGCGGCCTGCGTGAAAGCATATGCAGTGTTGTATCTCCATTCTGCGTCAGTTTGAGGGTTTTGTAACGGGGTCATCAGCCATGTATGGGGCAGGCAGCCCTTGTTTTCCAGCTACCACTCCTGTCAGGTCTGAGGACCTTTGGAAGAAGGCAGGAAACTGAGAATTCTCCAGTATGTGCACATCATGGCACTTCTCACAATATCTAGTGCACACCTCCAGAATCTGGTATCAATCACCATACAGGAGCTGGGCGTTGATGAAGTGGAAGCCTGTTTGATTTATGTCCCTCTAGAGGTGAGTGATTGGCTGCTCTTAAAGCAATGTGGATGTAATCTATAACATTCTGCACCTGGGAGAAACTAGCATTGTTGAAAAATCTCACTGCCTGAGATGTATGACTTTACTTTACATGGGGAAAGGATATAAACTGTTGTAATCTAGAGAAAATGGCATTTGGGACATCCCAGATGCATTTGTGAACTATGGAGTTAGGAGATGCCACACATGTCTTTAGCTGGTCTTTGGAACAAGCTGCTGGTAGTAAATACAGGATAGCTGTGACTTTGACAGCCGTTGGGGTGGTATGACCACCCATTCCTTCAGAATGTAAGTTCTCCTCCAGAGCATAACACAGTTTGGTGCTGCTGGATTAGAACATCCTAGTCCGTGTCTGCGCTGATTCTCTGACAGCTGTTGATAATGACAGCAAGGCTGGGAAATTCAGGATCTAGTCATTCTCCTCCATCTCCTTGGGTATCTCCAGCTGCTGTTACTTCCTCTTGAAGGCTGTTCAGCAATTGTTGGAACTGTCTGTTTTTGCTGGGCTTGGTGATTATGTTCTAATTGATGTTTTCTTCAACACTTTCATTTGATTTCTAATAATGTCACAAAGAATCCTGTTTCAGTTTTGGATCAGTGAATGGGTATACTGTGTGGAAAGTCAGAAAAAAAAAGTAATATATCAACAATGATGCCCTGATCCCCCTCAGCAGTCACAATGAAACAACATATTTCGGCCTTGTGCTGTGTCACAGAGAGGTTTCACCTTCTCAACAACATGTCCAAATGACATGGGAGCAAAATTAAGCCATTTGGCCCATTGAGTCTGTTCCACCATTCAATCATGGCTAATGTGTTTCTTACCTTATTCTCCTGCCTTCTTGCCTTGATCTCTTTACTAATCAAGAATGCCCGGCCTAGAAAAAGAGTTCTGAGCTATATTGCCTCCTCCAGTGGTCCCCTGAATCACAGATGTCAGTCTTCAGCCAATTCGACTCACTCCATGTGCTATCAAGAAACAGTTGGAGACATTGGATACTGTAAAGTCTATGGGCCGTGACAATATTCTGGCAATAGAACAGAAGACTTGTGTCCCAAAACTTACCACTCCCTTAGCAAAGCTCTTCCAGGACAGTTATAACATTGGCATATAACTGACAATGTGGAAAATTGCCCTGGTATGTCCTGTACATAAAAAAGAAGGACATCTCTAACCTGGCTAATTACTACCGCATCAGTTTCCTCTCGATCATCAATAAAGTGATGGAAGGTGTCATCAACAGAGCTATCAAGTAGCACCTGCTCTGTTACACACAGTTTGGTTTCTGCCAGGGCTACTCATCTCCTGACCTTATTACTGCCTTGGTTCAAATATAGACAAAAAAGCTGAACTCCAGATTTGAGGTGAGAGTGACAGTCCCTGACTTCAAGGCCACATTTGACTGAGTGTGGCATCAAGGAACCCTAGTGAAACTGGAATCAGTGGGTATCAGGGGCAAACTCTCTGCTGGTTGGAATCATACATGGCACATAGGAAGATGGTCATGGTTTTTGGAGATCAGTCATCTCAGCTCCAGGAGTCCCTCAGAGTATTTTTTTAACCTTCGTTAACCTATTTTTCTAATCAACCTGTTCAAAGATGTTATTACGTACCTCTGGATCAAGTGGGACTTGAACTTGGGCCTCCTGGTCCAGGGGTAGGAACTCTACCACTGTGCCACAGGAGGGCCACTAATTCCTCAGGATAATGTCCTAAACTGAAATATTTTCAGCTGCTGCATCAGTGATTATCCCACCATCATAAGGTCAAAAGTGGGATAATCACTGATGATGGCACAATGTTCAGCATCATTCACAACTCCTCGGATACTGAAGCAGTCCACGTTCAAATGCAACAGGATCCGGTCAATACCTAGGCTTGGGCTGACAAGTGGCAAGCAACATTCGTACTACACAAATGACAGGCAATGACCACCTCTAATAAGAAACAATCTAATCACAGCCCCTTGACATTCAATGGTGTTATAATCACTGAATCCCCCACTATCAACATTCTGGGGGTTGGCATTGACCAGGAACACAACTCAACAACCACATAAGCAAAGAGGCTAGAAGAGCAGGTCAGAGGACAGGAGTACTGCAGCGAGTAACTCACTTTCTGATTCCCCAAATCTCATCCACCATCTATAAGGCACAAGTCAGGAGTGTGATGGTATACTCCCACTTGTCTGGATAACTGCAGCTCCAAACACCTCATCCACAAGCATCCACTTCCTTCATAACTGATGGATAGTTTGCAGCAGCGTATACAATCTACAAGATGCACAGCAGAAATTTGCCTAAGATCCTTAGACAGGCACCTTCCAAGCCCATGACCATTCCCATCTGGAAGGACAAGGGCAGCAGCAACATGGGAAGCACCAGCTGCAAGTTTCCCTCCAAGCCATTCACCATCTGGATATATAAATCACAGTTCCTTCGCTGTTGCAGCTCAAAATCTGAAATTCTCTTCCAAATGACGTTGTTTCTCTACCTACAGCGCAAAGATTCAAGAAGGTAGCTCACCCACACTTTCTCAAGGGCAACTAGGGACAGGAAATAAATGCCCATGTCCTACGAGCGAATTTAAAAATAAACTGAAGTATTAATGCTACATAGGGTGTTAATTGTAGGCAGTTCCCCACTTGGATAGCATCCCTTTCCAAAAAAAAACCTTTCTCATCTCTCATCATGTCTCTACATACTTGTTCAGGTGTGGGAGCATGTGTTGCACCTAACTGATGTGACATATGTAGCAGTTTTAACTTGCAATGTTAATGGTTGCCAATGAATAACCTTTCAATAGAATACAACTTGATGGCATTCCAGAATTCTTGGATACATGATTAATAAAATTGCCTTGAGCAGGGTCTAACATGTACATTATTGTAGTCTACTCCCAGAGAGACAAAAACAGTAACTTACTCTGCCCATAATACACATGCTGGCAGCCATTTTGTCTCCTCATTGCACAATTATGCTTTGTGCAAAGAAGGTAAAGATTCAGCTTTAGGTTCTCATGAATGAGTTCCAGGCTCTGTCTGAGACAAAGATTAATCCAACCCACCCCCATCCATCTTGCTTTTTGTGTATCACTACCCCTGTGTTCCCAATGATTTCAGCCTGCTCCTATTTCCATCAACTCCTTTATATAATCCTCTGAGTCCATGGCTTTGTGAATTGCCATATTATTGTTGGCTATGCCCTCTCCACATATTGAGGATAGAGTGATTGTGAATTGTGCAAAGCACCCTAGCATTTCTCCATCATTTCCTTTTCTCTGAGATCCCCACATTCTATCTCATATTACTCCCTTTTTACCAGTGCCATTCTCTCAGTGAGCCAGCCCAGTGAGTCACCACCTCAGACATAAGTATTCTTCTTTCCCAACAACTTTCTACCATAATGAAGTGTAAATTTTAGATTTAGATTTTGTTTTAGATTTAGGTTTAGGTTTTATTGTCACATGTACTCAAGTACAGGCACAGTGAAAAGTGTACAATGCTGACACACACAGCACCATCTCAGGTACAAAACGCCTAGGTACAAAATCTTCATTACAGGAATAGAAAAATAAAGAAATAAGCTAAAAAGTTCAGCATTACAATCTTCTTTGTAATATGTAAATTTGCAATTTAGTTTCTATAGTAACCTTTGGTTTTACAATACTGCCTTAAATAGTTTTATTTCCATCATATCCTAAACGGTTTTCAGGTATTATTGATTGAAAATCATCTGTGAAAGAATTTAAAATAGCTTCTTTAAGCAATGAAATATCAGGTATATTATTGGGTTCTTGATTCCCCAAATAAGTCTCTCTCTAGGGGAATATTATATTTTATCCTAGTCACTGCCATTGTGCATTATAGTATCTCTGTTTACCAAATTTAATTTCTGTCTAATCTTTCCCTTGGCACAGTTTGGTAGTGTCCTACATCAGCTGAGCTAACGTGAACAGATCCCATCTCTCTCACTCTCGCTCTCTCATGTTTCTCCCTCCTATCTGGGTTTTCTGTGTTTGTTAGGTGGAGCATGTTAATTTTGTCATGTTATGGAGTCATTCCTATATGGGTAATAATGCTTTATGTCCCTCTATTGTTTTTCTGTTCTATTGGGAGCATACGTCTTGAGATGTTGCGGTCTATATTCTTGGCATGTGATCTGCCGCTTGATAGCTGATTTCCAGGTCAAGGCCAAGTACTTAATCTCACAGGATTATTTTGTTTTGATTTTATTGTGTGATCTTATTATTGGGTAGGAAATGTATTATGCTGCAATTTTTATTTTCCCACACTACTGGGATGGTCATGAGAGAATATGCATTCTCAATGTTTGCACAGATTTGAAAGACTTTTCCTGAACATTTTGTAAATTGCCTCAATCTGCTTCACAGTTTAATTTTATGGTCGATAATAGAACAACAAGCATCTGTGCACTACTTTCCAATTATTCTCTTGTAAAATTTCAATGTTTTCATAGGCATTCGGAAGCCCATGTTCAGTTGTTTTGACTAACATTACAGGTCATTCAGAAGTGAATCATTTGCCATATGTTTTCTCATAGACATGAACATATAATATCTGCCATGGAGTATGATCTGTAGCAGTTGGAACAGCTGAAGGACCCAATATCTGACTTGCCACTGTCTGTAGAGTCATTAGTCTCCATTGATTTATATGAAAGCTAAGTCTTGTCAGATTGTTTAACATCCATTTCTGTGTTTTTGGCATTTATCCTGCCTTCTGATGTTTCACAAATTTGATAAATGTTATGTAAATGAACTTACCCTAGTGATTGGATCATATCTGACATTGTTGGACCATCTGGAGTGACTGGTATGTTTTGGACTCTCTCAAAATTTAAAACGTTTCTGCAGACATTGAAAAGATCTCTCAGGATCCCATCAAATGTGATTCACAGTATTTAAATTACAACTATTCATTGATGCAATTTTTACTTGGAAACCACACCTTCCTAGGGCAAAGTCACTGCCTTGTCCTTCAATGAAAGAATTTAGCATCATTTACTATAGACTGGATCCTACAATAACATGTTTTGTCCTGAGGAAAACCTATCTCAGGATAAAATACACCAGATACAATATAGCAGAAACAATTTTAACAACTCCATTAACAAATATCGCTGCATAGGATCCTAGCATAAGCATCCTAGGATACTTAAGTATGAAGAGTCAAGTATGAGACCATACTTTTTAATACTTATGAATATTTATTATAAGAATCAATTCTGAACTGCATTTATGGTAATGGATAGTGATTCATCGAGTATGTAGCTGGAACATGACAGTTCTGCTTTAAGATAAATTTTAAAATGTTACATAAATATAAAAACAATTGGCTATTTAGACAAATATATGCAAAGAATGTTATAATTGCAATTCAGCATGATTTCTTAATAGGATGTAATGTCTTTGCCCTAAATTATAAGAGGAAGTCTGAATGTAAGGATCTCAAGTCAGCAGTCAACATCAAAAAAAAGTACTGCTGTGGTCAATATGTTTTTTTTTAAATTTCATCCTTGTTTTAAGATTTTGTCTATAACCTACCAAAACATGCTGCTACTGTTCATTGACCAATCATTTCATAACCAATCATTTTTTTTGGGAGCATCATAATGACCCCTTCCTTCAAAAGATGTAACTTAGCTTAAACAACCTCAAAGGCACAATATCAATAAAGCCATTACATACCTTTCTCTGTCCACAACACTATCTGAGAGCTTGCTGCTGACAGAATTTCAAACGCCATGCTGTTTAAATTCTTTAGTACCATTATTACTGGATTAATTTCATGGTTTTATTCACACCCAATATTGCAGGAGTTTCCACTTGCTACCATGCTAATAAATTGTTCCCTACTTCACCAGTAACGTCTCTATTAACATCAGCCATTGAATTACGGACGGTTTGGGTTTGCTTTTCAAATCAGGGTCAGGAACCCATTGCCTGGATAACTTTTTTCAATCTCAAATCAGCTTCATCTCTGTGTTGCTAAGGCATAGGTGATGTTATTTTTAAATGTGAGTGGCTAAATTGTTCCAGAAAAGGGCCTGGCATCTGATTAATGGCACTATGCTCTGCCAGGAGATGTCAACTGACTCCCGAGTACAATCCTCAAAGGCAGACTATAGCTATAATATAGCTTTTGTTTATTTATTATTGGATGTGTGTGCTGCTGACTCAACCAGCACTTACTGCCACCCTAATTACCCAAGGGCAGTCACTCTCACTTGACAACAAGTTGAGCCAACTTAGCAATGATTTTAGCAAAGTGTTTTTGTTGAATATGCAGTTCCCTTTTAAAACTTTCTCTGTTCTGTATAAGTGTGCAGATTATTTTTCTGACTTAAATAACTTACATTGCGGTAGATCTGGAGACAGACCAGCCAAAGATGGTGTATTTCCTTCCCCCAAAGGACATTAATAAATCAGAAGGGGTTTTCATGAGAATTGATAATTCTTATATGGCTTCTAATTCCAGGTTTTACAGAATTCAAATTTCACCATCTGCCATGTTGGGAATCAAACCCATGTTCAGTGTTTCCTTTAAGCTGTGCACACTGACCAGTGAGATGAATAATTGACTTCCAGTTCTGAAAGCAGTGCTACGCATGGATCTCTGAGGTCTGCACAGCAGCAGAAACGGTTAGAGGGAACATCGACCATGTTTCCAAACCAATAGCTTGAGATTATGGATTACTATGACATTACCACAAGACCATTGCTTCCCTATATGGCCCTTGCTTTGCAGAACAGAGCAGGGAGGATTCCCAGGTGGAGTAGCTTCACAGCACAGATGTAGGCAATGGTCAATGAAGAGATATTGCATCCACTTTTATGCAGTAACCTGTTCTGCAAAAAAAAAGTTTTCTTTAGCATAGATATTGCTGCTTGCGTCGTACCTGACAGCTATGCACTAAAATTAACCAAGCTGTTGGGGATCACTGACAATTTTAAATTTACCTTTTGGCCACCTCCAGTCCATTAGCAAGCTTGTCAATAAACTTAAATGAGTAATTAATTGAAGATGAGCAGGTTCCTAACGCCTCACCTGGTCTCACTTTGAAAAAAGCAAGACATGGTCGAGTGGCAGGATACTGACATACCATTTTGAAAATGTGCCTATGTTGATCTTGCCCCCATGGCCCCATAGGAATTAACGCTATGAATCTTATAGCAGTTAGTTAAAACCAACTGTCTTTTGTATTTTTTATATATATAATTGGGATATATATATACATAAAACTGGAAAATATGAAGAGTAACTGAATTTGATACAGCTAACAAAGGAATACAAGGGGCAACAGAATTCAATCAGTCCTCAAAGATAAGCATGTCTGGGGTAAGTCTGATGAAGTATAACCAGTAACTTTGGAATGCAAATTAATAGGATGTATAGAAAGATCGCCAGGCCTGGAGATTACAATGTCTGTTAAACACCATGAGATCATGGGAACCTAGGGCTGTCCATAGGAATGCCCATCATTAATTAGGTGTTTCACAGGACTGGATGTATCGAATAAGGTGAAGGACACAGTGATCATTTTGTATGTGATTATTGTAACACAAAATGTGTTAAAATGCTGTATTTAACTGTAAAAACCAGAGCGTCATTAATGTCTCCTCCAATCTGAGCTGAAGATTAAGACAACAACTGGATTCTCACATCGAGGCCAAATTGGGGGAAGATCTTTGGCCCTCTCCCTGCATTAACTGGTTGTTGCTTGAATAAGAATAAAGTCTGCCACTTACTTAAATCCTGCCTGCATCCTGAGTCTTTGTCCCTGGTCGGGGATTATTTGCTCTTACTAGGAGGATGTTTTGTTTTTATACAGTCAAAACATTTTTCCAAAATAAATTATTTCTCTATTGTTGTCAGAATTAATATGGAAATATGCTATCAAATTGAGAACCGAGGGAGACTTCTGGAACTGGGGCTAGAATTAGCGCTAGATACATTGTCATTTTTTTTTGAAGACTCCATGTTATTTGAGTAGGGAAAGAAATGTACAGAATCGGGAAAGTTCTAAACATGAACTGCATCTTCAACAAAATTACTTTCCTAAAATCAATTCTAAGTTGGCTCAATTTGTTGTCTAGAATGAGAAACAATAGCCTACTTTCATTGATACAGCAGACTTAAAACGTCTTTAAAATAATTATTAATCTTTGGTATGATATTTTAATTAGTCCATTTTCTTCTGTTGCAGGATAAATGTAACTGGATCATAACCTTATCATATTCCACCACAACATACGGCAGAGCATAGATGTAATATAAACAAGAATTGTCAAAAAGGCAGAGTCACGACTTGCGCTTGAGTTCAGTTTGTTCCCAATTGTATTCCATTGGACAAATCTTCTGTTGGCTGTGATGTGTTGGCTTGCCTTGAAATTGCATTATCCAATTTTCTCAATACAGGAGTACTGCAGAAAAAGCAGCCAGGAAATCTGAGGAACAATTTGCTAACAATTGGTAATCCCTAATTTTAAGGTGCTTATAGTGTTCTCAACCTTCTCTCTTTCGAATTAGATGACCTCTAGCAAAGTTGATGCATTTCCATGATTGTAACATGCCGTCAAGTAATCCCACAGTGCATTCCTCTCTGTAAGTGCTGCTGGTAGCTTCTGTGCACTGAGGAGGGCTCAGTAATATGGTAAGCAAGACATTATACCAGGCTGTCTTCTCTTTGTAAATCTTCAGTCCCTATTTAAGGAAACTTGGATATCGCTTTGTGGTATTTCCTTTGAGCCAAAGTAATTCATTGTGTCAGGAAATACATTCTAAACTTAATGATGCTGCCCTGATTGTCTTGATGGAGTAAATGGAGGCCAACAGAGATTCCAATTTTCTACTGGCAAGCAGCAGACTTCAGAGGGGAATGGGAACAGGTGGCAAGGGCAGGTAATGCTCAGAGTGTCGCACGTAGGACTTGACAGCAACAGATACCACACCACTTATCTCTCACTCTGCTCAATGGATCGCAGCTCCTATCACTCAACTGAAAGTGTTACCCTGTACTGAGGAATCACTCCCAACATCCTTAATTCATCCCTGAGTCACAAATAACCCCTCTGTAGGATTCTGCAAACCTAGTACTATTCAGCTTCAGTGATACATCATCCAAGTAAACAACACACAGTCATAGGCACTCTGCTCTAAATTATAGGACAGTGTGGCTTATAGCTGGCAGGATAGCCAGAGGACAGGTTGAGCATAAGTACACATCATCCTCTGCACCCCACTGAGAAAATGAGATGTGTTCTGCTAAACATTCTGCTCATAGGAGTGCTTCTCTTTCTCTTTGCATTAAGCCTTCCATATAGAGCTTTCCCTGTTGGCTTCTGTGTCCTGTTGTTGCAGACCAAGTAATACTGCAATGATTTTCACCATGCCAATGGCTCCCATCTTATGGTGAGAGTATCTATGACTCTCTTGGATGGGTCTTCTATGGGAGCCTTTCCTGGATAGTTACTTCTGTGGCAGTTTTTGTGGGTTTTTGCCTGCCACACTGATAGTCATGCCTCCCCACTGAGCTTGCCAGAAAGGCCTATAATATTTGCCATTGGCTGGCTAAACCACTGAGTAAAAATCATGAGACAGTTGTTGGTTCACTTGGATCAAGACACGGAGCTTTTGCAAAGTGTCACCCCACAGAAGAAAGATGTAGGGGATTGAGCCTCCCCAGTGTGGACAAACAATTGCCCCCCAGTTGTATCTGGAGCAGCACTCTGTTAAATGTCGATGCTATGTAAGTTCCAGCCCTCCCACTGAACTTGGTAAACATTTCACCTCTGTTTGGACCAAGGAGGTGAACAAAGAACCCAGCAGAAATATGGACCTGGATCGTGGAGTCAGGCTGGATGGACCAGGCAACCTGGTAGAAGATGATTCACCTTCTATAGCAGAGACCAGGAGGACAGCCCACACGACAAGAGAACCGCTTTGTGTTGTGATTCAGACTTTCTATAGCAAGAAGTATAAAGATGCTAACTCCTTGGGAACTGAAACATCATCTAACAATGTTGGCTAGTTACTTCAGAGTGGAACATCTGATGAAACCACTGTACAGAAATGGTTGTTATTGAACCAATGTTTGAGGGAAACACCGTTTAGGAAGTAGTGAGAGACTATCTTGCTGTACACTCTGCAACTCCCTCCTTCCGACAGTTGGCACTTTCAGTGTGCACATGGAAGTGAGGCATTGGATCAACAACATTTGAGATAGGTGTTCCTGTTGTAACAATAGCAGTGATGACTATGCTATTGCCTGCCACTATGCAAAATGTAGTGGCGAAGGGCCACCAAAAGCAACCACCAACACGATGTGTTTTAAAC
The DNA here is from genome assembly GCF_021869965.1 of Rhincodon typus. Classification (NCBI taxonomy): domain Eukaryota; kingdom Metazoa; phylum Chordata; class Chondrichthyes; order Orectolobiformes; family Rhincodontidae; genus Rhincodon; species Rhincodon typus. The sequence continues at coordinate 42,902,293 of NC_063350.1, read as the reverse complement.
ATAATCTAACATTCACATCTGAGATTGGCTTCAGCCAACATGAATGCATCAGACTTGCTGAATTCTGCAATGAGAAACAGCTAGAAGCCCTGAAGGCCAAGTCCAAACCCTGGAGGAGGCTCTATTATTGGGCCGAAGAAGAGACCACCCTTCTTTGAGAACTTGATTTGAGTTTCAAAGGACGTGCAGCCTTCAGTAAAGAGGTCGCCAATGTCTTGATGATTAAACAGCCTAGGAAATCTCAGCCAAGAGAAGAGGACTGCAGAATACCCAAGGTGTGAACCAAACTCCAGTGCCTGATGCTCCAGAAGACAGTGCACAAGAACCTGCCCCACAGGAGGGCATCAATCAAGAAGAAATCATGCCACAAGTAAAGTGGGTTAATAAACTTCCAATCTGAACATTGGTCTGTGTTATCAATCAACTGCTAAGTCTAAGTGGTGAACCGGAGGTCAGGGCACATGGAATTGGACTTGTATTACGGACTTCATCCTGAAAACATAAAAAAAGCCATAAAACGGCCAAAATGCTACCAGAAGGGAAGTCAAAAAAACACAGATATGATCAGAGCAGGAAGAATATAGGATCATCGCAGTGATGAGCTACCAATACAGCTCACTTTAAAGCTACACAACTCCTTTGTAAACATTACAGACCCAGGCCAAATCATGGGAGTGCCAGCTACTACCTTATCTCCTCTGACCAAAGAGGATCGTCACCAGGACATTCAAGCAAAATTATTAATTCCAAACAGCAAAGCAAATGTCAACAAGTTCCCCAGATACACCGCTCAATGGGATGACAGATAATTGGAGACCAATTGAAGAACAGGAATTTGACACAGCCATAAAGGGGATGGGCCTGAACAGTACAGTTGGCCCAGATGGATGAACCTGGAAGGTATCCTAGGCATCCACAATAGTACCATCCCAGAATCCCTGAAGAAGTGTGCCATTCTTATCAAAGACAGAAGGCCCCAAGTACCTGAAAGATATGGATAACTGGAGGACAATCATGATTGGTCTGCTACAACAATTTACTAAAATCATGGCCTAACAACTGAGTGAGACAGTCAAGACAAACCCAAGATTAAAAGTGTTTTCAGGCAGGAACTCCTGGCTGCTACAATGAGAACATTGCGGTAATTGAAAATATCAGAAAGGAAGCATAATGAAACCATTAGGATCTTGCCGTTGTCTTTGAAACACTTGTTAAAGTGTTCAGTTTGGTTGGACACTAACTTCTCATCCAAGCCTTGCTGTAAGCAAGGAGTGACTTCATTAAGCTAATAGGAGACCTGTATTCGAACAACACAACAGTTATTGGTCTAAACCTCAACAATTAAATTTAGAGAGGGGAGTGAAATAGGGGGACTCTCTGTTAACCATCCTATTTAATATTGCATTGGATCTGCTGAGTTATACTCTAGAAGATGCTAAGTCAGGAATTTCTTTGCTCTAACAAGACCAAAGAGTTAACTGTTCTGCTCTGGCCTTCACAGACAATATCACTCTACCCAGTGACTCAAGTTGGAATGGCGCAGAATCTTAAGAACGTCCAAACATTTTGCAAAAATATTAACATTGCGAAAACAAAAGTCTTCCATGCTGTGTAATCATGAAAAGAACTGGGCAATTAGAGATGACCCTGTTTCTGACACCATCCTCCCCATTCCCCATGGTAAATCAGAGAAATACATAGAGGCCAGCGTAGCTGGGGCAAATGCAAGGAGAGGCACAAGGCATGGATTTCCAGCCTGGAAAGAGCAGCTCTCTGATTACTGCAGAAATGGGCCATACTGAAGACACCTATCATCCCCAGATTGTGCTACCACCTGAACCCAACATGGTCAATGTAGAAACCCTTGTCAAGTTGAACCAGGTCATCCACAATACCCAGAAAACAGATCCTATATCTCCCACCATATACAGGGACAGGGGGCTTGGAATGCCAATACCTGAAGTACAGATTCCAGCTGCAATCATTTGGAAGTGCTTGACCCTTGAGAATTCTAGGATACCGTAATCCGAGACTCTTTCCAATTTATGGAAGAAGTATGATCAACTCCTTCAGAGAACTTCAGGGACTTAAGACCTGAAGGAGATCACAATTTTACAGAAGTGTAACAGCACAGGGACAGAAGAAAAGGAAGAGTCCAGTAAATGAACTGACACTGACCAGGCATCAATCAAGGAGATACCAGATCATGACTACTCATCGTGGAGGAAATGGGAACTCAAACTCTTCAGGTGGCTCAAACTCAAAAATCAAGGCTCAGGAATCAAGAACGACCAAAATGAAGAAAAAAAATTGGAATTGTGGTTAAAAACCACCTTCAACATCAAATCATCACATCTTATAATCTCGTCACTACTCCTACGCTGTAACTTATAACCTACAAGGGTGATTCTCACCTGAGGTCATCCTTACATGATGAAAACTTGTCACAAATGCAAGTCATGTACAGTTATCTACATCTCCAGATAGTGCCTCTTCATTAAGCATGCTAGAATAAAGTACCATAACAAGAGCTTGGTGCTGCTGAAGCAACAGATCTCTAAGTATGACTGGACACCATACCTGAAACACAAATATGAGGATAATGACAGGAAACTTTGGAAACTCGACATTTTCTTCAAGAAAGAATGGGCAGTCATGGTGATGGATGTGACAGTGCAATATGAGGATGACGATAAGATGTTAGAGAGATCCTGGGAGGAAAATAAGCAGAAATATCAACACCTGGTCTCAGAAATATAGGAACATATGGGGGGCTCTGAGCCAGTAGACTTTGGATTTGTGATGTGCAAGTGGATCAAGAAGAACAATAGCTTCTTGACTTCCTGGGCATTCAATGATACAAATCCTTCACTCAACAAGCATCCAGACTGAACAATTTCCTAACGCTTGAATTTCTACAAATATTCAGCAACAGGTGAGAAGACCGAAGTAATACCGAGTTCAAGCCTGGAGATGACCACCACTGACCTCAGAGTGTTAAGTCTGATTGGAACTCTGAGGATATATGGTGTTGGCACTTTCTCAAGATAAGAAAACGGTGATGGGAGAAAATACTTACATAGAATTTTAAAATTGAAGTAAAAACCTTTAACAAAATATGAAATCTTAATAAAAAAAATTGTTGTAATGAATTAGAAATAGCTTTATTGTCACATGTACTCACAAACACAGTGAAAAGTTTGCATTGCCATTTATGCCACCATTTAGATACAAAATTACCGACATACGGATTCTTCAGTCCAAATTCTTTGGGAAAAAAATTAGAAAAATAGAGAAATAAAAACCCAACATTACAAGCATTGTGCCATCCTAGGTAAAAAAGTACAAAATAATAGGAATAAAATAGAACAAGAAAGAAATAAAAAGTTCAGAATAGCTTCATTGGCACCTAACCTTCAGTCCGCGTGTAGTCCTCACTTCCAGACTGTGCCAGGCTTCACCACAAGACTGCCTAAGCCTGGAGTGCTGGGAATCTGCCCTGGATTCACCTCAAGGCTGAGAGTCCGTGCTGAGGCCTGAAGTCCATACTGACTTCACCTCGAAGCTCTCAGGGTCAGGAGTCCACGTTGAGTTTACTCGAGGTTCAAGGATGGGAGGTACGAAGAAACAAAACGAAAAACATGAAAAGAGGGTGAACAAAAGAAGAGAAACAGATGGAGTGGATGAGCTCCAGCTGAGGAATCCTTATCAGCCACCATCTTGGGGACTAAAGTTGGACTAAGTAATGGTGGTGGATTGTGAGTACTGATGAGTTAGTAGTTCTTGGGTATATAAGATAATGTAATGATAAGTATTTGCAACAAAAACCATATCAGATGATCTAATATCCTCGGACAAACTAACCCAAGTGATGTAAAGACCCAAACAAGGCACCATTTGTGTGTTTTGAACACTGCAAATATCTCCAAACTGCTTCAGGTATTCAAAGCAATGCTTTTACTTACTTTAACACAGGAGAAACCCCCATAAGGCCGCCTATTGATTAAGTTCCAGAACACTATGCACCTTGTTTCAGAATGCTTTTATTTTTCACAAGGGACATTGCCTGCTAATGCATTGATCAAGATTAGTATCCTTGCTTTACAACAGCCTGTTCAGCTGACAGGCATCATGATAGTGCCCAGAAAAGTTCTTCATGTTCACACCTACATGCCTTATTCCAACTTAGACAAGCCATGCAAGCTGAAAAGAAGGTAATCTGTAACATCAGGCACATGGAAAGCTACAGAGAATATTCATTGAAGCACCAGAACTGGTGTTGCATGACTCAATTTCATGCCCAATAAATTTTACTTTTGCCAACAATAAACAAAAGAAGTTTCTCAACAAGGTTTCATTCAACCGAAGGTCAGTTAATTTGATTGAAACGGTGACTGGCACTGATTTCTGGCTTATAAATATCAACTATCTATAGTTTCAGATTAATTATGACAGGAAATTGTCCTTCTGGAAGATGATTTTGAAGAATGTGAATAGGAACAGAAACATTTATTCTAAGGTATGGAAGGACACAACTTGACCTGCAGTATGGCACAAATTTGGGAGAGCTGTCTTTGGTCATGCGCTGAGCTTGGGTAATACTTAAAAGAAAAACAGTTGTGGATACTGGAAATCTAAAACAAACAGAAAATGCTGGAGAAACACAGCAGGTCTGTGTGTGTCTGCAGAGAGACAAACAGAGTTAATGTTTCGAGTCCAGTGTAACTCTTCTGGGTGAATACTTGCTTTGCATCCTGCGATATTGACTTACTGACATTAAAAAATTTTGCAAAGATTTACCTATTGGGATCTCGATATTAACAAATATTGAAAAGTGGCAACTCTACTTATTGCGAGCCTGTTGGTATGAGTTCTCCTATGGGAAAATAGTAATTAGCTATTCTTTGTTATTTTGAAAATGTCAAGATATAACATTTTATACTGATGTTCCCAACAGTTTGGTCATTGAATTAGCTTGTGACAAAAACCTTGCTTCCTCTATCAGTTATTTCACTCCTTACTGAGTTTAACTGAATTGTTTTGGAGGGTAATTTTCCATTTTCAACAACTCTTAACTTTCTCTTTTTTTTATCTGTTTGTTTCAGCACTATGTGCTTTAAGTTAATCCCACAGCAGAGGCTGGTTCAAAAGTGGGCATTTTGGTTAATTTGTGTCACTGAGTGCTAGGTAAGTTTCCCTGAACTGGTCTCAACTCTCAGCAATTTTGCCTCCCTCAAGGGTCACAGCAATGCACAAAATAGAAATTACTCAACTAAGGGAGTCAATAAGCAAAGTAAGAGCTTGTAGCAGAGCATTGGGAATTTTCATGGCAGCACATCCATGAAGATAAGGTGGCTGTGCAATGCATTGTATTATGTCTCACAGTCCCATGATAATGTGTAAGTAGGCTGAAGTACAATGGACAATTTAAACTGTAATTCCAAAATGCTTTTCCTTTTGTAGTTAGTGCACATACAGCTAAAAATTTCTATGGATGTAAATTAAATGGCTTTCTGCAGAGGAAGAGACACACGGACATAGATTGACAAATAGAATGTTACACCCAAGGATGCAAAGGGAACTTCATAGCCAACCCTTGAAAACGTTAGCAAAGATTAGTAGCTTGGGTTATGGGTGAGGTTGTTGACTTGCTCGCCGAGCTGGCTTGTCTTCGTTCAGATGTTCCATCACCAAGCTAGGTGACATCATCAGTGAGGCCTCCGCTGAAGCAATGTTGTTCTACTCTGTTTGGAATTTATACTGTCCAGTCCATTATGGTGAGTTGTCATTTCTGGTTTTGATCTGTATGGGTTTGTAAATGGGATCCAATTCTATATGTTTGCTGATTGCATTACAGGTGGAGAACCATGCCTCCAGGCATTCCCGTGGGTCTATGTATGGCTTGGGCTACTATGGTTACATTATCCCAGTTAAACAGATGGCCTTCATTGTCTGAGTGTACTGATATTAAGGACAGTTCGTCGTGCTGTTTTGCATCTAGCTGATGTTCGTTTATTCTGACAGCTAGTTTCCTTCCTGTCTGTCCGATGTCATGTTTGTGGCAGTCGTTGCATGGTATTGTGTAAACCATGTTTGTTCTGCAGGTTGTGGGAATGGGGTCTTTAATCCTTGTAAGTGTTTGTTGTAGAGTGGCTGTGGATTTGTGGGCCACCATGATCCCTAATGGTCTTAGGGGTCTTGTTGTCAGTTCCGATATGTTCCTGATGTTTGGCAGTGTGGCCAGTGTGTTAGGGCGTATTGTTTTCTCCTGTTGTTGTCTGTTTAGTGGGCATCTGCAGATGAAGTGGCGAGGATATCCGTTCATAGTAAAGATTTTTTATAGGTGCTCTTCCTCTTTCTTGTATAGTTCCAGAGTGTTGCAGTGTGTCATGGCCCATTTAAATAGTGTCCTAACACAGCATTGTTTGTGGACGTTGGGGTGGTTGCTGTGGAAGTTGAGGATTTGATCAGTATGGGTTGCTCTTCTGTTTACTGAGGTTTGGAATTCCCCATTGGTCATATGCTCAACTTTAACATCCAGAAACAGAAGTTGATTGTTGTTTTCTTCTTCCTTTGTGAATTTAATCCCTGTGAATACGTTGTTGATGAGGTGGTGGGTCTCTTCTAATTTATTGCATTTAATAATGACAAATATGTCATCTATGTACTGGATCCACAGTTTAGGTTGAATGCAGGGGAGGGTGGTGTGTTCTAATCTTTGTCTGACTGCTTCTGCAATGAGTCCTGAGATAGGTGACCCCATTGGTGTACCATTGATCTAAGTGTGTGGTGAGGCAGATGTCTAGTAGTTTAAGTATGTTGCCATTGCTGATGGAGCTGCTGGTCTGCATTGTTGCTTCCTATTGTAATGCGGTCAGTGTTTCTTTGGTTAGTGGGATGTCAATTGATGTGAATAAAATTGTGACGTCAAAGGATACCATAATCTCGTTGTCACTGATTTTTATGTTCTTTAAGGTATTGAGGAATTCTTGGGTTGAGTGGTTGGAATGGGATGATCCATCGACTAGGTGTTTCAATCTTTGTTGTAGGTCCTGATAAACCATAGTAGCCCAAGTCAAACATAGACATGCACGGGAATTCATTGAGGCATGGTTTTCAATCCGTAATGCTATTAACAAATACTTGGATTGGACCCCAAATACAAACCCATACAGATCAAAACCAGAAATGACACTACTCACCATAACAGACCAGACGGTATAAATTCCAAGCAGAGTAGAACAACGCCGCTTCATTGGAGGTCTCACTGATGATGTCACCTAGCATGGTGATGAAACATCTGAATGAGAATACCTACCTACCTGCCTAGAATATACCTCCTCCCACCCACCTTCCTTCAAAAATGCCATCCCCTATTCCCAATTCCTTCGCCTCCGCCGCATCTACTCCCAGGATGAGGCATTCCACTCCCGTACATCTCAGATGTCCTCATTTTTCAAGGACCGCAACTTCCCCCCCCTCAGTGGTCGAGAACGCCCTCGACCGTGTCTCCCGCATTTCCTGCAACTCATCCCTCACACCCCCTCCCGGCAATAACAACCAAAACAGAATCCCCCTCGTCCTCACGTACCACCCCACCAACCTCCAGATCCAACGCATCATCCTCCGACACTTCCGCCATCTGCAATCCGACCCCACCGCCAAAGACATTTTTCCCTCCCCACCCTTATCTGCTTTCCGGAGGGACCACTCTCTCCGGGACTCCCTTGTCCGCTCCACACTCACTTCCAGCCCCACCACACCTGGCACTTTTCCCTGCAACCGCAGGAAGTGCTACACCTGCCCCTAAACCTCCCCCCTCACCCCCATTCCAGGCCCCAGGAAGACTTTCCACATCAAGCAGATGTTCACCTGCACATCTGCTAATGTGGTATACTGTATCCGCTGTTCCCGGTGTGGCCTCCTCTACATCGGGGAAACCAAGCGGAGGCCTGGGGACCGCTTTGCAGAACACCTATGCTCAGTTTGCACTAAACAACTGCACCTCCCAGTCGCGAACCACTTCAACTCCCCCTCCCATTCCTCAGACGACATGTCCATCCTGGGCCTCCTGCAGTGCCACAACGATGCTACCCGAAGGTTGCAGGAACAGCACCTCATATTCCGCTAGGGAACCCTGCAGCCCAATGGCATCAATGTGGACTTCACAAGCTTCAAAATCTCCCCTCCCCCTACCGCATCCCAACACCAGCCCAGCTTGTTCCCGCCAACCTAACCTGTCCTACCTCCCACCTATCCCCTCCTCCCACCTCAAACCCCACCCCCATCTCCTACCTACTAACTCCATCCCGCCCCCTTGACCTGTCCGTCCTCCCTGGACTGACCTATCTTGTCCCTACCTCCCCACCTACACTCACCTTTACTGGCTCCATCCCCGCCTCTTTGACCTGTCTGTCTCCTCTCCACCTATCTTCTCTCTCTATCCATCTTCTATCCGCCTCCCCCTCTCTCCCTATTTATTTCAGAACCCCCTTCCCCTCCCCCATTTCTGAAGAAGGGTCTAGGCCCGAAATGTCAGCCTTCCTGCTCCTCTGATGCTACTTGGCCTGCTGTGTTCATCCAGCTCCACGCCTTGTTATCTCTGAACGAGAACAAGCCAGTTCGGTGAGCAAGTCAACAGCCCACAACCTGAGCTACAGATCTTTGCTAAAACTTTAAATATCTACAGGCACAACACGCTAAAAATTGCCCGACAATGGGAAACCTTCAACCGACTGAGCTCCACCTGCAAACAACTGCACTTTCTCCACGAATGCCTCAGGAATCAAGTACTGTCCTGCATCATGAAGTACAAACTTCCATTCAACAACTTACAGGCATATAAAATAGCTGCACAGAACGGACGCAGAATGCTACAAGTAATGATTAATGATGTACAATACTGACTTCACAGGTATAAAAGGGAAATTTTGCGCTAAAAATCACAATATCTAAACACTATGGACCAGCAGTCGACTACAGCCCTAGAACAAGCCATCACCATCAAACAACACAAAACCAAAACTAAGAAGAGAATCAAGCTACAGGAAAAACTCACCAAACTGATCCACTGCAAATGAAGGACAACAACAAACCAGACACATGGATAAAGGTCTAGGCCCGAAACGTCAGCTTTCCTGCTCCTCTGATGCTACTTGGCCTGCTGTGTTCATCCAGCTCTACACCTTGTTATCTAACATGGATAAGAAACCTATCTAACAGACAATTCACAGAAACTGAGAAAGCTGTCCTATTACACGGACTGAACTATAACCACAAAGATGTAAATAGAACAGACTTTATGGCCGCCCTAGAGACTACATTAAAAGACTACTGACTCACAGGCAAAACACAATAAGCCATCCGAAAAAATATAATCCCTACCCTACACGAAAGGAACAAAGGGGACACCCTGAACACAGCGGAGAGAAAAGCACTAGATAAACTCAAGTAAGACAAGAATATTATAACTCTACCGGCAGACAAAGGGTACATGACCGTCATTATGAACAAACCAGACTATGTTAAGAAAGCACAGGCATTACTCTCAGATACAAACACTTACCAACAGGTGGCGATAGACCCAAAACCATAGCGAGGTAATACGATCACCCAGACACTGAAGAGACTAAAGGATGCAGGACAGATAACCAAGACGGACTATGTGAGAATGAAACCAGAAGGCATGAACGCCCCCTGCTTCTACAGAGTTCCTAAAGCACACAAACTAGGCATCCGCCTCAGACCCATTGTTTCCCTACCGGGCACGCCATCACACAAACTGGCCAAAGACCTACAACAGAGATTGAAACACCTAGTTGACGGATCACCCCATTCCATCCACTGAACCCAAGATTTCCTCGATACCCTCCAGAACATAAAAATCAGTGACAATGCAATTATGGTATCCTTTGACGTCACAGCTTTATTCACATCAATTGATATTGCACTAGCCAAAGAAACACTGGCCACATTACAAGAGGAAGCAGGAACGCAGACCAGCAGCTCCATCAGCAATGACAATATAATCAAACTATTAGATCTCTGCTTCACCATACACTTTGTCTGTAATGGTCAAGTACACAAATAGATGAACGGTACACCAATGGGGTCACCTGTCTCAGGACTCATTGCAGAACACACTACCCTCCCCTGCATTCAACCTAAATTGTGGATCCAGTATGTAGGCGACACATTTGTCATCATTAAACACAACAAATTAGAAGAGATCTGCCACTTCATCAACATCATATTTGCAGGGATTAAATTCACAAGGGAAGAAGAAAACAACAATCAACTTCTGTTTCTGGACATCAAAATTGCATGTATGACCAACGGGCATTTCCAAATCCCAGTATACAGCAATGCAACCCGTATTGATCAAATCCTCAACTTCCACAGCAACCACCCCAACGTCCATAAACAAAGCTGCATTAGGACACTATTTAAATGGGCCAGGGCACACTACAACATCCCGGAAATACGCAGGAAAGAGGAAGAGCACCTATACAAAATCTTCAAGATGAATGGATATCCCTGCAACTTCATCCACAAGTGCCTACTAAACTGACAAAAACAGGAGGACACAGTACGCCCTAACACATTGGCCACACTGCCATACATCAATAACATATCGGATCTGACAACAAGACTCCTAAGACCATTAGGGATCATGGTGGCCCGCAAGCCCACAGCCACTCTACAATAAACACTTACAAGGATTAAAGACTCCATTCCCACAACATGCAGAACAAACATGGTTTACAAAATATCATGCAACGACTGCCACAAACATGACATCGGACAGACAGGAAGGAAACTAGACATCAGAGTACATGAACATCAACTAGCAAAAAAAAGGCACAACAAACTTTCCTTAATATTAGTACACTCAGACAATGAAGGCCGTCAGTTTTACTGGGACAAGGTAACCATAGTAGCCCAAGCCAAACGTAGACATACACGGGAATCCCTAGAGGCATGATTCTCCACCCATAATGCAATCAACAAACACATAGAATTGGACCCCATATACAAACCCACACAGATCAAAACCGGAAATGACACAACTCACCATAACGGAGCAAACAGTATAAATTCCAAGCAGAGTACAATAACATTGCTTCATCGGAGGCTCCACTGATGATGTCACCTGGCATGGACAAAACGTCTGAATGAGAACAAGCCAGCTCGGCGAGCAAGTCAACAGCCTCAAACTAAATTCCACCTATAGAATGGAGTTGGGCCTTGGAAATGATCCTAATATCTTGGTCCCAACCATGAATGAATATTCAGCCTATATCCCACCAATAGCTGAGATAAGCTCTCACCATAAAATCTGCCCTCTTTATCCCGGAGGATCTAATTTTGTTTGGTGCCTCAACTTGACCTCTTCACACAAGTCACAGAACAATTTGAAATATTATTACAGATAAGCTGCTTTCAAGCATTATTTAGAGAGTCTATGGGTAGAAATATTTTTCAGTGTATCAGTGCAAGTTAGAACAAACTCAAAATAAAACCAGGATAGCAAGGCAACAGGATTAAAAATAGAAGGTGTCAGAAAAACTTGGGAGATTAAGCAATAGATTAAGGGAGATTTGAGTCAGGCCAACATTTTAGGAGGAGGACAATTTGCTAGAGCCCAAGAAGGAAGAACTTAATGGTTGTGAAGAGTAAGGTTAAAACTGAAATTCAGGTGGTAATGATTTCACAAGAGACTAGTAAGCAGGAATAAGTGTTTGGAAACAATATTGAATCCACTTAACAGCTAGATGCTAAAAGAGAAGGTGGTGATTTTGGTATTTCAGAAAACTGAGAAGAGACATGTTGAAAGATCAAGTTCAACTGAATTTGTCATGCAACCTTTTGCTTACAAAGCAATGATTTTGTTAAAACAGGTGACGCTGTTCATAGACAGCTTAATCTATATTGCTCAAGCTTGGAACTACATTGTAAATCAGAAGTCCAGACCGTATTATAATTTCGACTGAGAGTGTGGAGATGCCTTTCTTATCTGTATAATAAATGTTATGTAGGCAGAGGGACAGCTTTTAAATATTTCTCTCCACTACTTCAATGCTGTGAAATCATGATCTTTCACTTTTCTAACACTGTGACTCATTGCCAATGACCAATTATTACAAAAAAAGATATATTTTTAAACTTGCAGGTCAGAGAAGTAATTGCTGCAAGGAATTCATCAAAGGTAGCATTGTTTGATATGAAGTTCTGTTCGGCTGTTATAGCTGATATATATTCTTGTAATTTTTAAAATGCAATTGGGTCTTGTTGGAAAAAATTGAAACTAGCCTTGTGACACATTATTAAAATATTCAATTTATGAGGCTATTCTTCTGCATATCTTTAACTTTCTGAAAATCTCATCCATGCTTTTGTGGCTTTGAGATTTAACTACTTCAATGTGGCTGATCACCCACTATTTGTGCTTCATAAATTTTAGCTCATCCAAAATTGTTTCATGTTTTCTGACATGCACCAAGAGTTGAATATTACATAGGCTTGTTTATATACATTTTTGTTGTTGGGGGTGGGGGAATGTGCAGTGGGTGGTAGCACAGAAAGGAGGCATGGACATGTAAAATAGGGTGTTGTTCAGCTTATCACCTTCCCTTCCACACAGTCATGAGCTCACCTGTACTGAATGGAAGGTGGGCAGATGCCAAGGACGTTGACATGTTATTAGATTGGATGGATATGTGGCAGATGAAGTTCAATACAGAGATGTGGTAGGTACTTTGACACAAAGAATGTGGGGAGACAACATAAAATGAAGGCTTCTGTTCTAAAGAGTGTGTAGGAGCAGAGATATCTGGTTGTATGAATGTGTAAATAAAGGTGGCAGGACAGATGGAGTGTTGTTAACAAAGCATGTAGCATTTTAGGTTTCATTAATAGGGGCATGGAGTACAAGACTTGGAATGTCATGCTGAACTTATGTAGGATGCTCAATAGACCTTAGCTGGAGTAATGTTTTCAGTTCTGGGCATCACAATTTACGAAGGATGTGAATTCACTGGAGAGCGTGCAGAAGAGGATAATGGGAATGATTGTAGAAATGACAAACTTCAGTCATGATAGATTAGAGAAGCTGGAACTGTTTTACATGTAAAGGAAAAGGCTGAGAGGAGATTTGACAGAAGTTCTCAAAATGGGGGTGGTGATGGTGTGGGCAAGGTAGATAGGGAGAAACTGTTCTTGTTCATAAAGCAGATCGAGAACTAGAGGGCGCAGATTTGAAGTATTTTGCAAATGAGACGTGAGAAAAGCTTTTTCACTGGGTGAATAGTTAGGATCTGGAATACACTGCCTGGAAATCTGGGAGCATTCAACCGTAATATTTTGCAGCAAGCATTCTTCTTAAAGTTTTCCTTGAAACAGGTTGTCCTCCTGACTTTGTACTTCTACAGACAAGTAATAATGAAACTAATGGTGTATGTACAGGGATCCATGAGAGCTACAGTGAACCTGTAGCTGACACATTGTATCACACATGCAGAGGCAAAACAGTATTCCCATTTCATCTTGATTGACAGGATTTTGAAGCCAGCTGCTCGAATGCTCCAGGGAGGAGTTAAAACTCTTCAAACAAAGATGTGGAAATTATTAAAGATATTAAAATGTCCTTTGTGCTCATAGTTCCCTGACTAAAATCAAATCGAAATAATTAAACAGAACTGTTTTTTACCTCATACAGAACTAATTTTAGGAATATTGAAACAAGAATAGGCCATTCAACCCCCACCATGCAGTAAGATTATGGCTGATCTGTGACCTAACTCCTTATGCCTGCCTTTGGCCCATATCTTTTCATACCTTTGCTTAACAAAAAAAAACTTAGATTTAAAATTATTATCTAAATTAACAATAATTTTAGTAAATATGACCTTACACAGTGGCATAATCATGTGGTGCAAAATGTGATATTACTTATAGAGAGAAATACAATGATGATTGAGTTTCTACAGCTGGAAGATTATTTTGTGATAGAATATTGAGGAAGCCATAACCAAAGATGTGATATCTTATTTGACCACCATCAAAAGAGGTTTTTGACGCTCATAATAATATCTATGTCATTCATTCTCTTTCATCCTAATGTATAACATTCTGAGGAACATAACCTAGACCAACAGGCTTGTAATGAACAGTGGACCATTATTTTGTATAACTCATTACAATATCACTATATTTCACATTACTTCAGAAGACAGATACCATCAGTCACACTGACCACATTTTAACATCAGATCAAACTAATAAGCAAGCATATGATCAAAATGAAGTTATATCTCAAAGCAAATGTACAGGTTAAATAGTTAAATATGCAAACACGAACAGTCCAAAGTAGGTGAAACATCCAAGCCAATTAAAGTGCAAGAAGTTGTGCCATTAATAATTATTAGATTTTAGTGAGAAGTATTGCATTATCTCAAGTCAGCAGACAATCTGTTCTGGTTTACTCTCTGGAAATACAGATAAACGGGTCCTGGAAGCATCTGGATCATGGTCATGTTTCCATTTGACATTCCAAAGTGCTGGGATTGGCCCCCTGTGCACCTCCTCATCAATGTGAATAATTAGAAAGTGCCAGGATAAGTTCCTGGTATAATGTAAAGTGACCTTGGGGTGGGAGATGGGCATAGTGGCAGGTGACCATTCTGGCGTAAGAACATTCAGTATAGGAGCAGGAGTATGCTATTTGGCCCTCATGCCTGCCTGCTGTTCAGTGAAATCATGGCTGATATGGCCCTATTGTGACAGTACAACATAACTCTCAACTCCACCATTTTCAAAATCTATCCACTTCCTCTTTAAATATTTTGTGATCTAGCCTCCACAACTGTGGTACAGGATTCCACACATTCACTACCCTTTGGGAGAAGAAGCTCCTCATATCTCACTTTTAAAGGACTATTTCTCATTCTGTAACTAATGTCCCCTAGTTTGAGATTCCCCTGCTGGTGGAAACATCTTATCATATTCCCTGTCAAACCCCCTCAGAATCTCGTATGTTTCAATAAGATCACTGCTCATTCTTCTAAATTCTAATGAATAAAAGCCTAACCTTTTAGACACATTGTAAGTCAATCACTTTATCCCAGGAATCAGTCTAGTGAATCCCTTTTGTACTGTCTCCAATGCCAAGATATCCTTTCTTAAATATAGGGACCAAAGCTATATATAATACTCATGTGCACCCATACCCTGTGATAGTTGTAACAAAACTTAGAGACTTAAAATCTAATCCTCTAGCAGTAAAGGTCAAAATTTATTTGCCTTGTTAATTACTTGCTGCACCTGCATGCTAACCTCTCGTGCTTAAAGGATAAAATCACTTGCCTCCCTGTGTGTTGCAAATTTTTTGCAGTATCTCTCCATTTAAATAATAGTCTTTTTATTCTTCTTCCTCCCAAAGTTTATGACCTCACATTTTCGTACATTAAATTCAATCTGCCAAGTTTTTGTCCACTCACTCAGCCTATCAATATCGCCTTGCAAATTCCTTGTGTTGTCATTACAACATGCCATCCCAGTGCTTTTAAAATCAATATTTGGTTACTTGTTCCTAGTTCATAGGATGGAAGGGTTCAACCAATTGGTTGACAAGGTAAATTCTCAGCTCCCAGAAATAGGGTATATCAACAAGTGCTCAGAGGTAGGGGGTAAATTCTCTTTTCAGACGGCATTGCTTGTCAGATAGCTGTGTTCTTTACTGGAAGATGAACCAAGAACAATGGTGGAAGACTAAGAGATTCAACTAACAATCTGGCTACAGAGCAGGCTACTGCTGTTCAAAGTTATTGAGATCAATACCCCCATGCCAATTGTCTATCTGTCTTCTGGTTTAAGAGTCAGGATGGGCAGAGAAGGGAAATATGGCACCACGATTCTCCATCAGGGACTTGGAGTTCTTGGTTTCAGAGTGGTCCACAGAAATGGTGCCTCTATCCAAAGTACCAACAATGAGGACCGTGCCACGAGACCTGCCAATCTGATCCCAGTCTCCACTGAGTTAGTGCCATCTCCACAGTGTGGAGGAATGGTTAGTAATCTTACAAGAAGGACAATACTTTTCTCCGGTCTTGCAGGGGCTATGCCGCTCTCAGTATTGCAAACACCACTTTCCCTCACTCGCTTTTGTTTCTGGCCACAGTCGTGGTGCCCCTCCTGACCAGGAGACCTAGGGCAGCACCCAGCCAGAAGTGGAACATCACAACCTGTTCTACACTTCCCACTCAGGACACTGCAGAGCTGGCCGCCTCCTCCAACTCTTCAAGTTTTGCATATTTCAATAAAATCTTTAACTTGTGACAACTCCAGGTAGAGCGGGGCTTGATTTCCAATGTGCTACCCCAGTGAGGCATACGATCAGACAGTTGCCTTCTTTGACTGGAAGATGAGCCAAGAACAATGGACAAAGTCCTGGGAAGGGTTCCCTAACAGTCCAGCTAGAGAGCTGAATGCGGTCCTCACAAGGTATCGAGATCAATTCTGTGCCAAGCATCTGCTGTCCTCTTGACAACCTTTAACTATTACAGATTATATAATCCTCATATTTAGCTACTCATCCAAGCTGCCGCTTTGTCTTAACCTGAAAATTATCAAAATAGACTGCATAAGTAAAGCAGGTCCCAAATCCCAAAATTTATAAAGGGCAGAGGGGATTAGTTTAGTTAATGATTATGTTCGGCTTGGACTGGTTAGGACTGAAGGGTCTGTTTCCGTACTGCATGACTCTATGACTGCAGAGCTTCCCAGAAACAAAATGTCATAATTTTCACTCTTCATTGAATTTAATCTGCTGGTTTTGAATGTGCAAGGGACAGTGCTGCAACGTCCCTAAGAGCATACAAAACTGACCTTTCAGCATTATGTAATTTTTTGAAGGCAGTTATTTTTTAAACTTGCTTCAGGGAACAGAATAATTGCCACACAATAGCTCAAATAGTTTAAAAGTTCTCCACAGGACATGTTCAAATTTCCAGTAGTCACTAACAGCATCTTGCGAAACAACCCTATGGTTCCACTGCACAATTGCTGATTTGTATTTATCTGAGAATTGTATTGGTTGGGGGCGGGGAGAGGTAGTTAAAACTGGGCTGAGTTTTCAACAGTGAAAAGTCAGTCAAAAATCAAAATTTGTACCTTAATTTTATAGCAACTATTTTTTTTCATTTTTCTTGCTACGATAGCTTTATTGTTGCAGACTTGAATTACTTAATGCATTGATGTAGAGAGGATTCAAGGGAAACATTTTAGCCTATCATGGCAAGCGTCAATATATGCACAGTTTAGTTCAGGACTTAAAAACATGTCTTAATCTTGACAAAATGCAAAAAAAAAAGCTCTGTCCAAAAAAAACACTCTCAAATGTTACACTAAGTGATTGTTCAATCTATTATCTTGCAATGCTGCAGATAGGTGAAACAATCAAGGGTTTCAGGAGCTGTATCTATAAAACTTAGCAAAACTAGGAAAGCAAAATAAATATACAAAGGAACCCACTCAAGATTAGCAACTAACTTTACAGAATTTTACAGCATGGAAGGCAGCCAGTCAGCCCATCTTGTCCAGGCTGATGCTTTGCAATAACTACCCAATTAGTTCCACCGTTCCCCTCCAGCTCTGCAGATCTGCCTTTTCCAATTTATAAATCTAGTTCCTTTGTGAAAGTTATAATTGAATCTGCTTCTAATATCTTATTTCCAGATAGTGACAACATACTGCGTAAAAGAAAAGCAATTCTCTTAATCTTCTCTCTGACTTTATTTCCAAATGAGAAGAAATCATTGTTGACTGAATTACATTAACAGGTTAATTGGAAATGACCTTAAATTGAATTCATCCTCATTTATATCAAACATGCACATGAAACTGCGTTTGGAATCTGTATATGTTATAGATGAACACCTAGAAAGTATAGTATAGTGAGGTTCTATGTTTTGTTTTCTGCACCTTATATCAATGAATACCTCTGTGAAGTACACCCAGGCTCCTCATGCAGTGAGACTTCACATTTCTTACAGTGTTATAGTAACCAGTAAACAAGTCAGATTTTGATGCATTATTCAGTGGTGAATTTGAAATCTGTACAGTTACAAGACCTGTTTCTGTCCTTGCAAAATACTCCCTCTTTGATATGGATTTTGAACCACTTCTAGATACCACTTGGTAAACAATTTTGTCCTATGTGTAAAGGGCACAAAAGAATTTTGCTTACAAAAGCAATTTGCATCACTTTGCATTCATTTGCATAACTTTTAAAATATTTTACAGCTTTATCATATATTTGCATATTTTGTTACATTATTTACTGGGTGAAAAAGTTAAATTACAACTTTAGTTGCATTACACTATATCCCTAACGTGTGTGAAATTCAAACCTTATTGGCTCAATGTTATTTAGCCCTGTGGGAACAATTAGACCACCACATTAAAAAGCAAAAGAAACAATGTGCATTTTAAAAGAGCAGTCAAACTATATTTGTAGTTCTCATAGGCATTTTAATTCAGCATTTATACTTTGACTGCTCTCTGTGGGCTGGTGAACATTATACACATAATACACAGTCTGCTAGAAATTAAGTTCACAAAACAGCTGGAATTTTAATACAATAAACTTTACAGCAGAAAATGGTACACTTGGTCAATGTCGTTGCCAAAGCAACACCTTTTTTTAAAAAAACGGACTATACCCTATTGTTGGCCTGCAGACCCTGTACTTCATGTGCAGAAGAGTGCAGAATGTATTAAACTTCACTTAAATAAGCAAAGAGAAGATTTTCATCTGAAGTTATCTTCACTCGGGTGCAATGATAACTGGAATCTGGATTATGTTAAGGAAGATAGTAACACCTTTTATCTGTTCAAGCTTGGGCATCTTCTTATTTGTGCCTGAAATAGACTGAGCGAGCAGAAGGTGGGGCCTTTGCTCTTCCTGGATAGCGATACAATCAGTAAAAGGGAGAAGGTATGATTCACCAATTGGCCTCGTGATTGAAGAGCTGCCACTCTAATTGTGCTTCCTGTAGTTAGCTCACTCATTGGGAGGACCAGATCCGATGGTATGGCCACAATTTAATGGTAGTCAGTAGTTCAATTAAGGTGGTTACTGGAGAATGACTTTCTGAAGAAACAGGCAGTATGATATGCTTAGAGAATTTGTATTCTCCAATGCAACTACAGAGGTGCTCAAAGAGCAAGCAATCTTTAGGAAATAGCTCTTTCTGTCCTTTGAGTGGCAGATGAGCACATGGGGAAATCAGCAGCAATGGAGAGCACTGACAGCTTAAGTTATTAGATCAAGAGTGATTTCTAGATCTGCCTGCGTTACAGATTTGAAAAAACTGCAATGACCTCAGTAAAAATTGTAAAAGTACAAGTCTCCATAACATCACTCTTACACTGTAAAGATCTGTATCACTTTACTGTAGCCCCAAACTATAAATCCTTCATGCCTCTTGTGCAATCCCAATTGTAATCTTAATTATACATCCTTACATTTGCATTCATGCATTCAGCATTTTTTATTTCTTTGTTTTGACCCAACTACTGCCTCTTCCTTTTATATATTGTGCTTGTCTACCTCAGTCAGCTCGTAAATATGTGAATGGTGTATATGAGTTGGGAAGTTACCATGGGATTCCACCTCCTACATGCAGGGCTCTGGGGAACTCTCACCAACTAAGGAAAAATCTAAGAACTTTTGCAGTCACAAGGGATCCTTTTCCTCCAAACTATGCTCTACTTGCTCCTTTACAAGATAAATAATTGACTATTTTTGCATAGAATCCTTCCTGAGCCTCTTTTCCTTTACCTGTCTAATTTGCTGGCAGCATGTTAAAATGCTTTTACAATCATGATATGCCCAACCTGAAACTCCAAGGGCAATTAGAGACTAGGCTTGAGGAAAGCATGTTCTTCAGACTGGGATGGATTCACAGTCTGTTCCAACAGCCTATTGCAATTTCAAGTCCAACCTTTTGAGGTTGGTGGAAGCTGTCTACCTAAAGATGGTGAATATCTTATTCCAAAACATGTGGTTTCCTTCACAGATGAAGTAACAACTCCCCTGCTGACACAAGAAGTAAAATTGCTGCCTAGTATAGCTGAGAATCAAACTAAAAAGAAATGAGCAGATTCATTGGTCAATTGGTTTACATTAGTGGATTACAATTAGGAGGCAGCAGTTGTTTCAGAACTCTTAGTATAAGGAAGACAGCACAATACACTTGGTTTGCTATCCAATTAGTTCTATTGGAGGAAGAGTTAGCAAAGAACAAAGGCTAGGAATCAAAGACGTCTGTAACCTAATTTGTGACAAAGTGATTGGCAACTGAGGTATGAAAATGATGGCATGTTTCGAACTTGGCACCTAAAGGAATAACACCATTGTCTAACTTCCAACTGATGGAGGGTCTAGGCCCGAAACGTCAGCCTTCCTGCTCCTATGATGCTGCTTGACCTGCTGCGTTCATCCAGCTCTACACCTTGTTACTGCAAATGGGTGGATGTATAAAGTTAAAGAAATTACCCATCCAACCACAAAATCTTCAGTTTCAGTCCACAATTTATACCTGATGATTTCTAACAAACGGGTGAACACAATAGCTCAGGCCTGAGAGGCCTTTCATGCCTGGCAGAAGTGGTCTAGCATTGGGGTGCCCAAAGATGATGTGAATGGCTGAGGACAGGAAATTGCAGTGACTACAAGACTGAAGATGGCAGTGCCATTTGCATGCCCTGTTTCTGTCAACATTGGGCTAACAAAGAGGATGCAGAGAACCCCATCTTTATGACTGTTTTTTGGGCAGTGATTTCAAAGGTATTCAAACTGCTATTAGATATATGTATTAGTTCTGGCTGAAATATTAGCCTGCTTTTTCCTCTTAGTGTCCTCATTGGCATGTTATGCATTTCCATAATTCCCTGCTTTTAGTTTTCTGAAAATCCCAGCATCTATAAAGATTATGGTATCCAAAACTGAAACCTTTAACCTATCTCAGTACATTATGCCTATTCTTCTAAGAGCTATTTAAAAAAAAACCCTTGGTTTTTGAACTAATTCTAATGTGTTTGATTATTTTATAAAGTTTTTCTATAACATATTTTTCTATAGCTACTTCATGTTGCATGGTTCTTCCATTCAATACATGCAAAGCACAATATTGTTATAATTTATGCACTATCACAAATAACTTTCACTCTGCTTTGCAATTGCAGGAACTAATGGATGAAAATTGCTAAAACTTTCTGTAGCACTGACAAATGTTAATCACACACAAATTTTAAGATCACTTTGTTGGTGTTTTCCTTTCTTCCAGTATGATTTAATTCAGACTTTATCAGCTGCTACAAATGCTCCTAAGAAAATGGCCTTCTCACTGGGAGTTTCCTGGTGCAGTATTCTCATGTTGCAAATTATGCAGACTACGTGACTCAACATGACTGTACACTGAGTAAGATTAATCCTGTGTGAAACTGTTTCATATGCTATTAAATTCATCCACTTCACTCTGTCAATCGGTCCAATTAGCTAACCTTCATAATGCTTTCCAGAATACTCCTTCTTTTCAGTGAATTATTCTTGTTCACTTTTGTTTTATTTTTAAAGATACTTATTTTGCCATGCTGTCATATCTTTGTTTATTTTAGGCACAACCCCACCTGCATTCAGTTATTCATTCTCCAGTTTAATATTAAATAAATCCCCCTCGCTCGATATTCACAGCTCTAAAACACAACTGTTGATGACTCCCTTATCAAGGAACCAAATGAACAAATTCTCAATATTTTCCCAGTGAATATACTTCATTTGGCTGCCCAACTAAAGGACTCAAATGATCACATGTGTAAGTGGATTGGGCAAACGTCAAGTGTAGCTAGATTAAGTATATCCTTGACTAATTGTGATTTTGGGCTGAATCTTACCAGAAATATCAAGCGTCATTTTTGTCAAGTTTTGAGGACAGTTTCTCTCTGAGAGACTGTACTGGTTTTCTTGCAATATCTTCCCAAACTAGTCTCATTAACTATGCACCATGCCCCTAAAGTACCCTGCTCATCCTATTCTCCCACTTGCTGTTGATGGAAGCACTGCCAGGATATACTTACAGTGCCATCTTTGAAGGTCTCTTATGCACCCAGTCAAATGGCAGGAGTCTGGAGTTTCTTGTCACTGTGTACGCAGTGAGGTAGTAACAACAAATCAATGTATTGCAGGGCACACAGGTGGCACAACTGGCATTTCATTGCAAATGCAAGTTCACAGACTGACAACCACTGCAGTTTAAACGTCTCAGTTTCTGTTCTAAGTCTCATCGTACCACACAATTCTGTCTAAGTCAGTACTACACTTTCAATATGGGACTATCACGTACTGAAAAACCTTAAAACTGTTCAAAATGGTCACTTTAATTCAGCAACAGTAGATATGAGCAATAAGCAAATAGAAACTGCATTTGAACTCTTGAAGCAGTAGGGAAAAGCTTGCCTCTCGAACACCCACAAATTTACAGTCAATAAGAGATCACTGCACCCACTGATCATATCTACTGAAACTGTGTCTCACTGTCCTCCTCAACAGCCTTATCTTCCTCTTAAGATGATTGATACTGCTGCCCTAACTCTTCAGCATCAACCACATTCCCTCTGTCTATTCCAGTTGTTAGGATTATTTAGCACATTCTGTCCAGAGTGTACTGCAGGGGGCCCAGACTGATCCTAGTATTGAAACTTGACCTTCAGGAGGTCTATCATCTTCTCCACCATGGTCCTGCTGGAAGAATAGGATGTGCTGAATCTGCACTTGGCTTTATTCAGGGGTTTGCATAAAGGAGTCCTCAACCCTTGTTACAGAGGGTAATTTCTAGAGTCCATGGTGACCATGAATGCAGGAAGTGTGTTCAGATGCAGCTCCTCATTGACCACACAGAGTGGCTGGAGCTGCAGTGTGGACTCACTATGGAGCATCAATGTTGCTGAGAATGTTGTGTTAGCACGTTTATTGAGCCGTACAGGGCTCATACAGGCAGAAAATGTTGGGTCACCACCAAGAAGACTAGTAAATATGGGCAGGCAGTGCAGGAGACCCTCTGGCTATCCTCCTGTCAAACAGATATACCATGTTGGATACTGTTGAGGGAATGTCTTAGTGCAGCTGCAGGGTATTCTGAAGGATGAGAGTGAACAGCCAGCAGTTGCGGTACATGTTGATACCAATAACATGAGTAAAAATTGAAATGAGGTCCTGCAACAGGAATTTAGAGAGTTAGGTAGTAGGTTAAAGAGGAAGACTACGAAGGTTTTAATCTGTAGATTACTTCCAGTGCCATGTGTTACTGAGTACAGCTATTCGAAGATGGGTCAGATGAACATGTAGCTAAAGGAATAAAGTAGGAGAGAGGGCTTTAGATTTTTAGATCATTAAGACAGTTTCAGGAATATGTGAGTTCTATCCAAGCTGGATGAATTGAACCCGAACCGGAAAGATTATAATATGCTTGCTGGGAGTTTTGCTCATGCTGTTGGGGAGATTTTAAACTAATTTGGTAGAGTGTTGGAGTACAGAGCAGACGTAAAGTCAGGAGCAAGGTTCAGTCAGGAAGGAATGTTAGGATACTCCAGTCAGTGGAGAAGACAAGAGCATTACAAAGCACATGGAAGGCCTAAAGAGCTAAATTTAATGTAAGGAGCCTGACTGGGTAAACTTTTAAAGCATTGATTACCACCTAGGAATATGATATTATTGCAAGCACGGAGACATGGTAGAAGGGTGAACAGGACTGGCAGCTTGACATTTCTAAGAAGTTTCAGGCATGTTGGGGGTGAGGGATGTAGGAGACATAGGAGCATTGCATTGTTGATAAAGGAGACCATCATTACAGCAATGAGGGAAAATTTCCTAGAAGGGTCTTCAAATAAGGCCATCTGGATAGATCTTAGAAATATAAAAAAGGAGTGGTTATATTACAGGCATTATACTACATGTTCCTCAACAGTCAAAGGGAGATAGAGGAGCAGGCATGTAGGCAAATTATAGAAAGGTGTGAGAGGAATAGGGTTAGAGTTGTAAGGAGTTTCAACTTTGCCAACATTAACTGGCGTCATCTTAATATGAAAGGATTAGAGAGGGTAGCTTTTCTAAAGTGCATCTAGGAGAGCATTTTATCCCAGAATGTAAATAGTCTTAGTTGAAATGGAGATTTGCTAGACTTAATCCTAGGGAATGAAATTGATCAAATGGTTGAAATTTCAATGGGTGAGCATTTTGGGAATAGTGACCATAACTCTTAAGTTTCAAACTCGTTATGGAAAAGGATAAGGATTGTGCAGAAGTTAAGAATCTAAACTGGGGGAAGGGCTGATTTGAATATCATTAGACAGAATCTGACAAACATAGACTGGAAACAGCTACTTGAAAATAAGTCTGTATTTGGAAAGTGGGAATCTTTTAAAATTAGTATAGTGAGAATTCAGGACCAATGTGTTCCTTTAAGAGTGAAGGGCAAGGGTAGTAAGTCTAGAGAACTGTAAAGATACATTGAGTGTTTGATAAAGAAAATGAAGGAAACTTTTGTCAGGTACAGTGCATTAAAAACTGGGGAGGCCATTCAAAAGAATAGAGTCAGTAGGGGATTGCTTAGAAAAGAAATTAGGGGTACAAAGAGGGTTCACATAGTGTCTTTGACAGGATCAAGAAAACCCTTTAAAGCTTTCTTAATAAGTATTTTCAGAATAAGAAGGTTACCAGGGAAAGAGTGGGACTTATTAGAGACCAAAGGGGCAACCTGCGCATGGAGCTAATAGATGTGGCTGAGGTCTTTACTGAATGCTTCTCATCTATTTTCACAAAGGAGGAAGACATTGTAGCCAAGGATTTCATTTGGGATGGTAAGGTTTGAGAACATGTTAAGATTAAAAAGGAGGAGTTATTAGATGTGTTAGTGGGTATAAAAGTGGTGCATAAATCTCCATGACCTGATGAGATGTGTCCCACAGCAGCCTGGGATACAAGGGAGAAGATTGCTGGGGCCCTGGCAGTGACATTTAATACTTTGCTGGCTACAGATGAAGTACCAGATGACTGGAGGATGGCTAACATGGTTCCTGTGTTCAAGAATGGCAGAAGGGATATACCAGTAATTACAGACCAGTTATTTTGATGTCAGTGGTTGGGAAAATATTGGAAACAATTGTGAGGAACATGCTTAATTAACACTTTGAAAGGCAGGGATTGACTGATTGATTAGGGATAGTCAGTACAGATTCATTGGAGTTTCTGTCTGACTAATTGACTAAATATATTGAAGTGAAGTTGACGTGGTTTGCCTCGAATTCAGTAAGGCCTTTAACAAGGTTCCATATGGAAGGCTGGTCCAAAGGCTAAGAGTCCATGGAATCCAAGGCAATTTGGCAAATTGGATCCGCAAATTTAGCTTACAAATATGAGACAAAGAGTGATGGTGGAGGGTTGTATTTGTAATTGCCAGCCTGTGACCAGTGCTGTATCACAGGGATTAGTGCTGAGACCCTTGCTGTCTTTTATGTACATTACCAACTTGGATGTAAATGTATAGAATCCCTACAGTGCCCATCAAATCTGCATGGACCCTCTGAAAAACATCCAGCCCAGACCCTATCCTCATCAGCCAGCATTAACAATTTTTGATCCACCTACCCCTAATGGGCCATCGTTTACTAGCAGGGAATTTGAGTATTTCTGAAGTCAAATGGTATTCAACATATAAGGACAGGTCGATAACATCCATCATTCAATACTCTGGCAGAAAGAGCAGTCCAAACTTTGAAGGCAGGTTTAAAGAAACAACCTATAGCTTCACTAGAAAACAAAATGTTCCAGTTCCTGTTTGATTATACGACCACCCCTTATGCAACTACAAGGATAGCTCCAGCAGAGTTGCTAAGGGGGTGAGGACTTCACACCAGTTAAATCTGATCCTCCCGCACCTTGCGGGGGAGGGTGAAGCAACATCAGGAATGCCAATGCCAGACACAAGACTCCTCTAAGTGAGATAGGGAGTTTACATCTGGGGACAAAATTTGGTGTAGGAAACATTGGAATAGCCCTGCATGGGTAAGAGGCATAATTGACGTAAGGTCAAGCCCAGTGATGTATAAAGTTAGGGTAAAGTTTTGACAATCCTGAACAAGCACATCGATCATATGAAAGCTGCAAACTCTCAGACAGTGCGGGAGCAAAACATACCCAGCTCCTCAGCAATTTTTCCGACTGTTTTCGGGGTCCTTCCACTCTGTTTAGCTTTGAAGATACCTCAGAATCAGAGGGACAGGGCTAATGCTGTTGCCTCGAACCTTTGCCACCTAAAGAGGAGAGTGTATTTTTTTTGAGACGCTCCAGACACAAGAAGTGAGCTATGTGCATTCAACGCCGCCCGTATCACTTGACCTGGTACTAAAATGTCCCAGGACGAGCTACAAAAAAAACAACCACATTATATCCTTGGACTCAGAGGGGAAGGGATATAATGATTGTAAATGAGATCTTCAGATAAATATGGACTTCAGATTCTGCCCATTAAAACAAATTTAATTTGTCTATTAAGGAAAACCTATGGATGTTTTCTTTCAAAAGGCTGCACAATTCCTCACTTTATTTTTTAAAAATCCTTGTTTATGACAGGTTATGTAACGCTGTGTTGAGCAACATAATATGGACCTCATAGAATATGAATTCCCTGATTGGGCTGCTAGTCTGGTCCAATCAGGGAGCCCTTTGGGAGCTGGATCAGTGTCAAGGACTCTCCATGTGTAAATTAATGATGACTTGGTGACCGGATTCCGGGCTCTGTGACTTATTTCAGGTTTATTGTCACGTGCTCACATGGGCACAGTGAAAAGTTTACAAGTCACCACTTATGGCACCATCTTATGTACAAAGATTCCGAAGTACAGAATCCTGATTACAAAGTAGAAAAAGAAGGAAAACAAAGTTAAAAGTTAAACATTACAGTCTTATTTAATAAAGAGTAGAAAAACAAAGAAACGCAGTTAACAGTTCAACACGACAGTCTATAAGAGCCTGGCCATGCTGGGCTTGCACTCCTCAAAAGGGCTTGACCTCTCCTGTTTCGAGCTCAACCTCGTCCCGTCTGCACCCAGCACCTGGACTGCCTGCTCCTGCTCTTACTGCCGGCCACCCTGATCTGCCTAATCCAACTGATGCTGCCTTCTTTTGCTGTCACTGCCAAAAAGAAAAATAGAATATGAAGATGAAAGGGAAAAGAAGAAAGAAACAGAGAAAGAAGGGTTGCAGCCGGTCTGGTGCTGGGGAGCAGACCGGCTTAGGATGCTGCCTACCTTGGCGCCACTGCCATTTTTCTTCCAGTACTAACAGTTCAAGATGAAAGAGGATCAGGTGTATGTCCTTGTGCAGCCTATGGGATCTTTGTGAACTGTGGTCTGCATGTGTCATTTTTAAGGTCACCTGTGTTTACTTCTGTTTCATAGAGATGACTATCTTCAATCTGCAATGGCCAATGACTTGGTCAAGTTTGTTTGTGACCAGATTTTATACCCCACGTAGATATTCACCACATACATGTCACATCCAAGATGTTATGGATATGGAGGACTTCAAACTGGATTGTGAAAATGCTTGATTTATGCAGTTGCATCTTGATGGCCTTACTTTGTACAAATAGAGGCTGTGTGTTCAGATGGAAAACAAAAACAATGACTGTCTACTCTGGGCAAAGCTGCTGAGATTTTTCATTTGAAGTAAACATTTATGGTATGAGTATGTAAGGTAATACTGGTCATACCCTGACACTGCGTCCCAGGCTTATATTGACAATTAAGGGTCCCTGACCTGGGACTTCATGGTCTTTTCTTCCTGGCATTCTCTGGCTAGCCAACATGTACTGAGGTTCCAAATATTCCTACACACCACCTGGAATGACATCTTTCGCTGTCAAAATTACTTCCTGAGCCTCAGCCATACATTTTAGCCATGTCCACCATCATACTGCTGCCCCTGTGAAGGCTATCCTCATGGCACCCTTCAGTAAGCCCTGTCCTGCAGTGTTCCGTGTCCTCTAATACACTAATGAAAGACATGGTAAGAGAGTGAGCAAGGAACCCTGAGATGTACCTGGTCAAGTCCAGGAGATGGGTGCCTATTCCAGAGTGCAAAATGTTGTGCAGCCACATTACAACGAAAGATGCTGTCGCACTCCGAAGTGTAGCATTCAAGTGCCAAACCATTCCTGCAAAGTGAACAGAAATGTGCTATCCAGCTGTGACGAGGCTGTTATGTGTCATATGCCAACATCTGTGGATGGGGACGTGTACACAGTGCCCATTGAGTGTGTCCTGACAGGTTGGTGCTTGGTGCCTACACTAAAGGGCTAGAGGAGCAAGCAGCGAGGTATTTTTTTCCTTATTTCAAAATTAAAATTTATTCATAAAATATCTTTAAATACATACAAAGTCACTAGAGCAGTTCTGTTCTACACAGCAGGATATGAAGAAATAAACAAATAATGGAGTTTGACTCTATCCATAAAATAAACCAAAGTCGTCTCATTCTTGTATACGACTATATTTACATGTATTTGAGGCACCGAGAGAGTCCAATAACTTAGACCTTTAACTTCAGCAGAAAGACCTCTGATAGTGGTCTTTCCCCACTGCGCTTTGATGGCAGCTGCCCCAAGCTTTAGTGCTTCCCTCAACACGTAGTTACAGACCTTGGAATGTGCCAGTCTGCGACACTCAGTTGAGGCGAGCTCCTTGTTCTGGAAGACCAATGGATTTTGGGCAGACCAAAGAGCGTCTTTCACCAAGTTGATAGTCCTCCAGAGATAGTCGGTGTTTATCTGGATGTATATCCTGGGGAACAGACTGTAGAGCAGAGTCCCGTGTCACAGAGCTGCTTAAGAAGAACCTTGACAGAAACTACTAAATCTCTCTCCAGGCTTCCTTTGCAAAGGCACATTCCAGGAAGAGGTGTGTGATAGTCTCTACCCCACTGCAGCCAGTTTGAGGGGAGCTTGTGGTGGCATAGTGATTCTGGCGATACATGAAGGAACTCACCTGGTTCTCACCACCAGCCAAGCACTGTCTCGGTGCTTGTTGAAAAGTTCTGGTGATGAGGCATTCTGCCAAATGGCTTTGACAGTGTGCCCGGGGAACAACCCAACAGAATCCACCCTCTCCTTTTCCCACAGGGTCTCGAGGACTGTACATGCTGACCTTTTCCCGATGGACTTGTGGTCAAAGGTGTTTTTTCCTTGCAAATTTCTTCATGAAGGACAGGTCATACTGAATGGTCTAACTACTTGGAGCGTTCCATGGCAGCAAGGCTAGTACCACCCTCTCAACACTGGGGACAGGTAGAACCTCAGTACAAGGTGACACATTGTGCTGGCATACTAAGGGTTTACACACAGCCTGATGCAGCCCCATACAAAGGTAGCCGTCAGGATGAGGGCGGCATTGGGTACGCTCTTTTCTCTTATTCAGAGTTTTGTACATGGTGGCGCTACAGACATGGTCCATCTTAAACTTTCAGATGAAGTGGAAGATGCCTCAGGTGACTGCAATGGTACAGGTTCTGGGAATGAGCCAGGTCAGTGCCACAAACAACAAGAGACAGAGTGCCTCACACCTGATGACCAGGGTTTTACCTGCAATGGAGAAGGACCGGTGCTCCCAAAAGCCCGATTTCTGCCTTATCTTGGCGATAAGCTTCTCCCATGCTTTTGCACACTTTGAACCATATTTCTAGCATGTTCAGGTAATCTGTCCCATCGATGAAAGGGATAAAGAATCGGTTGGTCCTGTTACCAAAGAACATGGCATTACTTTTGCGTCGATTTACTGTGGCTCCTGAGACCAGTTCGACTTGGTCGCAAGTGGTCATGAATCTCTGCACTGACAGCAGATCCGAGCAGAAAACGGCAACGTCATCCATGTACAGGGAGGCTTTGACCTGCTGGCCTCCGCAGCCTGGAACACTCACCCCTCTCAGTCTCACATGCTTCCTGACGGACTCAGCAAAAGGCCCTATTTAACACGCAAACAAGGTAGGAGAGAGTGGGTAGCACTGCCTGACTCCAGATCTGACCGGGAAGCTTTCAGCGAAGTGGTGTCGTCCAATAAACTGCTCTGAATTTCATGTCAGGAACTGTAGCCACCTAGTTTCCACCTGGTGGGTGAGAGACTGAGAAACAACATCTTAAAGAGGCGAGATTCTGCATTGTTGATGCACACTAATGAATGCACGTAGGCCACTCACGAGTGAGAATCTCATCTCGCTATTCAGCATTTGGTCGGAAAATTGGATTTTTCTTTCTCAATGTTGAGAAGCCCCTCACTGGCCACCTCTTTTTGATTTTCTCAGCTTTTTCACCAACGGTCACTTTGTTCCAGGCCTGGGAAGATTGTGTCCCCTGGAATAAGCTATCCCAAAATGTATGCTACTTGCTTAAGTCTTTATCATTTTCCACTGGGTGGCTGAAAAGCAAAGCCATGTTCAGTCAGATAATTTTAGACTTGACAATCCATAAACTTATTTTTACAAGCTTTAAACATTAGATGTCCAGGGGCTCTAACCTTCCTAAATGTTCAACACTGAATTCTTAAATATTCTGTATGAATGATTTGATTGCTAAATACAGATGGAAGTTATTTATTTGGCAATTAATTAAATTATGTAGATTTTAATTATACTTTTTCTCTATCTGAAGTGTAAGGTAAATGGATTGAGAAAAGAATGTCACAGATCATTGCCATCATTTGCAAATAAATTTTAATTAAGAACTTAACAGGTTTGAAAAATGCAATAAGCCAGGAAGCAAGCTTAATAAGGAAATATACACAAGTACTCTGCTAACCTTCCACATTTAATGTAAATGAATTGGACTCTAGACAGGAATATAAAAAAGGAAACAGTTGAAACCTTTATTCTGGCAATTTAATCTGTATTATTAATTTACAAAAAAATGTATAAATAACAAATTAAACAAAAGCATACTTTACTGTATCTGAACTCATCAGTTTGATCTGTTTGGACATTCTCTTGAAATATCTTTTCAAGGACTTCCTGTACTCTTGTTCTGAGATAACAGGCATTGCTAAAATTATATCACTGATGAAAGTAAGTTATGAATCTCTGACATCCACTTCTACAGTGAGTGTTGAAATTATGTTGTCAGGTCTTTTGCTCCTATATGCTGTATTTTTGCTGTCTGACTTGTACTTGCTGTTTAATAATGTCAAAATTAACTTCTTGGAGCTTGGATGGGGCAGAATTTGGAAAGACCATTTAGGAGGGTTTCTTGACACAATATGTAAACAGTCCAACCAGGGAAGGGGCTATACTGGACCTGGTTTTGGGAAATGAGCTTGGCCAGGTGAGTGAAGTTTCAGTGGAGGAGCATTTCATAAGTAGTGACCATAATACTGTCAGTTTTCAGATGCTAATGAATAGAGATTACAGCAGTCCTTGTGTGAATGTGTTAAACTGGGGGAAGGCAAACTACAACGGTATTAGGCAGGAACTGGAGAATGTTGATTGGAGGCGGCTGTTTGAGGGTCAATCTACATTGGACATGTACGAGTATTTCAAACAGCAGTTGTTAAGAGTTCAGGAACAGTATGTACCTGTGAGGATAAAAGGTAGGTATGGCAAGTTATGTGAAACCTGGATGATCAGGGATGTTATGACCTCGGTCAAAAAGAAAAAGGAAGCATACGTAAGATCTAGGAGGATGGAAACTGATGAAGCCCTTGAAGTATATAAGAAAAGTAGGAAAGAACATAAACAAGGAATTAGAAGGGCTAAAAGGGGTCATGGAATGTTGTTAGCAAACAGAATTAGAGAGAATCCCAAGGCTTTTTATACATTAAAAAAAATCAAGAGGGTAGCCAAGGAATGTGTTGGCCCATTCAAGGACAAATGAGAGGATCTATGTGTGGAACGAGGAGAGGCAGGCGAGGTCCTAAATGGATACTTTGTGTCAGTATTCACCAAAGGGAAGGAATGGGTGGAAGATGATCACAGGGAAGGGAGTGAAATTGCTATTAAAAAGGAAGCGGTATTGTACATCTTAAAAAGTATTAAGGTAGATACGTCCCTGGGTCCTGATGGGATCTATCCCAGAATACCGAGGGATGCAAGAGAACAAATTGTTGGAGCATAGACAGACAACTTTGTATCCCCTTTGGCCACAGGTGAGGACTGGACATTAGTCAATGTTGTCCCATTATTTAAGAAAGATAATAAGGGTAATCCTGGAAATTACAGGCCTGTGAGTCTCATATTGGTGGTAGAGAAATTATTGGAAAAAGTTCTCAGGGACAAGATCGATATGCATTTAGAAGCAAATGGACTTATTAGCGATAGGCAGCATGGTTTTGTGCAGGGGAGATCATGTCTCACTAACTTTATCAAGTTTTTTGAGGAGGTGACGAAGATGATTGATGAGGGAAAAGTGGTTGATGTTATCTAGATGGACTTCAGTAAAGCCTTTGAAAGGGTCCCTCATGGCAGACTGGTATAAAAGGTAAAGTCACATAGTATCAGGGGTGAGCTGGCAAGATGGATACAGAGCTGACTTAGTCATAGGAGACAGAGGATAGTAGTGGAAGAATGCGTTTCGGAATGGAAGGTTGTGACTGTAGGTGTTGCATAGGGATGAGTGCTGGGACCTCTGTTCGTAAACTACATAAATGATTTGGAGGAAAATATAGCTGGTTTAATTAGTAAATTTGCTGACAATACAAAGATTGGTGGGGTTGTGAATAGTGAGGAGGATTGTTAGAGGATAGAGCAGGATATAGATCAGGTGGAGGTGTGGGCAGTAAAATGGCAAATGGAGTTTAATCTGGACAAATGTGAGGTGATGCATTTTGGAAATTCAAGTACTTGTGGAAATGATACAGTGAATGGCAGAACCCTTCGGAGTATTGATATACAGAGGAATCTGGGTGTGTAGGTCCACAGATCACTAAAGGTGGCAGCACAGGTAGCTAGGGTAGTGAAAAAGAACTATGGCATGCTTGTCTTCATTGAAAGAGCCATTGAGTATAAGGACAGACTAGTTATGCTGCAACTTTATAAAACTTTAGTCAGGCCACACTTGGAATATTACATACAGTTCTGGTCACCACGCTCTGAAAAGGATGTGGATATTTTGGAGAGGGTACAGAAAAGGCTTATCAGGATGTTGCCTGGTATGGGGGATTTTAGCTATGAAGAAAGGTCGGATAGATAGTTTGTTTTCACTGGAACACAGGAGGTTGAGGGGTAACCTGATATGAGGTTATAAGATTGTGTATGGCATGGATAGAGTGGAAAGTATGAGGCCTTTCCCCAGTTTGGAGGGGTCAATTACTTGGGGACACAGGTTCAAGGTGCGAGGGCGTGGGAGTTTAAAAGAGATGTGCGAGGCAAGCTTTTCACAAAGGGTGGTTGGTGCCTGGAACACATGGCCAGAGGAGCTGGTAGAAGCAGACACAATAGCAGCATGCAAGAAACACCTAGGTGAATACATGAATAGGAAGGAAATAGAGAGATACAGATCCTGTAATTGAAGACAGGTTTTGTATGGAAGGGTAAAATAAGTCAGCGCAGGCTTGATGGCTGAAGGGCCTGTTCCTGCGCTGTATCGTTCTTTGTTCTTTCTTGTTCCTTTTCCATATCTTTCATACCTACCATCTGAGAACTTCCAGGCTCCAGGATTAGATTTTGGTCTGCCATAGCCCACACCTGGTGCTTTATTGTGTCTTGGAGCTTTGTAGGTTCCTATACTCCTGCATGCCAACTGGATATGACTGACATTTCCAAGCATAGCACTTTGACTGGAATGGAGTGCACTGACATGGCTGGTAAAATATACTTTATTGTCTCTAAGACTGTGAATTTGGTTGCCGCTATCCGTTTCTCTTGAAATGTGGTGGACCTCATCTGCCAGTTTAGGCAAAGCACTCCTTTGCAATTTACGATGATCTCTTCTTCCATTTTCATGTTCATGACATCATTATAGGCCTCCTTTCATGTCACCATACTGCATTTGATCAAAAGCATGGCCGAGATTTTATTGTTCGTAATGCCTTTCATGAATGTCCCATCAAAATTTATTTCTATGTCTGCACCATATCTACAGTGGTGAAAGAGTTGCTTGAACTGAAGTACATAATGTATAATAGTCTTACTTGGCAATATTTCAGTCGACAGAATGTGTAGTTTCAGTCTTAGGCCTGCTCTAACAGGCATTTGGAATAACATGCATTTCAGCAGGGTCTATATTATAGGGGCTTCATGGATAACACTAGTTAGACAGTATACCAATGCCCTATCATAGCGAGGAAAAACATTTACTTTATTCTCGTCTCCTATTTTATTTGCTTTCAGTCACGTGCAATCATCGCTCAGTCCTCATTGTTCATATTAAATACCTCCATTGTCCCTAAATATGCTTTCTGTATCAATTTTTGGAGCCCAAAGCACGTAACATAATATTTATACCCTTTAATTCTTAAATGAAATGTAAAAATGAATTTGATTACATCCTTATTGCCATCTTTCTGTTGTGTACTGCACTAAAAGGCTCATTATGTGGAGTAACAGTAAGCAGCTATGATGAACATTGAATTAATAACTTCCTAAAAGTGAATGGTGTAGAGAATGAGACGGTGTAGCAAAACTTTCAGCTCTGACAATATAGCACAAGTGACTTCTTGTATTTTTGTAGGATCAGAGGAGCAGACTTCCTGGTTAGATCCTTCTTGGCTGGACTGCTTGGCCAGACATAGCACATGCAGGACACACACTTCACCCAGTACTGCTCAAATGACAATCAGAGACCTGTACCTACTATTTGTAAGTGGGCTGACCATTTGATTCAGGGAGATACAATTACTAAGTGATATAGGGCAGCATTACTGCCTCACAGCACCAGGACCCAGGTTTGATTCCAACCTCCGGCAACTGTCTGTGTGGAGTTTGCACTTTCTCATGATGCCTGCATGGTTTCCATCGGGTGGTCTGGTTTCCTCCCACAGTCGAAAGGTGTGCTGGCTGGTGGATTGGCCATGCTAATTGCCCGTAGTGTCAGTTTGTGTAGGCGAGATGAATTGGCCATAAGAAATACAGGGTTGCAGGGATAGGTTGGTGGTGGTTGGGGGAGTGGGGTAGGGTTAATCAGGGTGGGATGCTCTTTGGAACGTCAGTGTGACTCAAAGGGCCAAATGGCCTGCTTCCATACTGCAAGAATTCTCTATCTGGTGAGGACTGCTGCATCCGCAGCTATAGTATGTCATTCTTCACTGTTTACCAAGCACTATCATCTCACTTTCACAGGTCAGAAGACCGCTTTGCTAAGTGCTCTGAGTCCAGTCTACCAGATGAAGTATTGTTTAATAAAAAGATTTGTGTCTTTTATGAATGAATGATTAAGTATCTAAAACCAGCTTGAGCTTGTGATACTTCTTCATTAGCATGAATTATTTTCTCCACACTAGCCCTACTTAATGACTCCTCGAGTAAGACTGTCAACTTAATGACACTTTGTGCTTATTCATGGGCTAGCTTGTGCAACAGATTCCTACGCATTTGAAAGTGCTTTGATACTCTAATATCCTTACTACTTGTAGAAAGACTTGTACCTGATAAAGCTTAACATGATTCAAAGCTGATATCAAGAGGTCAGAACATAATGAAATGCTTTACTGTGGCACTTACTCCTTTAAAAATATGCATTTGAAAATATTTAAAGCTCCTACCTTGGAAAGAAATGGAAACTAATCTTCAGAAAAGAAAAAAAAATGAAAGGATTGAGGGTTGAAAAAATTGAGAATATTTAATTAATCTTGCAGGATTACATTGATTTGACAGACTCGCTTCTCCTTACTTCCTTGTAGAAATAAATGATCTCCAATTGTGAGAACATGTTTCAATCACACTAAAAGTGGAGCCAGGTTCACAGTTACTATAAATACAAGTTTCCTTGGAACTGTAATTCCGTGAGTATTCAAACCTGTGATCCAATAAACAAAATGGAAGATCTGTGAAAATATGTTGGAGGACTATCATGGAAAATGCTATAGTTTTATTCATATTGCCTGACAAGGATGACTCTAACTCATGATATAAAAAGTTATCAGAACATTAATAGAGGTATAGATAGTACATTCAATTTTCTCAAATTATTCTTTTTATACAATACACAAAATTCTAGGCACATAATAATTAGAAGTTAATTTTAAGTGAATACTGAAGGCAGAATACTTCCATGATTATAAAATAATTACAGTACAGTCTTTAATATATTTCAGTATGATGTCTGGAATAGTAACAATATTTACCACAGAAAAATTCGAAGTCCTGCCATTTGAAAGTGGGACATTGAGCTTTTGCCATAATATCAGCATGCCCTCCAAGAACTGAACACACAGCTTTCTGATTTGTCTTGTCTTGTTTCCTATGTTAAGGAGGATATATAAATGCATATCATTGGTCCATGAACTTACATGCAACATGTGGTGTAGCATTTGCCTGAAAACTTTGACTCAGATTGTCCAATAGTGAGGTAGTCGTTGATCAAACATAGTATGGTGTTGTGCATCAGGATCATGTGAAAGTCCCAACAAAATTGGCTCCATGTGAATGGCCTGGTAAAATGAAGCTTTCTGTGGGCAATTTCTATAGAATCTGAAGCCCTCCAACAAAATCCTCAAATCTAAGTTAGAATGGGAGACATTGGATGAATCCAACACACTTAGCTGAATGGTTAGCCAGGAAATGGTAGAGAAACTGAACCATATCTAACCATAATCTGACACACCCTTCCACTCCCATCCCTGAGTTGCCACTGACCTCTTTATGATTACTCTTTTGATTCCCCATCATTAAAGAGGGTTTTATAGAGGCAGCAGGGAGATCACTGCCAAAGAGGGGTGGGGAAGAGAAGGCTAGGGTGGAAAAGCATGTGGCATGTGGTGGGGATAAGAACAGTGAAGAAGAAATCCAAAGTATATGGAGAATGCAGAACAGCATAAGATTGCAAAGTAGGTTATTGACTGGAGGATGGAAGCTGTTTATTGGCACTGGCCATCGCTCTGGCCTCCACAAGGGGAGCTTAAAGGAGATGTGATATATGGTGAGCATAACACTCTTGGAAGGGCCATGTGCCTTGTGATAATTAGTTCCAACTGACTTTACAATCAGCAACATGCCCTGAGATCAAAATAAGTGAAAAAGTAAAATGATGTACAAATGTTTGTTCAAATGCTTCGGGAAGAAAATGTTCTTCTGGGCCAGAAGACACTGGGATATCTCCTCTCTCCCAGACACACAGCAAAGCCTTCAGCTTTCAAATTTGTTAGTTGCAACTTGTCCTTACTGCCATGATCATTCAACTTCCTCATCACCCCAACCAAGCAAGCTTTGATCATTCCCTCCCAAGAGTTGGATTCGTCATACTCTTCCCTCAGCCCAACTATGCTGTAATCCCAAACACTGAATTGCTGCTAACAACACCCCGCCCCAACCACCATCCTCCCTCCCACCCTCAATTGCCTTGTTCAAACCTAAAGGATCCTCTTGACTGGACCTTCTCTACAATTCTATGTATGTATTGAAATAGGCCATTCATTATACTCGCAATAACAACACAATTTGCTGAAAAAGCTCAGAACTGAGGAAGGGTCATCAGACCTGAAATGTTAACTCTGATTCTTCTTTTTCAGATGCTGCCAGGCCTGATGAGCTTTTCCAGCAACTTTTGTTTTTGTTCCTGGTGTACAGCATCCACAGTTCTTTTGGTTTTCATTCATTATACTTCTTTACTTAGCTTTAAGTAGAAATTCTACTGAGTTATAACATAATATGTGAGACAGAAAAGTGTGGTGTGTCAGATCCCCCAAAATCACAATGTACATATTGAGATAGCCTTAGGATTCCACTTGTCATTTCACAAGCTCTGGACATCCGGTTATCTCCAGCGTTCAAATCACTGTGTGCTTTGAACTAACAACAAAGAGTGATAAACTTGGCTTATTCCCCTCTGGATCACAAAGGACTGAGATAAAATAAGGATTAGGTACATCACATATGACAATGCATGTAAAAATCAAATGCAGCTACTAAATCTTGCCAGAAGCCAAATTTTGAAAAGATAGGGAACAGAGATTAAAAAAACAATCCTGTCAAAGGCCTTCTTAAAGCTGAACAACTATTCAGATGAATTTCATGTCATCCTGAGTCAATACCAGTATATATCTTCTCAGAGATC
Source organism: Rhincodon typus (assembly GCF_021869965.1). Lineage (NCBI taxonomy): Eukaryota > Metazoa > Chordata > Chondrichthyes > Orectolobiformes > Rhincodontidae > Rhincodon > Rhincodon typus. The sequence continues at coordinate 42,863,990 of NC_063350.1, read as the reverse complement.
CTACTTAATCAGAATCAAAAGGAATGTTTCTTTTGGGGGGAGTACGCGTTCGTGGGGGCTGTGTTTGAAATAATACACCCAAGAATAGGCAGAAATTTATCCTTGGTTTCATCTGCATATTGGTGGGGAACTCTTCTCGGGAGAAAAAAAATCAACTGGGGCCTGTTGACAGCAGATTGCACTTAAGTACTGTAAGAGGATTTACAGCAAGCAATAAAGGTGAAGGGAAATGATTAATATGACTGTGAAATCAAAGGAAAACACTGCTGTTCCTCCTGGCACTACAAAATCTATTTTTTTCTAACTAAAAAATAATCTGTAATTGGCTGGAGGGACCTGAGAAGAAATATGAAAACAAATGGCCTGATACCAATGATGTTTTTTTTAATTCATTCATGGGATGAGGGTGTTGCTGCCAGGCCAGCATTTATTGCCCTAATTGCCCAGAGGGTAGTTAAGAGTCAAACACATGCTGTGGGTCTGGAGTCACATGTAGGCCAGACCATGTAAGGATGGCGGATTTCCTTCCCTAAAGAGCATTGGTGAATCAAATGGTTTGTTTTGACAGTCAACAATGGGATTCATGGTTATCATTAGACTCTTAATTTCAGATTTTCCAGAGTGATAAACTTATTCCTCTCTGGATCACAAAGAACTGACAAAATGATCTGTCCAGCCTTTTATAAAACGTTTATTTTTTTGGAATCACATCTTATTTCTAATTTCTATGTATGTGAGTTGTGCTATTTGTTCTCTCGAGTTATAATTAAACTCAGTCTTCTTGTTAATGCAAGAAAACCTAGTTAAGTTGGCACTGTTTAAAACATAAGTTCATTTGGGTCTGGGGAAGGGGATCATTTTTACATTTTTAATTTAAACTTTCATTTTTTTGTTTTAACCAACTGGGAAAGTGAGTGAATAAAGAAGTAGAACCAGTTCATTCCTCTTCACCCAGGAGCTGAACAGTTTGGGGTATGCTCTTTGGGCCACACTGGGGAGACTTGCCCAGAGTGTGGTTGCACCAACATGAACCTGTCTCAATAACACCAGTGACCAGCAGAGAGAAGACAATTTCTAAACTTCTATGTCGGTCATACTGCTCCAGTAAATTTGCATTATTCAGGAATGGGTGAACCACTGATATGTTAAACACTGTGGTGCATATCTGAAACTATATTCCAGTTTCACTGTAAGTTTCACCATGGGAGACCTATTAATGTTAATGAAAAATATTGAATCTAAATAAAGCATAACTACAATGTAGATTAACTGTGATTTCCCAAGCTTTGCTTACATTAAGTACATATTACCACAGGTACACAGCATGTCAGTACTCTGTACTCTTGCCTAATGCTATTCCTTTTATTCTATATGAGACAACTCAGCACATCAAAGCAAATCAGTGCTGACTTTATGTATGTCAACAGTAGGTGGTATATAACTGTTACAGCTAAGCTGACAGCGGGCAAACTGAAACTTCCTTCACCTTTATTTAGATAATCCTGTTCAGATCTCTCACATAATATTGCAGGCACATCCTTTGTCCTCATTACATCTGACCAGATCCTTTACCAAAGTTCACAACCAATGTGTTAGCTTGATGCAGGTATTTTCACTATTCAAACAGAACTGTAACCCCCATAATATTAAAATATCACAATCTAAAATCCTATGTAGTTGAACCACAGTTTTCACTTGCTGGTTTTGTAGGTAATCTTTAATTCAACAGATCAAATATAGTGAGCTCTTCAAGCTGTACAACCAGAGAAGATTTATTGAATTTATCTTTATTACTAAACTGGTTCATACTTATAGTTATCTGACAAACAGGTCAATTCAGTAATTATTTTAATAGTCATTGTTAGCTCAAAGCGTGGTCTTATTTAAAATATTTTGATAATAAAAATATAATTGAGAATTCACATGTATTGGAAATTCCATTATGACAGTGTATTTTCTTGTGCAAGCCAGGATAGTGTAAAAGTAACTAATGTGGAAAAGCAATGTGAAAATGAAACATTTGAGAATCAGTAAAAAAGATGCTGAAAATATCATGAATTGGACGAAGAACAAAATCATTTGCAGGAAAGTTCTTGTGGAACTCAGTAGGTCTTGTGAGAGAAATTGGCCATTAGAGCTAACATTTCGACCCCAGTGACCTTTCATCAGAACAGAAAGCAGCTGGGAAATGGTGGTATTTATAATGATGATGGCGGGTTGGGTTGGATGGGTGGGCCAATGATTAAGGAATGAGTCGAGTAGATGGAGATGTTACTCAGAGAGAAAGAGAAAAAGGAAAACAGGCAAAAGGATTGCTAATAGAAATCCAGGAGAGAAGTAAATTCTAGATGGGTGCTATTGGGAAGTGTGAGTAGATGAAAATGGGTTGGCTGTGCTGTGGGGTGGGGAGGTGAGGGGAGGTGGAGAGGGGAGAGTGGGGGCGTGTTGGGAAGTAACTATACTGAACAGGACATGGGGTCATGGGAGCGAGTAATCAACATGGAGGAGGGTGTTCACATTCTGAAATTGTTAAACTCCATGTTCAGTCCTTAAGATGAGGTGGTTTTCTCCCAGCTTGCATTGACTTTCACTGAAGAACGACAACAGGCCTGAGACAGAAATGTTTGCATGGGAATATACTGGTGCATTGAAGGGGCAGGCAAATGGAAGCTTGGGGGTCATTTTAACAGACGGCACATTAGTGTTTGGCAAAACAGTCACCCAGTCTGTGCTTTGTCCTCCCAATGTAGAGAGAACCACACTGCGAACACTGAATGCAGTAGACTAGACAGAATGAAGTGCTGGTAAATTGCTGCTTCGCCTGAAAGTTGTATCTGGGGCCTTTGATAGGGAAGAGGGAAACAGGCAAACGTTGCAATTCTATGGCCCTTTCTTTTGCCCCAAAACATCTTTCCCAAATGGTTTATTTGATGCACAAGTGATGACTAATTCCATGAGCGTCTCTCACTATTTGCCTACATGACATATTTTACCTGATTAAAAAATGTTTAAAGTTTTGGTGAAGATCTGGAGCTCAGGTTGTGGGTTGTTGACTTGCTCGCCAAGCTGGCTTGTTCTCGTTCAGACATTTCATCACCATGCTAGGTAACATTAATCAGTGGAGCCTCCAATGAAGCGATGTTATTCTACTCCGCTTGGAATTTATACTGTTTGGTAGAAATGTTTATGTTATCTCCCATCGCATGGGTGTGGATATTTTGATAGTGAAAAATCCAACAGATATTTATTACAACTAACTATTACATAATACTGTATACTGATATCAACACTGAAGGGCACTTAGTCTGAGACAGCCAGCAAAGTAAGCGCAGAGAAACATGCAGTGAGATAGACAATGAAAATCATATACCACTGAACTCAACTGATGAATCCATAATTGATGTAACTCAAAGTGCAAAAATGTGCAATTCGTTGAACAGATAGCTACGATAAATTTAAGTTTGCTGTAGATGTTAAGGTGACATGGAAGAGGCAAGTTCAAGCAGAGTATTTGATGTTCCAAAGAAGGATTCTCGTTACTTTTGACAGACATCAAACAGCAATCCAGAAATAGCAACCCTGACATGGTGAACATGGTGGTTTCACCAGTAATGAAACCACTGAGGTTGAAGGATACAGTTAAAAACAACTACTATGTCCAAGTGAATTGTTTATATATATATTTTAGGACAAATCTACAGGAGGAATGAGAATTTTAAAAAAAATGAACACAGATTGAAGATGTGGTGCATATAATTGCATGGAAACCACCACAGAAACAGGACGATCAGCGTTCAGTGACTCAAGATACTGCAAAGAAGAAATTCTTGTTTCAGCAAGGAAATGTCCTCCATGAAAGAAATCTAAGCAAGTAAACCCACTGGTTTAAATTGACCTACAACCTCAAACTGCCAAGAAGAGAATCAAAGTTAGTAGTCTTCAATGAAGTAAGTAAGTAGTAAACCTGCAGATTGCCTGAAGGACAGAGATGTGGGGTAGTATTAAATATATATATATGCAAAGTATCATATTAATTATGAGAGAAAATATCTTGTGGGTAGATGACGTATATGGGCTTCAAGGGTTCAATGCAGAGGCATGATGTGACTATCAACCACTATGACGTCATGTAGATTTATAAACAGAACACTTCAAGAGTGCCAGGGTATTGCTTAAATGGTAAGAGGTTGGAATTTGTTGTTGATAAGTCACTAAAGGCTAATATGCAGGTGCAACAAGCCATTAGAAAAGTTATTGGAATGTTAGTCTTTAACACAGGAGGATTTGAGTATTGAAGTAGTGAAACCTTGCTTCAATTTTATGGGGGCTTGGTTAGACTTCAGCTAGAGTACTATGCACAGTTTTGGTGATCTTATCTCAGCAAAGAAGATATTGCCAAAGAGAAAGTGCACAAAGGTTCACCAGACTTGTTTCCAGGATCGTGGGACTGTCCTATGAAGAGATATTGGGGAAAATGGGCCTGTATTCTGTAGAGCTTTGAAGAATGAAAGGTAGTCTCATTAAAACCTACAAAATACTTAAAGGGTTACTCAAGCCAGGTGCAGGTAAATGATTCCCCTGCTTGAAAATTAAAATGAGAGGGCACCATTTTAAATAATGGGCATTTCGCATAGGCCTGAGATTGGGAGAAATTATTTTACACAGAAGGTCGTGAACATTTGAGATTCTCTACCACAAAGTGCTGAGAAGGATTCAGCTTTCAGTATCTTTATGATAGAGATTAATAGATTTCTGATTACCAAGGACATATAGAATTATGGGATGAGTGAATTAAAGGAATTAAACTTTGATCAGCCATAATTGTACTGAATGGGGAGGCAGGCCTGATGGGCTGAATGGCCTACTCCCATTTCTATGTTCTTATGAATGAGGCCTAATATCTGGACTTTTCAAGGTTTCTGCGACAATTATATCAATATAACCTGTAACCAGGTGCTAACATGCAATTAACTATACCTTGCTAACCACAAGAGTCTCTTCTCGTTAGACCGGGAAGTTGTTTAAAGGCCCTGTAAATTCTTACACTTAAAGAGGCAGCAGCCTTCATACAAGGTGGTGAACTGATGTGTTCAAACAAAACCTCAAAACATTGGTTTTCAATTCTTCTAGTGGGCTTCTGCATCTTTTCTTTTTCTGTAGCTCAGCACACTGCTCCCATCAAAAGAATCCCTCTGATTCACCGTAAACAACATCTCAGAAGGTAACCTAATCAATCTTTCAAGTAGAATAAGTCCTACATTAATTAAATTGGTAGCACAAAACATTGATTCATAGAAATTGTACGAATTTCTACTTTTTTTTTATCTGAACTAACCTTGCTGTCACAGAGGTATACTATAGAATCTTATTCATTGAGCAATATCATAGAAAATTCTCAAATCATCCAAAAGCAATGAGTAATCTTTCAAGTAACAAATCTTATGTACAATTTGCAAGGATTTTACACATGCTATCACAGAGGTAGATAAGACACGATTGTCTTACGCAATAAAATGCAGTTTATCTTAATCTTTCCTTGTCCAGAAACTAAACCCCAGTGCAGAAATATTCAGATCGTAGCTGTTTTAATCAACATGTTTGGGCACGAAGTGACACACCTCCAGGTAGGCTTAGAGGTAGGGGCACAATCATTGTATCTATTAAATGGGTCTTGTTGCACAATGAACATTAATTGTTAGCCATAATTACAGGAATGAAGTATGCCACATCTGTTTCCCCCAGGATGTGTACAAGATTAATTGATTCTCCTCCCAAAAGATTGCTACATAATCAGATTCGGTAGAACCAATGAACTTCAACATTATCTTACCATGCACAATATCTCTTACCAAACATTTTATCATAGTTGATTTTTATTCATTCATGTATATAAATACTTTTACATTTACAACTTCTCCATCTCTCCCAAGTCTCTGACATCACAAATGAAAGCAATCTAAATGTTATACATTTCTTTCAGAATGCATTCCCCTCCAACATGTCAGATTAGTAGTTTGGCTTGAGGATTATTGTCTTTGATTCTGTTCTTCTGTAAGTCACTTCTTCACCAGAGTTTATTTTATGTCTCAGAGGTTGCTTATGAAAGTTGCTGTTCCTGTTAAACCCAGTAATTAGTTCATCACCTCATCTGGAGAATCCTTACTCTCCTGAATTTCTTTTACAGGTGAACTCTTCCCTGTTAACTGAAATGTTGCTCCTTGACATCATCTGGGTGTCCTTTGATCTCTTGAATACCTGTCATGGAAGATAGTGTGGGCTTTCTTCCTTGCAATATCCTGGACTTCTGCACAAGGCAATTTTTTTTTTTGTATTGGACAAGTATTCTCTTTCTTGTAGTATCCTGATGTTCACATAAATTAATTTCTTCTTTATGACTGTGTTCCTGAATCTGTGGACATTGTTCTCCCTTCAGTACTGAGATGATCAAACTTTGAATCTACCTCAGTATATTGCCATGTCCAATCTTTATCTCTCAACCAAAGCATTGAAATAATTGTTCTGGTCATTTACCTCATTACTGTATGTGTATGCACATAGGAGCCATAGTTCCCATGTTACAAAACTGGTTATGCTTCAAACATACTACATTTATTGTAAGTTATTTAGACATATTCTAGTAATAAGTTATGTTGACAGAGACTTTGAACATGCAATCTTTTTTTTGCAATCTGATGTTAATACAGTTTCTGTCCATGTTGTTCCTTCTATTGCAGACAGATATGTTTGTTTCAGGTGAATTGAAAAAGGTCTTTGTCAGTGGTTAATAACAAGTATCATTGCAAGGTTCACTGACTGTACTGAATTTTCATTTCTGCTTCAGTTCAGTAGCCAAGTACAAACTATTTCATTAAGATCGAGCTGTTATTATCAGCAAGTATAACCATCAAATACAAGTATGTGGAAAACTATTATTATTTGTGTATCAGTAACAACTCTATACTTGCTTCATACTTGAGCTCTATCAGAATGTTACCTTCAGCCTAACCTCTCTATAATACCAAAGCATTTTCTCAGAAAGCAACAATTAAAAGTTGTTTTCCATTTCTGTGCAGCAGAATCCTTAGTTAACAGGTCTGCAAGAAATTTTAGGATTCTTCACAACAAATATATTGGATACATAATACATGACAGCAACATCAAAATGTAAGATTCAAGAAAAAAAGGATATTTTTCCACATGATCAACCATGGCAGTGTCTCAAAGCCAGCAATTGAGATGAATCCCTCCACTTATGAATAAGAAAAGAATGTTAAAAAAAATCAGATGTTTTATTCAATAGGTTTAGCTGTGGGGAGCTAGTTTCGTTACTGACTGTGTATTTATGGTATTTCCAAAGCCTTTCTACACTTTCAAAATGTGTACAGTCCAAAGTAAATAACAGGAATTAGCCTTTCCTTTCTCTGTATGCAGAGAATAAGAGAAGCAGTCAGAATTTTGGTGGCACAGAGGTGGTTCAGGATATAGCTGAAGGCAGGATTTAATGGGTGGTGGGATATCTTTCCCCAGTAGTGCAAAAGCCTCTGTAAAACTTGGTCCTGTTTTGGTGATCTACCACACAGCCATTTAACACTGTAAGGACTGTTAATTACATTGAGTGGGCTTTCTGCCCTTTATATGGGGAGGAAACCTTGCTTCCAAGAGCTGCCGGTCAATCGACTTGGTTGGAAAATCTCTGGTCTCAACAGTGCCGTCGTGAGAAGTTATAGCTGGGTCTGCATTCAGGCTGTAAGTAGAGCAAGGATCTGATGGCTGGTAAATTGGGGTAACGTTTAGAGAAAGCAGGCCAGGAGGTTTTGTGGAGGAGGACAAGGGAGATTAGGGTTGAGGTGCACAACTGGATGGGTTGTTGGAGATGGGGAGTGAATCTTGGGAATGGACAGATGTGGGCTGGGGAGGGGGCAAGCCTTGGGGGCAGACCTGCGAAAATTCGATACCTTCCCCACCTGAGGCTAAGCTGCTGGGCTTTCTCCCATGCTGGTATCCCTCCACCAGCTAAAAAATTGCTGCCTGGTGGGAGGTGGCTCTTAAGGCCTTACTAGCACCCATTAAATCCTTGTCAGGTTGGTGGTAGGTGGGTGAGTAGGCCCATCTAAATTTCATGGACACTCATGCCTGAAACTCATCAACAAGGTTCATAGAATCTGCTGTAGGTCTTCAATGAATCATCACCCCACCCTCATTTTACACTCACCTGGAGAGAGGTTTGATGATATGTGATTGGAAATGTCTACGCCAGTGTTTTGATCAGCTCCAGTCAGGTGTATTGCTTTGTACAGTATTCCATAACTTGGTTAATCACAGTATAGAGAGCAGATTGGTTCTCCCATCAACTTGCACTGACACAAATCCAGCACTCTCCTCACAAATCCAAAAAATGCTAATCATTGAAGCTCTCTGAAAATTTTCCTGCACCTTCCTGGAGTTGATTTGTTTTCCCTCTCATTTAGGTAGGAATAGGAGAAATGAAAGCACTTGCAAATTAAAATCAGAAGCTAAACACCTGAAACTGAAAAATTAACCCAGTTAAATTTGTTCCTTTTTAAAGGTCATTGATATATAGATATATTCTATCTGCTGACAAATAACAAAAAGAGATGACAGGGACATTTAATAATTTGGCTTTTGAAAACAAAATACCATTTTCTTTCTGTTGAAAAATTGAACTGCTTGAACATATTATGGCACACTCCTGTAATCATTGCATCCTGAGGTGGGACTTGAACCTGGATAAAGATAAGACATAAGCACTATACTGTAAGATCCAATTTTATTTATTCTATTGAGCTGGCTGACACTGAATATATAAGTAAGTGATTTGTGATACAAATATTTTCTAAGTATTCATTTCATGGAGTGGAAAGCGAGTTGGTCATGGTCTAATCCATGCCTAACACATATATCCTCTCTTCCAGTGACCTGCTCTCTCTCTTTGCACTGTACTAAGACTTGCCATCTGCTGTTGCCTAAACACCTGACTCTTTGACCAGGATGACAGCTTCTCTTTCTGGGTGACATAATTATGTGGCACACTTCAGCTGCCCTTCACTCTATGGCATGTTATGTGGCCTTTTAACCTACAGTCAGATCGAGAGAGTGAGTCTGAACACAAGATCACATACACATGATGGGGTGTCCAAGACATCTCAGTCATATGTAAACTCTTACAAGACTTAGAAGCCTTCAGTGATGAAAGATCGATAGCTGCTTTCTACATGTAGCCATTCCCAAAGAGGCAGCTGGTGCTGACATGCAAAATTCTTTGAACCTCAGCCAAACCCTTCCCATTTTGAAGCCCATTACATGTTGTCTATGTGAAAATCACAGTCCTATATGCATTGATTTACACAAACCCTGTTGGTCCGCAATAGGTTATTGATCTCATAGAACATAGATCATAGAACTGTACAGCACAGTACAGGCCCTTCGGCCCACGATGTTGTGCCGAACTTTTACCCTAAACCTAAGGTCTATCTAACCTCCACCCCTACCTTATACTATTATCCACATACCTATCTAATAGCCACTTAAATGCCCCTAAAGAGGCCGACTCCACTACCCTCTCCGGCAATACATTCCACACCCCGACCACTCTCTGAGTAAAGAACCTACCTCTGACGTCTCCCCTATATCTACCTCCACTCATGTTAAAACTATGCCCCCTCGTAATAGCTACCTCCACCCTAGGAAAAAGTCTCTGGCTGTCCAATCTATTTATACCTCTGATCACTTTGTACACCTCTATCAAGTCACCTCTCATCCTTCGTTGTTCGCAAGAGAAAAGCCCTAGCTCTCTCAATCTTTCCTTGTAAGACCTTCCCTCCATTCCAGGCAACATCCTGGTAAAACTCCTCTGCACCTTTTCCAATGCTTCCACATCTTTCCTGTAATGAGGTAACCAGAACTGGACACAATACTCCAGATGTGGCCGAACCAGGCTTTTGTAGAGCAAAATCTCCTTATAACTCTGCACCATGTACATTGCTGATGCCCAGAATCTCCAATGCTTTCACCATTCAGACTTCCTTGACAAGACCAGACTCACTTTGTTCCCTCGTTAGACAACAGTACCTCCAAATATTCAGCCTGGTGGAGAAACATTACTGAACCATGAGGCCATTGTTTGCCTACCCTGCAACATGTTCCTTTCGGGCTATTGGTGTTCCATTCACAGAAGGAGGCTGATGATTCTTTTGGGCTAGCTTGGAGTGGCAATGACTTCAGAGACAAGACAGATTTTGTAAGTTTTCAGTAGCTCCTACAGGAATGTGGAGGCTTCATTCTTGATTCATTGAGATCCAGTAGCCATTTTCTAAATGGTGCCCACAATAGGTCCTCACTACAGCTGATGCCAGGATTGGAGATTTCTCGCCCTACCTCTCAACTTGACTGACCAGATCCAATGTCTCCAGCTTGTTATTTTGCCTCTCACCACATTGTTTTCACTCAGTCACTTCCACCCTCACCCCCAAACATAGACAATTAAACATCTAGTTAAACTCTTGAATAACTAGTCAACTGATCCACTATTCACAATCTCAAAACCACATCAATCAGGAGGGTCCTTACACTTAATCTGGGTCTGGCTTTGGAAGTCACCTCCACTCAACTATTTTGCCAATAAAGAATCAGCATTACAGAGAGAAAAAAATTGCGTAACCTCACCTACAGCTGACAGGGAGCTCTGCCTAACTGCTTGATGGAGTAATGGAGTAATGTATGTATATTGGAATCAATGTAACTTACATTTTAATAACAATGTGACATTTTCATGGAACTTTATTTTTCAAAATGGCGTACAAAGTGGAATCGATAACCCGGATTTTCTGATGGTCAGATAATCATTTCTGAAACGTAGATGGGAGTAATAAGTGGAACCCTAGGATTGCCAAAAGAATGGCTCAAGAAATTGAAAATTCTGTTGGACAATTCTCCTAAACTGGTAACCCAGGAAGTAACTTTTAAATTAGAAAATTTGAGGGGTTCAACTGCAGTTAAGTAAATAGTTACTCAGAAAAATTTAGACAATTAAATACTTAGTTAAGCTCCTGAGTAACTATTCACCAGTCCTCCCAACCTATTACTCACAACCTCAAATCTACATTGATCAGAGGAGCACTTACACCTTCATTGACCCTGAGTCGACAGCCCCCTCGAGACTTAACAGCCTCCCCACCACCACCTCAGGACCCAACACAGGCCATACCTTCCACCTGACCTGATATCTCCCACATCATTGAGTTACCTTAAATGCTACGACACCTACATTACTCCCTTATTACCTTATGCCCCAGCACAATAACTGCCTAGAACCCTAATCCTTGACCTCTGCCTCTTTCCACTTGGTATCTGTATCCTATCTTCCAGACAGCCTACACCTATTCCCTGGCACCTTGCCCCTTCTACTCATCACCCAGTTGCCTGGCATTCTATCCATATCCACTGTGCACTTTACCTACCTGGCACCCTTTCTTCTGTCCTCCTAGCATCCAACCTACCTAGCACCCTAAATTCCTATCCACCTGGCAAATTATCCTCCTGACACCCTAATCTTACTTTATGCACTTACTCTTTCACTGGATCTATCAAAGTCGCTGTCATACTGGACCTATAAGTATAGAATATGGCAACTGACTGGTGAAAATGGGAGTGTGGTTTGACTTTCCTTGATTGTTCTGCATTATGGAGACAATTGTTAGAATGGAAGTCAGCTCTACATTTCTGAACAACCCACATTGGAATCTCACTCAGAAATGCAAAACTCTTTTTTGTTTCATAACATGGAGTGTAGTAGCAATCTGCATGTGATTGCCAACCCTCAGGAAATCCAGGCCAGTGTTGCTACCCCTGTTCTCATTGTAGCACTCAACTGGAGCTTCCAGAAGTGTTTTTACGATATTCCTTTCCCTCAAATCCTGTTATCACTGTATTGAAAAGCAGCCCAAGTGAATGGGAAGACATGTTGCTGCTGTTTCTCATAATCCGTGCAAGGAAATTGAAATGATACTCCTGGCAAGTCCTAAGGTTATAAAGTCTACTTATTGTTAGTGACAAAAACAGACTTTACACTAAAAAAAGCTAGTTTACAGCCTTGCTTTTGCAACTACAACATGCAGTAGTGAGTCTAATTCATCCTCACAGTGCAACAAATGATTTCTTGCACCATTCAAGCACAAAAACATCAGTTGATGCTGCTGGGGTTCACCTTTTCTTCTTGCTCATGAGATGCTGGCATCACTGGCAAACTCACCATCTGTTGTCCATACTTAATCACCCTTGAGAAGTTTGTAGTAAGGGGGTTACTTGGAATCAATGGGATGTTGTTACATTGCACACTGTAGATAGTACACACAGGTGACATGGTGCATTTGTGGTGGGGTGAATAAATGTTTAAGGCATTGGGCGGAGCATCAGATGAGCAGGCTGCTTTATCATAGGGGCATTGAGCTTCCTGAGTATTAATGGAGCTGTAATTACCCAGACAAGTGAGGTTTATAATATCACACACCAGACTTATTTCTTGCAGATGATGAACAGGATTTGAGACTGTTAGGAAGTGACTTAGTAACCACAAGATGCCAAACCTCTGGCCTACTCCTATTGCCAGAGCAATTACATGCCTTGTCCAGTTCAAATTCTGGTCAATGATAAACCATGGATGTTGGTGGTGGGGGATTTTATGGCAGTTGTCCTGTTAAATGTTACAAGGAGGTGGTAAGTTTCTTTTGCTAGCTTATTAAATGAAATATCAATCCAAATATAATAGAGAAATGCAGGAAATGAATAGATTTCTTTTGCCATTGGCATTGGTTCAGGCCTACATATTTGCCTTTCAGCAATAAATATTGAATTCACTAACTGTTTGTTCAAGCATCAACTGTTGATCAAAAGTGTAGGCGGAAAACGATTTCCTCCTGCTAAAGTATATTTCTTATGAACTCACTGACCTTATAATTTATAACCGAGATTTAAATGCAACAATTAAAGAAATAAGGCTTTCTTTCCCTATTCCTCACTTTAAAGTGATGCAGATGGTCTCAGTATTATGATATTCCAATTTCTGAGATTTCCAAGTCAAACATTTTATGTGAAAATATAAATGGAATGCTCTATGAATGTTTGGGCCTGAGCTGTCTGGTAACATTATGTTCTCATCTGAGATAGTAGGAACTGCAGATGCTGGAGAATCCGAGACAACAAGGTGCAGGGCTGGATGAACACAGCAGGCCAAGCAGCATCATAGGAGCAGAGAGGCTGACGTTTCGGGCCTAGACCCTTCATCAGAAAAATTGTTCAGACGTTCAGCTAAATTATGTTTGGTATAAACCTGAACTCCATCTACGAGCTTGGTTTCTTGGCTCCCAATATGCCTTTCTAACAAAATTTCATCAACCTCCGTTTTCAGAATTTTCAATTGATAGACCCTCAATAGTTTAGGAGCCAAGTTATTTAAATTTCTACAACACCTTGTGTAAGGTAGTCCTTTCTGACATTTACCCCCAAACAACTTTGCTGAATTTTAAGGTTATCAGCCTGTTCTAATCAGTACTTTAGAAATTCTGAATGACGTAACCATTTTAATATTAATGCATGAACTCAAACTGAAGATTCTTTGCTCAATGTTAGATATGTAAGGAATTGGCTAGGAGTTTTATTGATGAAAGGGTTTTCTGTTCCTCCACCTAAAGAGCTGGGGGGATGATCATGGCACCCCCCACAACCATTTATTTCTCTACTGGAGGATTTCCATGAGCAGAAGGTTGATGGGAAGACCAACTGCAAAACCCACTGGAAGGACACGGTAAAATTATTCACACTGACACTGTGTGCTGATACCAAGGATTTTACAGTTAGCTGTTACAAACCAAGTGAGCTGTAAAGTGGTACTGCAGTGAACTGAGGGAGCGTTATCTAAGCAGAAGTTAAGCTGGCCTCCTGGGAACTGCCGATGCTGGAGAATCTGAGATACCAAGGTGTAGAGCTGGATGAGCACAGCAGGCGAAGCAGTATCAGAGGAGCAGGAAAGCTGACATTTCAGGTCTGGACCCTTCTTCAAAAAATCTTCAGAAATTTTCTGAAGAAGGGTCCAGACCCGAAACGTCAGCTTTCCTGCTCCCCTGATGCTGCTTGGCCTGCTGTGTTCATCCAGCTCTACACCTTGTTATCTCTGTTACTTGGAATAAGCTGAAATCTTTGAAGTGTCCATATTTTAGACAGGAACTAAGGTAAGTGAGTGATGCTCAGTAATACAGCACCATAGTGGTTTTGTTAATGAAATATTAATCCACTAATGAATCCTTGAGAAACGTAGGCATAATTTTCACCAGGGTGGCTGAAGAAACTAAATTCAACGAGATCATAAATTCACAACATGAACCTAATACCTATTTTGGCAACAATGAAATAACTGGATTGTTGTAAAGAGCCACCTGATTCACTAATATCCTTTTTCAGAGGGAAATATGCCATCATTACTGTTCTTGGCAATATGTGACTCCAGACTCACAGAAAAATAATTAACTTAACTGATATAAGCAATAGTCCACAAAGCCTTGCAGTTGAACTCAGCAAGGTGACTCACCACCATGTTTTTAAGGACAATTGGGCATGGATAATAAATGGCAGTGAATTTCTTAACCTCTGAATGAATTTTAAAAAGTCATGCAGCTTCTCCCCTTTATATAAATTAGTATCAGACCTGAGTAGCCAAAAATATCATTTGCTTTTTGGTTGGAAGAACAGAACAATTATTGTTGTGTTAAAGGACCTACATTACATTCTCAAGATTAATAAGCAGTCATGAATGCCCTAAATCAGTTCCATCTCTGTCCATTCCTATTATTCAAATTTTAAGACTTCACACCGGGTAAGAAATAATCTTTAGATAATGACAATGCATTTTCCAACACTTTTATGTAAACTACCAGATTGTCTCATCAGTTAAGTCACTACTGGAAAGAATTTTTTTTTTAAACCTTATTTTGTTTTTGTTTGTGGACTGAGTTGGGAAAAGGCCTGTTTTACAACACAGGACTGAGGAAGTAATTGCTGCACTTTTAAAAAGCAAGTTAGTGAAACTCATTGTAAGTTAAGTTTACACTGGTACTTTGCAAGCAGCAGGAGAAAGTGTGAGGGTGGGGTGGGGGGGTGTCAGTGTACAATGTGAGATTTGGCCAGCAACAGGTTGCTGATTGGTTGTGGATTTGCTCCTGAGTAGATGAAAACCTTGTAGGTATGGTCAATACCGGCAGAATCCTTCAGACTATTGAAGTGACGGATGATGTGCATCTCTCTCATCATTAAAATACTGAAAGCTGTTTTATTTTCTCCCACCAGTTTCTGCATGATGTTGGTTTTAACCAATAAAGCAGAGAGTTTATAATTGTTGAACCAATCACTTGGTACCTCCTATGGGGAAGTGAAAGAACTGATGGATTTGGGAAACTGAAAGAAACCCTCCATTTTCCATCTGAAATTAAAGAATGGTAGCATGTGTGTTGGAAGGTGTAAATTCCACAGGTGGAGGGAAATGCTATCCTCTTATATCATTATCTGTACATTGAGATATTGCACGTGTTATGTAGTGAACTTCATGGCCGGTAAACAAGAGCTTTTTGCCTCTGGATTATTCGAGCATAATATTTGAAGGCGAGCTGGACACCGCTACAAACCATGAATTGCCCCTCAACCTGTAACGCTCATCCCTACCAATGTGTCTAAAGCTCCAAGCTTTGCCCTCTAGCTGCTGCTAGACAGGGTCACAGAGAGGATGCCTCACATGATTATCCGTGATCACAAACTCCTCCTGTGCCCATCCCCATCATGTTCAAGCCTTCTCAATATTTCATTACAGGAAATACTGGCCCAAAATTGGACCAAGAGAGCCAAGACTGGTGGGAGTGACGGTGGCATGCATCAGGCTTCTCACCCACATTGAAAAAGAATGGTTTAACTGGTGGAGATCCAGGATCATTCCTGTGAATGATGGTGAGACAGCAATGGCCCACCAATATAATGTTTACTGTTCATGGATGGGCACTAACACTTTTCTCTACTCAAATAATTCATCACTTTCATCAACTAATTTGCCCCTCATCTCTAATGGCGACACTAGTTGTAGCCATGAACTTTCATCTGTAAAGTAAATCGAATGTCACATCCTGAACTCATGTTGTCAAAACTGCCTCTGAAGGGGAAGCCACTCAACCGTCAGTAGATGCACTCGAAGGACATTCACCTGTACCCTCCAGCAACACAAAGGTAATCTATCCAGACAAGACTCAGGGTCACAGTCTGGTGATCATATCACAAAACATGTAACCACAGCGTGTGGATGACAAGACAATCCAAGTCTTTCACACAAGGATAAGCAGGCACTTCTTCAGTCCCATGCAGAAGACATGCCGCTACATACAGTCATAAATATGCAGCATTGCTCAACCTGCAGAAACAGACATGGGTATATCAGGCAAGTATGTCAGGTGTGATTGGTAGAATGTGACATCGGATGAGTTCCTCTATGTTTTTGTTACTGTGGTGGCTCTGTCATGTGTGTGCATGGCTGTCTCCATGCAAAGGTTAAGAATCGCCTTGGAGAATAAGGTCCAGCAGAGCATTCAATGCTACTAGATGTGCTATTGGACTCACACACCATCACTTTAACCACTGGAGCTCAGCACCAATGGCAAGGACGAAAGGGGATAAGGGACTTCAATCTCGATCCAGGTGCCTCTTTCTCTCAAATTGAAAGGGTGGTGCCACCAGACATTCACACAGAGTAGGAGGGGCAGATAAGCAGCCTGATATTCTGTTGCTCAGTGTGTGCATGGAGGGTTCAGGTAGACCAATGCCATCAGCTGTGGAGATCCCCGTTGCAAGTAAACTACTTCCAAGCAATATTGAGAAAAGCTGGATATGATGCAGAGGAATGAACTTGATGGGGACCCACTCTGTTTCTAATGCTGAACTTTTGAAGCATCAAATATTTTGACTGCAGGGAGAGGTTAATTGGAAAGATAAGTTAATATGTTGAGTTGTGTATTTAATGAAATGCAAACACATGCTAATACGCTTCTTGCTGGGAGAACTTCATTGTGTGTTTAGGCATCAATCTGATTTTTGACCCTTGTTCAGCATTACTTTCCCACCACAGAGAGGGGAAAACCAGACCCTGTGTTCCATTGCCAATTCCACAAATTTATATTAATGACATTTGAGTGTTTTTGAATTGCATATGGAAAAGAGATTTTTAATCAGTCACGTATTTCATGTACATTGCGCCACTGTGTATATTGTGAAGAAAAAGAAGGTGGTTAAAATACGCAAACAACAAAAATTGTGGTTACATGAAATGGTGCAAACAGGGTTTCTCCTGAAGGACTTCTTCAGTAAAGTGGTAGCCAGAGAAGAAATACTGTCAATAAAATGCAGAGGATCCACAACAGATGCAAAAGGTGGAAGCTGCCAGTGATTGAGTATTTAAAAGTACAATTTGCCAGATGTATGGCCTACGTCTATGCACAACAGAGCTGTAACCTTTTACATATTATTGCTGACTCTTACAAAGCTGTCACATCACCTTACAGATTGTTTTATCCAGCACAGCTCACACAGAATCTGCAGCTTACAAATGAAGATCAAGGCACACTGACGTCTTAAAAAGGGTTTAACACATTAAAATGTTGTAATTCAAATTAGTTGCAAGATGTATAGTTTCTTTCTGACACCTAGGCTGCCATCAAGGTTGGATTCACATCTATCACTGTCTGTGAGCCCCACATTTTCCACTGATCAGGATTATTTCTCTACAAAAACACAAAAGCAGAATGTAGAATTCTGTACCATAAAAGACAGTGATGGCAAAGTCATTGAATATGTTTAAGAAACAAATTTCTAGAAGCAACATTGCTTAGGCCACTTTTGAAATACTGCATTCAATTCTGATCTCCCTACTACAGAAAAGATATGGTGAAAATTAAAAGGGTTCAGAAAAAATTTATAAGGATTTTGCCAGGGTTGGAAAGTTTGATCTATAAAGAGAAGCTGAATAGACTGGGGCTATTTTCCCTGGAACGCCGGAGGCTGATGGGGGGAGCACTTATGAATTATGAGGCAGGCTGTTAGAATTTTTTTGTAAAAATGATAGGGGGCTGATTGCATGGTCTGTTTAAGAGGTGATGTGCATTTCTAAGCTTGGAGATAAAAAAAAGAGTCTGCAAGCAGCTGTGGATGCACAGACAGTTCTGAAATTGAAACATACGTATCAATAGGCTGTGTAGTTGGAAGCCTAGGCTTGTTACAATGTTAAGGCAACCAGCTTGAATATCAGCCAATTAATTTAAACTAGGGCCTAGATACCAAAACCCAATTAAATTTAAATCTGATGGTGTTCAGTACCTAGGACCGATATTATTATAAGAAAATTGACAGATCATCAAGAGTATACAAGTAGAGGGTTTCTGAAAATCAGTGTAAGAGTGAACTGCCATTGGAAGAGTAAAACTCTGGCTCTCACAAAAATCTTTAAGAGTTCTGATTAAACACCATCTAGAAGGTGCCACGGCACTCTCAGCTAATATTCAAGGATTCGATGGAGAAAGAATTACTGACTAAAGAATAGTGGAAAAGTTACGGAACATTTTGGAAGACACATCCTGACTGTAGTTTTGAGACTCTGAGTTTTAATTTATTTTTCTTATTACTTCAGTTAATCTAAGTGGTACTTGTATTTATTGGAACAGCATGCCATTAGAATTTTGTTCTGTTCAGGAACGCTCAGCAGTTAAGGGGGAATTGTTCCATTTGTTAGTAGTTCTGTTAATTTGTTTACTGTTAAGAGTTAGATGAATAAATTGTTACTTGTTACTTATAAAATGAGTATCAGGGAATTCATTTCATGTAACCACCCATCCATAACAGATTGAGTGCTGAGAGAAATGTTATACGATTTTTCACACTTCCTTTAACAGATTATGAGGGAGGTGAGCTTCTCTGGGTGTTTCAGTTTTAGTTATCAGAGGGAGTTCAACTTCTCCTTTTTAACAATATAGAGGTTTATAAAATCATGAGGGGCATGGACAGGATAAATAGCAAAGGTCTATACCCTGGGGTGGGGAGTCCAAAACTAGTGGGCGATATGTTTAAGGTGAGAGAAGAAAGATTTAAAAGGGAGCAAAGGGACAACTCTTTCACACAAGGGGTGGTGCATGTATGGAATGAGCTGCCAGAGGAGGTGGTTGAGGCTGGTACAATTATAACATTTAAAATGCAGGTGGATGGGCATATGAATAGCAAGGGTTTAGAGGGATATGGGCCAAATGCGAGCAAATGGGAGTAAATCAATTTCAGATACCTAGTTGGCATGGATGAGTAGGACCGAATGGTCAGTTTCCATCTGTATATCTCTATGACTCTATGAACCTAAAAGATGTAAATGGCTATGGGCAAGCAGGAGCAAGGTGCTGATAATTTTGAATGACAG
The DNA here is from genome assembly GCF_021869965.1 of Rhincodon typus. Classification (NCBI taxonomy): domain Eukaryota; kingdom Metazoa; phylum Chordata; class Chondrichthyes; order Orectolobiformes; family Rhincodontidae; genus Rhincodon; species Rhincodon typus. The sequence goes on along the minus strand of NC_063350.1, from coordinate 42,844,492 downwards.
CTGGGTTTGATGGATTGAATGGTCTATCCTTATTCTCTATGCTTGTATAATGTAAATGCTTGGTTTTGTTGACACCAGATACTGTGACCAAGCTCATAAGCTTTCCTGTATCCTCCTGATTGATTGATTTCTCGCACGGTTCCATTTACCAAACCTTTAACTCTCTATGGTACTCCTGCAACCCTGGTAAGATTGCAAACATATGCTGATGTCCATATCGATTGCCTTGAGTTCTCCAAAGTGCCTTCCACACCTCCATACATTGTTCAAATGATTGCCAACCACCTGTGGAAAATTTGGATATGGCTAGAAGTGTCTGGGAGACCTGCCTGATGTGGATCTACAATATGTCATCATTCCTCTGTATCCATTCTTACCTTTGCGGGGCCAGTAAAATTCTGCTCCATGTTTGAAATTGATTGCATTTCAGTGGAAATTTAGAAGCTAGAAATAAAGGAAGTTTTTAGCTAATTAAAGAGAGGAGTGTTGGAAAAATGATGAAATGGAAGGTCCATGGTGCGGTGCAGGTCTCTCACTGGTTCTCCATCCAATAGGTAAGACCCATGTCACCAATGGAAGACTCTATCCCAATCACAACTTCTCCCCTGCCCTCGGGGAACAGCTTCGTTCACTCTCCTGATTGTGACTTCGCACTACTTTTATGAATAAGGCCTACCAATCTTTCACCATCCCAATCACACAATCTCTCGGTACTGATTATTAGGGACCAGTCCAAGCAATCAATATGAGCTCAAAATGAATTTGTCTCTGAGTCATTGTTTTGACGCTTGTTCAATTTCTGTAATTATAGGTTTGAAAGTGCCATCTTTCAAAACTAGCACTTATCTCAACAAAGACAGTCTCACAGTCAACAAGACCACCACGTCTAGTTTCTTCCACAGCTAAAGGTTCTGTCATAGTTAGGTCATAGCAAGTGAATAATAATGCATGTTCGATGGAGCAAATGACACACCAGAATGGGAAACATAACCTGAAGACTACAGGTTGTATGAGAGTCACACACAATTTCCTGTGTACAGAAAACGCTGACATTGAAATATTGCAATGTCCTTCACTCCAGTGCTGCCATTTCCATGGGGAAAATAATGAATACAATGCTTAATATATCTGTGCTGTATAAATTGACTGATGCTGTGATTCTCACTTGAAGTACATTGGAATAAATTTAAACCTTGAAAGGTCGGGATTGTGTCGAAATAATTCTTTACCAAATCAGTCTGTGAACTATATAGTTTCCTCCCATTGTTTGTGAGGCCAGCAACAGGGAAGCTAATTTATATGTGTTTGGTACATGCCTGCATCAGTGAGGGCGCATTCATCTATCTCACTTGGGTGGTAGCTCTTACTACTGTAATTTGAGCAGACCACCCAGGGACTGCATTGTGCCCAACTGTATAAGGCTTCACCAATGTGCTAATTCATAGTTGTAGAGTCCCATTGATGGATTGAAGTCTCCCACTACATCTTAGACTGAACTCCGACGGCCGGAGATGCTTGAGACTAAACAGCAAAGACAGTCAGCTCTGAAAGTTAACTGCTTGGCCACACAGTTTTGCAGGTTCACTGCTTTTTTTTTATCTCCCACATGGTATCTGTTCTTTCCTTTTTCTGATCTTCTTTTTCCAAAGTTGCAAAATAATGCAACAGCTTATAAAACAATAATTACTACTCCAAAAAAATCGAGGAAATCAGCTCCAACACTGAAAAAACCTCAAGAAAGCAGCAGCTCTTGTAGCTATAATTTCCTCAGTGCATTTATACAGGAGTTGGGCAATCATATTGTGGCTATACAGGATATTGGCTAGGCCACTTTTGGAATACTGCCTTCAATTCTGGTCTCCTTGCTCTGGGAAAGATGTTGTTAAACTTGAAATGGTTCAGAGAAGATTAATAAGAATGTTGCCAGGGTTGAAGGATTTGAACTATAGGGAAAGGCTGAATAGGCTGGGACTATTTACTTTGGAGCATCAGAGGCTGAGGGGCGACCTTATAGAAGTTTATAAAATCGAGAAGGGCATGGATAGGGTGAAAAGTCCAGGTCTTTTCCCTAGTGTAAGGGATTCCAAAACTAAGACAACAAGGTGCAGGGCTGGATGAACACAGCAGGCCAAGCAGCATCATAGGAGCAGAGAGG
>NC_063350.1:42833320-42841937 GCF_021869965.1 Rhincodon typus | reverse complement strand
CTGCTCCTATGATGCTGCTTGGCCTGCTGTGTTCATCCAGCCCTGCACCTTGTTGTCTCGGATTCTCCAGCATCTGCAGTTCCTACTATCTCTGATTCCAAAACTAGTTAGGTTTAGGAGAAAGGGGAAAAATTTAAAAGGGAGCTAAGGGAAACTTTTTCACGGTGATTGTGTGGAATGAGCTGCCAGAGGAACTGGTGGAAGCTGGTACAATAACAACATTTAAAAAGCATCTATATGGGTTTATGAATAGGAAGGGTTGAGAGGGATATGGGCCAAATGCTGGCAAATGAGACTAGATTCATTGAGGATGTCTGGTCAGCATGGACAGATTGGACAGAAGTGTCTGTTTCCGTGCTGTACATCTCTGTGGCTAGGCCTTCCATTAACCTGCCTGCTTGAGGAGAATTCAACCTTTATCATCTTGCAATGTCAGCTCTACCTGTTTATTATTGGGGATTTCTTCATGAAACTGTTGCAAGATAGCTGTGGATCAGTACCAATGATGGACATCTGACAGGAGAAGGAGGTATCATTTCAAAACTGGCATAATATCAGACGAAAATCCTCCCCATCTCTTTCATAATATCTAGTGAAATGCATTGGATGGAGAACTAGATATTGTAAAGTAGTAAATGTTAATCTGACTCTATCACAGAAATTGGGGAGGTGTTTGAAAACATTAAGTGCTTCCTTAATGAAGAAAATTGACTGGCTTCCTGCACTCATACACTGCATAAGAATTAGTTTGTATCTTGATGAATTGAAATCATATTTAGAGGTTTTCTTGAATTTTAACATAATCCATCTTTCCATCGCAATTTTATTAACTTGTTTAATGGCTTTAGTTATAGATACTAACTAATTAGTTTATTCTCTAACATATATGCTGTCTGAATATCACAGCATTGCAAACACTTACTGCAACACAAGCAGTTGAATTCTTGAATGTAAGGATAATTAAAATAAGTAATATCACAAATTATTGCTGTACTGGACATAATTTCCTGGCAAAGATAATGTAGTGTGGACCCTCAGCTTGACAAGCCTCCACATCTCCATCAAGCTCAGAGATAAGAAAGAGAGAAAGATATTCATTTAAACAGAACCTTTGATGAGCATAGGGCATCCTAAAGTGCTTTATCATCAATTAAATAAATTTTAAGTATAGTTATTGTTGTAATGTAGGAAATACAGTGGCCAATTTCTACATTTAAACTTAGTATCAACTATGCAGGAATATGCCAATATAGTGGCTTTGAATTTATATCAAATGATAATTACATCAAAATAGCAAGTTTACTCCTTGCTTCATGTTTTCCACTACAGAATTGCACAAACTGAATCAATTGAAAGTCCTTTCAATGATAAAGATTGAAAAAAAAATTTAAAAAAATGACATTCCTATTGTTTTAGTTGTAAGTTTATCAGGGTTCAAAAGTAGATTTGAAGCAATCGCAAAATGGATGTGACTATTTCATCCAGTGAGGCCATTTAGAACAGGGAATTCTTTATTTGACAATGGGAATGGTCTTTTTAGGACTATTAGAAGCAGAAGTAGGCCATTTAGCTCTTTGAGTCTGCTCCCCATTTAATAAGGTTATGACTGAAATGATAATTTCCTACTCCACTTTCCTGCTTCTTCCCCATAACGCTTGATTCTCTTGCTGATTAAAGCTGTCTATCTCAGCTTTGAATATACTTAATGTCACAGTCTTTGCAGCCCTCAGTTGTAGGGCTGTAAAGAATTGAATGTTCGAATGCAGTAAAGAATTTCACAGATTCACTATTTTCTGAGAGAAGAAATTTCTCTTCATCTCTGCTTTAAATGGGCTCCTCTTGTTCTGAAATTGTGCCCTCCAATGGCGATTATGCCAAGTGAGTATGATGCTAGATTTTCCCATAATTGGTAACAATCTTTTTGCATCTATCCTGTCAAGTGACCTAAGAATTTTATATATTTCGATTATGTTGCTTCTCCTTTTTCTAAACTCCATTGAAGACAGGCCTAATCTACTAAACTTCTCCTCATAAGAGATTCCCTCTCCACCCAGGATCAACCTGGTTAAGGTTCTCTGGGCTGCCTCCAATGCCAGTACATCTTTCCTTAGATAAGGAGAGCAATACTATCCACGGTATTCCACCTGTGTTCTAATTAGTGATGTACGTAGTTTCAGAAAAAAATTCCCTATTTTTATATTCCATTCCCTTTAAAATAAAGATGAACATTCAATTTGCTTCCCCCACTATCTGCTGAACTTGTATGCTAGCTTTTCATAATTTTTGCATGAGAACTCCCAAATCCCTCTGCGCTGTAGCTTTCTGCAGTCTTATTCCATTTAAATAATATTCAGCTCCTCTAATCTTCCTGCTAAATGGCATAACCTCACATTTTTCTACATTATATTCTATCTGTCAAGTTTTTGCCTACTCGTTTAACCTGCCAATATTCCTCTGTAGACTCTTTATGTCATTCTCACCGCTTGCCTTTCCATCAATATTTGTACTACAGCAAGTTTGTGGATGACATAATCACTTTCCTCATCCAAATCATTTGTACATATTGTACATAATTGTAACCCCAGCACCGATCCTACTACATAGTGGTATCTAGTGGTACTCCACTAGATACAAATTATAATTTAGAAAATGTCCTCAGTTATCCCCAACTCTCAGCTTTCTATTTGCTAGCCAATTCTCTAACCATGCCTTTACAATGTTCAACACCAAGTAGCATAACATGCAGTACCTTATCAAACACTCCCGGGAAATCCAAATATATTACATCTACTTCTACCCTTTATCTATCCTGCATGTAATTTTCTTAAAGAATTCTAATAAATGTATCAGACATGATTTGTCCTTCATGAATTCATACTAACTCTATTTGATTGTATTATATATTTCTAAATAAATTTGCTATCACATCCTTTATAATACACTTTCCCCATTAGCAGATGTTAAGTAAATGACCTATAGTTACCTGATTTCTTTTGTCTCCATACCTTTAAAAACAAACATGTCCTTTTGGCAGTTTTCCAATCCTCTAGGACTTTTCCAGAATCTAAGGATTCTTGCAAAATTACTAACAGTGCATCCACAAAATATTGTTTGAGGAAACTGTCTTGAATGCAATATGAATTTTTCCTTGTGGCTGCCTCTGCCAATCTGAATTTCCCAATCTATAGTAAGGTAAGGCCATCCATGATTAATGCACTGCTTTTTTGTTTCCTTTTCTTCATTACACCCTGATTTTCCTTTTCTATCCACTATATAACTGTTGTTAAGGGGCCTATAGACCACTCTTACCAGTATCTTCTTCCTCTTGTTGTTTCGTAACTCCATATACATGGATTCTATTTTGTTCAATCCAAGATCATTTCCTGCTGTTGTACTTATTCCATACCATACTAAGAAAGCTACCTCAGTATCCTTTCCTTCCTGTCAGTCCTTTTGAAAAGTCACATATACATGAACATTTGGTTCCTAGCTTTGATCTTGTAAACCTGTCTCCCAAATGGCTATAATACCCAGCAACCTTTACTTGTTCTGTTAATTCAGTTTTCTGATGAATTTGAGTATTCAAGTAAAGAACCATTAATTTTGCATCTTTACAATATTTTTCTCCCTCCTTAACCCTATTTACTACTGTTTTTCTATCTTTTCTACACTCTGCCCCTCTCTGGGTAACGTTATCCAAATAACTGCCTTGTAATGCTGCCATATCCACTTGCTTAGTGGGCCTACATTTCCCCTCATCCAATCTGAAACCCCCTATTTAGGCTAAAGCTCTCTCTACAACCCTAGTTCTTCCACCAACGTCCATTTACTCCTTGCCTCTGATTTGAAGGATTTGACTGTTTTGCAAGAGCACAGTTCCCTGACAAGAGTAGTTAATCTTGGGATTGAGTATAAACAGGGAGAGCTAAGTGCTGAAGCTTAATTCTGTTGGCATCCGATATCCTCAAATTCACACTTAACTCAAAGTCAACAGTTAGAATAGGAACACTGTCTGATCTTTCCTTCCTTAATTTAGAGAGTCAGCAGAACCTGAAGCATTACTAATACCACTGTTGGAAATCAAAAAAATCGTCACAGTTTGCAAACCAGGCTGGCATCATGCTAATCTGTAGGACTCAGCTACTCACTTCTTTAGTCAGCAAATGCATTGTTTTTTTTCCAGAAATTTAATTTCTAATACTGTTTCACGTCAATGCATTTAAAAAAGAGGTATTATATCAAGGTAGATGTCCAGATTACAGAGTTTATAATGACTTTTTTTTTTGCCTAGATGTTGATTTAGGCCCAGAATTATACTCCAAGATGGAGTTGTGAATTCTGTTTCATTTGTACCCTGGAAAATATAAAGGTGACCGAATGGAGGAGGGGGCATGATATGATAGGATGGATTGTGCTAGACTTTCCCTATGAATATCTCACAAATGCAGGTTATGGGTTTTTCAAGTCTGCAAAAATTTTCGGTTATATATTCCTGAGGAAGAATCAAAACAATTCAACTAGATGGAGTAGTTATTTGTTTTTCCCTATTTTTAATGTTAGCAGATTTATTTTCAGAAATGTTACAGAAAGTAAGCATCATATTACACTTCACTGATTCAGTAATAGTAATTTGAGCTAAGGGTATAATTTATTATATTAAATTGGAGGCTCTCCAGATAATTCAATTGTTGATATACTCGTTATTCTGTCCTTGTGGTCATAACAACTGTTCAATTTTTATAGTATGTAAGTTAGGGCTCCTGAATTACTAGCTACATTTACCACAATGTGAGGCTGACATATTAATCATGAAAGAAAGAAGCAATCGGTGTTTATGCATGATTAACAAATGCACATCGGAGGAAGTATTTCACATGAAGTGGCTGATTTTTGCACCTGGTACATTTCACTAATACTTTGCTGTTAATTCTCAGTTTCCTTTAGACTATTAACCCCGTGTTAATTTCCTACATGGAGTGATATGTGAGGTCTCTGCATATATGTTTGAAATCTTAGTTTGTAAGAGGAATTTCCCATTTTCCAGAGGTTATATTCATCCCAGTGTGCAGCACGGAGTGAGAAACACAGTGCTTTTTGCATTGCTTCACATGATGTGCATGTCAATCTGTACGGTGATCATAACTTCCAAAGATAGTCTACAAGAAAATGCTAAATAGTCAAAAGCTTAATGGATTGAAAGAGACTGGAGGGTGTCAAACAAAATGCTTTGTTTGTGTCAAGTATCAATCTGTGCACCCATGTTCCCAAAGTAACTTACGATGTTATTTAATCTTTGTTTTCCTGTCATTATGTCTCAATGGCAGCTCAGCAGCTGCAGCTGAGCTTCAGGAAACCTTTAGCTGCTTTGTCTCAGAGACATTTGGTATTGGCCATTTGGTGGTCCCTGCTCTACAGGACTCTGGGCTGCTGGGGGATTCCTGCACAATTGCTAAAGCTTCTGTTTGTGTGTTGGGTGAAAGTCTGCCCAAAAATCACCTCTATATGTTGAGGTACACTCTCCAACATGGATGACTGTATTGCCTCTTCCTCATTATGCCATAAGTGAAGATCTTTGTAGTCTTGGGTTCCATCCATCCAGCAATTAGCTCAATCTGATTGTTGGCAGTCTTCTTTATCCCCTGCAACACAGCCCTATGGCTTTGGAACCTGGAGCCTGCAACCTGGTTTCATCGTACGTCCTTAATTTTCAAATACGGATGCTTATGTATACACCTCCACAGCCATGTATGGAATAGCACTATGTCTTCCCCAGCCATGGTCACTGGTGTTTAGTCATTCTTCTTGTAGTTCAATGAACTACTAATATCAGGAGTTGATTCTGCAGTGAGTGTTTCTTATCAGCACTAAGCTCTTAACGAAGAACTCACCCAATAGTATTTTTCTGGTTTTGTTTTCATTCCCTCAGTTACCATTCTCTCTGTTTACGCTGCAGCAACATGTACAAGGATATCATTGACCTTTGCCATTTTTAAACTGCATATTTTTTGCAAGACAGCAAAGGAGAGAGATGGTAGTTATAAATTTTTCATGTGATTTGTTCATTTTTGTTCACGCTTCGCTTTATACACTACACATTTCTGCCATTACAACGGATGGCCTTGTATTTTCCTCAGATGCCCGCACTGTCCTTCTTTAATCTCCTCAGCAATGTTCCATCAAAGCTGAAGGGAAGCTGAAAGTTTGCCTCCTACCCAATTAACTTGCCCTGCTTGCTGTACTAAAAGTTCCAGGCAGACCAAGAAGATTCTTTCTGGAGTGTGCACATTCCAAAATTGCTCTTGTTGACTTTCACAGAACCCATCGAATCAAAGCAGAAACAAGTCAGTCTCAGTTTTGAGGGACTGCCTAACTTGTAAGGAGACGATATTTGATATGCATGGATTGTAAACTTATTAAAGTGGGTTTGGACATATCAGTTCAAAGACATAAGCAAGTTTGTTACATTGGCCACTGTTTTGCCATTCTGTTTCCTGAAGCTTAAAAAAGCTATGAGGATAATTGAGATTTTCCAATCTGAATAGCAACATTAGTAAGGTTTAAAGTAAACTGCAAAATATGCACATTGGTAATGTTATCTGCATGTATATTGCAGTTAAATTGAAAGAAAATCTGATGTTAAGCCACTTGTCACTGCTGTTGCTGAGGTCTGCACAAAGCATGCTGCACTGTACTTATGGGGATGACTTAGGAAGATTATTTTGTGAGATGTAGTCTAATTTTAAGCAACTGAGATTTATCATTTTCAATTCACCAAAATGTTGCCTACCTTGATGGCTAAAGATGTCCATTGACAATATTCTGCTACTAGAACAAAGTTCTATTTTTTGCTTTCCTCAAACATTTACACAGTTATAACAAAGATATTTCCCAGCAGGGAAAGATCACGTTTAAACATTAGGATAATATTTTATAGTTCATCAGCTCATTACTTTTGGAGTAATGGGCTAATGAAGTGGGAAAGAACATTCTGGATAGATTTTGGAATATTATAATTGCAGTAATGGACTCATCCATCCTTAAGCATAAGCACCATTTCCCTCATGATTCACCAATTAGAAAGGTTTAAAAATGTTGAGATCTGACGGTGAAATGCCTGCCCACAAACTCTCCGCATGCTCATGTAGTTTCCCTTGGGTTCACTGACCAATTAATGGAAGACACTGGGACAAATTTCTCAAAGACTGGCAAACACGTACAGACGACAATTCCACTCAATTTTACAAAACAAAAAAGCTCCAGATTTCTGACAGGGGAGTTCAGGTTTGGCAGTGAAAGCCCTATCAGGCCCTTGGGTTAAGCCATAAGAAATAAGAACAGAAATAGACCATTTAGCCCCTTGAGCCTGCTCTGCCATTCAATAGAATCATGAATGATCTGACATTCCTCATTTCCTGCCTTTCCCTGTAACCCTTGATTCCTCCACTGGGCTGTCGGTTAAGTCAGTTGGCTGGACAGCTGGTTTTGTGTACAAGGTGATCAATAACATAGGTTAAATTCCTGTACCTGAATGAGGCTGTAGTGAAGAATCCTCCTTCTCAACCTCTCCCCTTGTCTGAGGCGTAGTGGTCCTCAGGTTAAACCAACACCAGCTCTCTCTATTTAATGACAGTCTGGTAAAACCATGCAACTTTATCCTTTGATTGCCCCCAATCAAGAATTTATGTATTTCAGCTTTAAATATACATAAGAACTCTGCACACACAGATTTCTGTGGCAAAGAATTCCAAAGACAAACAACTCTCCTCATCTCAGTTGTAAATTAACACTCTTTATTCTGAGACCATGGCCTCCGGTCACAGACTGTTCCAGAATGGGACGTGTGGTTAGGGGTGAGAGAGATAGGTCTGGGGTCAGTTGAATAGTTAGTCAGGTTTTAAACTGGGTATTTCATAGTCTAACATTTCCTCTGTAACTAGTTACTTTATTGTTATTCTCTGCTTTCTGCCAGTCAGCCAATCCTCTATCCATGCCAGACCTTTTTCCCTGACACCATGGTCTGTTATCTTATTTTGCAGCCTCCTGTCCTGAACATTGTCAAAGGCCTTCTGGAACACCAATTCATTGATTTTAATAGATACTTCCTGAGCTTTCCAAGCACGTGGAAATTGCCTAGCAGAATCTTTAATTAAAAAAGCATTGATAACTTTAATTTCCATAAGGGCATAAGATTATATGCTATAGGAGCAGAATTAGGCCATGTGGCCCATCAAGAGGTTCATAAGGAGGAGGTGTTAGCAATTCTGGAAGGTGTGAAAATAGATAAGTCCCCTGGGCTGGATGGGATTTATCCTAGGATTCTCTGGGAAGCTAGAGAGGAGATTGCAGAGCCTTTGGCTTTGATCTTTATGTCGTCATTGTCTACAGGAATAGTGCCAGAAGACTGGAGACTAGCAAATGTTGTTCCCTTCCTCAAGAAGGGGACTAGAGACAACCCTAGTAATTATAGACCAGTGAGCCTTACTTCAGTTGAGGGTAAAGTGTTGGAAAGGATTATAAGAGATAGGATTTATAATCATCTAGAAAGGAATAATTTGATTAGGGATAGTCAACACGGTTTTGTGAAGGGTAGGTCGTGCCTCACAAACCTTATTGAGTT
>NC_063350.1:42816591-42833310 GCF_021869965.1 Rhincodon typus | reverse complement strand
GCGGAAGGATGTTGCAGGTTACAGAGGGACATAGATAAGCTGCAGAGCTGGGCTGAGAGGTGGCAAATGGAGTTTAATGCGGAAAAGTGTGAGGTGATTCACTTTGGAAGGAGTAACAGGAATACAGAGTACTGGGCTAATGGTAAGATTCTTGGTAGTGTGGATGAGCAGAAAGATCTCGGTGTCCATGTGCATAGATCACTGAAAGTTGCCACCCAGGTTGATAGCGTTGTTAAGAAGGCGTACAGTATGTTAGGTTTTATTGGTAGAGGGATTGAGTTTTGGAGCCACGAGGTCATGCTGCAGCTGTATAAAACTCTGGTGCGGCCGCACTTGGAGCATTGCGTACAGTTCTGGTCACCGCATTATAGGAAGGATGTGGAAGCATTGGAAAGGGTGCAGAGGAGATTTACCAGGATGTTGCATGGTATGGAGGGAAGGTCTTATGAGGAAAGGCTGAGGGACTTGAGGCTGTTTTCGTTAGAGAGAAGAAGGTTAAGAGGTGACTTGATAGAGACATACAAGATGATCAGAGGATTAGATAGGGTGGACAGTGGGAGCCTTTTTCCTCGGATGGTGATGGCTAGCACGAGGGGACATAGCTTTAAATTGAGGGGTGATAGATATAGGACAGACGTCAGAGGTAGGTTCTTTACTCAGAGAGTCGTAAGAGCATGGAATGCTCTGCCTTCAAAAATAGTAGACTCGCCCACTTTAAGGGCATTTAAATGGTCATTGGATAAACATATGGATGATAATGGAATAGTTTAGGTTAGATGGGCTTCAGATTGGTTTCACAGATCGGCGCAACATCGAGGGCTGAAGGGCCTGTACTGCACTGTAATGTTCTATGTTCTATGTTCTATGTTCTAAAGCATCCATGCTGTGCATTGACATTTCCCGAGCAATGTTATTTTCCGGGAATGTGAGCTGCAGGCTCTGGGGAAGGGAGGATTAAAATTAGAGAAGCTAACTGGATCTGCAATGGGGATTATGATAAAGTGTGGCTGGGAGTGGGGTAGTGCAGGAGGGGGAGAGGTACATCCTCCACAGCCAGGGACACACTGACTTCAAGGGCATGGGTAGAGCAGTGACCTCATATACCAGACACTAGCTGCGAAAGTTAGGCAGGCAGTTTGTTTGAGGACCTGGGGAGGAGTGAGATCCATGGGGTTATGGGATGTGTTACTAGGAAGGGGATGTTGAGATGCAGGGTCTCACTGACACATTCAGGTGGAGGCTGCAAGCCACAAGCCAAGGAGCACTCATTGTCACCTTCCATCATGCTGGAAATCAAAAATATGTACTGGCGACTAAAATGGCTATAACCACTCTCAGTGTGAGTGGGTAGATGACTCAACCTGTGAGTGAGAGGGCTGTAGCACTGACTATTGATCAGACTTTTAAAGGGATCTGAAAATCCTGGAACTGTATCAGTAGTTCCACACTCCTCAACCAGAGAAAACAACATTCCTGTATCTGGTCTGTCCAGCCTTGTTAGAATTTTATTTATTTCGATCTGCTCCCCTCTCATCCATCTCAAGTCTAACGAATATAGGCTTAGTCAAACCAATCTCTCCTCATAGGACAGTCCTGTCATCCCCCCTGTCAGCCTAGTGAACCTTTGCTGCACACCCTCAATATCCTTTATTAAGTATGGAGACCAAAGCTGCAAATAATATTCCAGCTGGGATCTGACCAAGGCTCTCTATAAAGCTCTGCAAAATAGACTTCCTACTTCCAAACTCAAATCCTCTTGAAATGAAGGCCAATACACCATTGGCTTCCTAATTGTTTGCTGCACCTGCTGGTCTACTTTGATTGCCTGGTGTACAGGGACACTTAGATCCCTTGTACATCCACACTTTATTAATATATCACCATTTAAATAAAACTCTACTTTTCAGTTTTTCACAACATATTGTATAACCTCACATTTAGCCACATTGTATTGCATCTTTCACATGTTTTCCCATTCATTCATTGAAGTCTCCTTACATGCTCCTCACATCTGATAATTCTGCTCAGTTGTGTCTCATCAGCAGATTTGGAAATATTATACATTTGGTTCCTTCCTCCAAGTCATTTATGTCTGTTATGAATAGTTGGAGCCCAAGTACTTACTTATTCTGACTGTCTATTTCCTGCTTGTCAACTAATTCTATTTCAACATATTAGCCCTTATTCCTTGTGCTTTAAATTTTCATACTAAATTTTTTAAGAGGTCCCAGTCTTCTCTTGCAAGGGTCAGAATTCTTTCCTCATTAGGGTTGAGAATCTGAATGTTGGGCACTTCCCCACCCACACAGGCTCTTTCTGCATTGTTGCGGCCTCTCTTCCAGTAGAATGAGATGGAAGTTTTGTTTTCTTTATTCATTCACGGGATGAGGGCATCGCTGGCTAGGCAGCATTTATTGCCCATCCCTAATTGCCCAGAGGGCAGTTAAGAGTCAACCACATTGCTGAGTCTGGAGTCACATGTAGGCCAGACCAGGTAAGGATGGCAGTTTCCTTCCCTAAAGGATAGTAGTGAACTAGATGGGTTTTTCCCAACAATTGACAATGGATTTACAGTCATCATTAGACTGTTAATTCCAGATATTTATCGAATTCAAACCCAAGTCCCCAGAACATTATCTGGATTAACAATCCAGTGATAATATCACTAGGCCATTGCCCCCCCTAGTGGCATGTTAGTTAGAACTGATGCAGGCGATGGAAAGATGGTGAGGTGTTCTCAGAGAGTAAAGAAGGCAGCACAGAGGCCATGCAGAGTTCATTGTGCAGAAGTTATTGGGGTGAGAATCATGAGAGAAAATGTTACAGGCAGTAGTGCGAATGTAGAGCACGAGCCTTGGTGGGATGTGAGTGCAATAGTAGAAATAGAGTGAGAGCAAGATAGCTGATAAAAGAGTGTAGCACTTACCACAGCAGAAAAGGTCATTGATCATTTTTTCAATATTCCTGGGATTCCTCTGCACCCCTGGAGATGGGACTCAGGTGGCGAACTTGGACAAATCAGCCTAGGTTTGGTGGTATGACCTCCTCTGCCAGTCCTCTGGGAAGGGGTCTCCTCTCCTTGGCACCACTATCCAGTAAGCACCCTCGGTCCTAATTGGAGAATTGTAGTGTCATCTTCCCCTTCTCCAACATGGTCAGATTCTGTCATTGACCAAGCAGGGCAGCTTCGGAATGCCAGTGCTCATCCAGGTGCACAGTATCCTTTTAAAGATGGTGCAAATGCAAGGGATGCCAATGCCTGGGTGGACTTCCATTGTGTGCTGACATTTTTCCAGGAATGGCATGTGGTAAGGTGGAACTGGAATCGGACATGACACGTGCCATAGGGTGGAATGGGTAAGTAAATGTGGCTAGTTTGGTAAGATATGGTGTAAAAACTAACAAGGCTGCCAAAATACTTGATGGAATTTGAACTTCGTCAGAAACGGTATGATTCGGCCCATTGGCTTTGTTTTGGGAGATACAGGCATAAAATACTAATTACGTGTCATAAAATCACAAGCTGTTAAAATGAATGATTCCAAGGAAATATGAGCTGTATTTTGAAATTACGTAAATGATCATTTTAGTTAGCATATTCACAAATGAAAACTTAAAGCAGGAATTTTAAAAAGAATGCACTTTACAACTTGTAAAACTAAATTCACTATAGTCCTACATTCTTATTAGAGAGTGATAACTGGTGGTGGTTTAACCTGAGCAGAAAGGTCAATAAGACAGAACCTTCATGATTACATTAGCTGGTATGGGATTTGAACCTGTATTATTGACATCGCTTTGTATTGCAACCTGGCTGTTCAGTCAACTGAGCTAACCAATATCCATTTTAGATTTTAAGGGGCTTTCCAAAAATGCCAGCATCATCACATATGTACTATTGTGCTCTTTTCACTTATTTTTTCCCAAACACTATTCTTTGATTGTTTGGCTGTCAGGCTTTCCCTGTAAATTTTATTACCCAATCTCTGCCTGAGGTTAGATTCACCTACTTATTTTTTTTTTAAATGACTTGATCTATCTTACAATTTGTTTTTGTTTTTCACTAAGTCTTAATGATCATTTCAAAACAGCGCTGTTCATTTGTGCTCCTTTGATTGTCTTTGTATTTCGGCACCACTTTCATTCTGCAAGGTATCGATACAGTCACTGCAGCAATTAAGTAATCATAGAATCACTTAGCACAGGAGGAAGCTATTTGGCACTCAGTCTTCCCAAATTCCTGTGTTTCTCACATACCTTTATAAATTTTAAGGAAAATTTGGCAGACTTAAAAGGTCAATCCATTGCTGCCCATCTTGTCGAAATTAATTTGAAACCTCATCATTTCAATTTCTTTTTGAATTTTTTTACAAACTGCCAAAGGAATTACTTCTAAAAATAGTAAACTGATAGTAGAGGCAACTCTGATTATGTAGAAACTGAATTCTAACTTCATATTTCATTGACAAAACTTACATTTATTTATTTATTTTATCACTGCTTGCACACTATAAAAATGTGTTGGGCTCTGTGTGTGATTCCTCATTCTCTCCTGCTTGCACTGAAAAATAACTGTAGTTTATTTTAACTGTAGAATATGGTTTTAATGTTTCATTGTTTAGAACTCTTTCTTCTAGGCCTTCTTTGACCCCAGCAATGTCAGGTAAAAGTGCTTCAGCCTTGTCGCATTTATCATCCAACATATTCCCTCACCAACTGTGCATCAGTAGCTTCACTTATGACTGAGATTTTTTCTAAAAGACTTAAGTGCTAGACTGCGTCTGTGGGAAGGTGTGAGGGAATGAACAAGAGGGATAAAATGCTTGACCTTGTCATCATCAATCTATCTGCAGCTGATACATCTGGCCAAGGCAGAGTCAGTAGGCATGATACTGCGTAGTCCTTGTGAAAACAGAGTCCACCTCATGGTGACATGCTATGTGCTAATATCTTCATCAATGACCTTCCTTCTATTATAAGGTCAGAAGTGTGGATCTTTGCTGATGATTACACAACATTCAGCATCATTAGTGACTGCTCGATTACTGCAGTAGCATGTGTCCAAATACAACTACACTTGGGCACAATTCAAACTTGAGCTGATAGTGGCAAGTAAAATCCACATCACACAAATGTCAGGTAATGACCATCTCAATCAAACCATTGCCCTCAACATTCAATGGCACTATGATCACTGAATCCTTCACTATCAACATCCTGGGGTTACCATTGACTAGTAACTGCATCAGACCATCAATGTAAATATTTTTGTTGCAAAAACAGGTCAGAGGCTTGGAATTCTACAAGTAGCTCTCCTTTTGATTCCTCAAAACTAATTTTGGGGACTTAAAGGGGACATTTCATACAGGTTTTTCCCAAAGAACATGGGTCATCATATCTAGAAAAGAGAAGGGCAACCTAACAGAGATCTTTATGGTTATGAAAGGGTCTGTTAGGTAAATAACTTTCCATCTGTAAAAGAGAAAGAAAAATCTAAAAGAAGGGCATAAAGATGGCTCCTTTCATGACCACAGGCTACAGAACTTTAGAACTAATGACGTGCCCTTGAATTGTAGCCTCCATTTTAATGCAGCAAACAACTTCTCTTTGGGAGTCCCTCAGGATAGTGTTCTAAGCCCAACCATTTTCAGCTGCTTCATTCTTCTGAACATCATGTGGTCAGAAATGGGGATGTTCGCTGATAATTGCACAATGCGCAGCACCATTTACCACCCCTCAAGTACTGAGGTAATCCATGTCCAAATGCAGCAAAACCTGGATAATATTCAAGTTTGGACTGACAAGTGGCAAGTAACATATATGCCAGGCAATGACCATCTCCAACAAAAGTGAACATAACCTTTGTCTCTTAACATTCAATGCCCTTACCATCAATCATCTCCACTAGCGACATCCTAAGCGTTACCATTGACAAGAGACTGAACTGATCTAGCCATATAAATACTGTGACTACAACAGCAGGTCAAAAGCTAGCGATTCTGCAATGAGGAACTTACTTCCTGACTCCTCAAAGACTGTCCACCATCTACAGGGGAGAAGTCAGTAATGTGATTGAATACTTCCCATTTGCCTGGATGAGTGCAACTCAACAACATGTAAGAAGCTTGATTACACTCAAGATGACACCACATCCATGATCTTCAACATTCACTCCCTGCGCACAGGCAGCCAGGACCACCTAAAAGATGCGCTGCCATAAATCACCAAAGATCCTCCAACAGCTTCCAAATCCTCTCCCATTGAGAAGGATAACTGCAGAAAATACATGGAAACATTACCACCTGCAGACTCTACCTTCAAAACATCCTGATTTGGACATAAACTGTTGTTCCTTACACTGACTCTATGTTAAAAGATTTTGCATCTGACAGTCTCCCACACACAGCAATGCGATAATAACCATACAATCTATTTTCTTATGTTGATTTAGTGAATTAAACTTTATAAATACAAGACAGTCACCATTAAATACAACACAGAATTCTGGAGAAATTTATTCAACCAGAACATGACTGCACTGTGGAATTTACTGTCTCAAGGAGTAGTTAGGTTTACTGGCATAAATGTGTTTAAAGGTTCATTAGTCAAACACACTGGGGAGAAAGGGTGGAAAGTAATGCTAATAGGATCAAACTAAGTGCCTGGGAGGAGGCTCATGTGAAGTATAAACATGGTCATAAGCCATTTGGGCCAAATGGTCTTATTTCAAGCTATCCATTCTAAATAAATCTGTATAATCCTTATATCTCAGTGGTTATGAAGATTCACTGTTGACCCTGCTTTTCACTAAAGTCTGAGGTGCCCTTTAACACTTTACATGCTATTACCATTATTTTCACTTCCAAAAAACAAATGACAGCTAAAAAAATTTTTGAGCGGGAGGATGCAAAAGGAAATCTAATGTACAGGGCCTCCAGGAAATGCCCAACTCCAAGATAATGCAACCTGTTATGTCCGGTGACGAAAAATTTAATTAAAATGTTTAATCAGGGTCTAAATGGATGAGAGAAGGATACTGGAGAGACAGAGACTGAATTTCAGAACATGTAGATCAACCGTTGAATATTTACTGAAAAGAATGAGTTCCACAAAGCAGTTCCTGGCCAGTGCACCCCCAATTCAACACAATGTCATTGCCATAATTAGGATTCCAAAAACAAACAAAATACTTCCCTCCTATTTTTCTTCCTTACTAACCTGCATGATGGCAATATTATTATTTTTTGTACATATTTGTAAGCTGTTAATGTAAGTGTATATTTCATTTAGTAAAATTATGAATTCCATAGGGAAATATAGTCGAAAAAGACTTCGGGATATCCATGATATAGATGCAAGATCTTTATTTAATGCTTCTTTCAGAGCTAAGCACCTTAAAAAAACTCTCAAATTGCATATGTTGTACACAGATAGCATATTTGCAAAATATGCTTTACATATGCCAAAATGTTCCTGAGTTACAGTAATTCCAATTGCATAAATTGCTTGAAATTAGCTTTAGGCTTTCCATAACAGATGCATATTTATGAAATATGACCTTGCTTCAACACTGACATTCTCATAGTACAAATCAAGGTCTCATTAAATTGATGACATCACATTGCAGGACGACATTCTCAAAGGCAAGTTCAAATTCAGTTAAAAATCCAAACATTCTTATTGTGTCTCATGGTACCAGCTCCAAATTCAGAATGTACAACATAATAGATGGTTGAACATCACTTTAAAAAGTACAATTTCTGAAGATTCAACAATCACGTTGGGTGGTTGATTTTCCAGTGCTTGTCCAACAAAGAAATGGAACCACATGTAAGAAAGATGGCTCTAGTCGTTTGCCACCATTGCGTGCCTGCACTCTGTAGTTGAAATTATGATGTGTAGGAGTGCCAGGGATATGTATGTTTAGATTTCATGCTCAAACCATTCGGAGATAAACTGTTCATCCGCGTCGTACTTTCCAAGTCTGCATTTTGCGAAAGATATTTTTGTACCATATGGAGACATAAGTTCCTTTTGGTGTTTAGTTTTCTTTTATTTTCAAGGAATTGAATTTTTTTTTTGGTCTCCAGTTCTGATCTTGTACTATTCTGTGACTGAATCTAATAAATCAGGGTTGGCTTCTTGCTGGCTTGCTGAATGAATTTACTGTCCAATGAGCAGAAGGAAAGCAAACTTTCCTGTCTTGACTTGATCACTCAGAGTTTTTTGCTCTGTTATATGTACGCTGTCAGAATTGAGTTCAGCTGTGCTGGCACATACGTTCAAATAGCTTTCCCACTATCGACGCTCAAAATTTCAATTTTGCAAGCTGTTGGACTGATGTTGGTACTGAGTGAATCATCTCTCATCCAGACAGAGAGAGGGGGTAATTGAAAAAAATAGTTAAATCATTGCAATTGTGAGAGAGATGCATGAGTTCAGTGAGAAAAGAACAGTGAAAATATCAAAATTGCTCACTGGAGGAGGAAAGTATAATGCAAGATATGTTATTATCTGACACACAGTGGGAGCTTTTCTTTTCAGTTCCTGACCTTTTCTCAAATACAACCGTGCAAGGACTTGAAATGAGTTATAGAATCTGCAACATCTTTGTCACAAAAGCATGAGCATGAAATTTTTCAACATGGGAAGGAAAATATGCTCCAATTTAAACCTCTTGGCTCAGCCATCAGCCTGCAATTGCATTCACTCAAATCATCAAATAGGACTTTTGAGTTCTCTAGATAGATTTCCTTTGAGGATAAGCTTAAAAGTAAAGTTGGGCTGAGTTTTCATTGGAGTCCTCTTCCTTGCCTGATACAATTTTGTGAGTGGAAATTCCAACAAAACAGCGCTTCCATATTTTTCCTGGAGTTTTGGCTGCCCTTCCGCTGAGACTTCCGTTCAGTTTATTAAAGATGAGCAGGAGAATTCCAAGGGAAAACTAGCTCCAGTTGGGATTTGCTTCCTGCTGTGTGCATTCACTGCGACTTAAGATAGTCCATGGTTCTTTGCTGATTCTTTAGGTGCTTATTGGCCATTTAAGCCTCTAAAATGACAGGTCGTACACTTATAAATATGTAGGCAAGCATTTTGGATCAGGTTGCACATCCAGTCCTATTTAAAACAATGAATAAGATATTTATTTAGGATCTTATGCTTGTTGGGAGGACACTTTCCCAATTCCAGTTTCCTCCTAAATTCCAGATTCAATGTATGATTAAATCATCCAGCAGCTCATGATGCCAGCAGGCTGGGAAGACCACTCACAGTGACACTTCATGCAGGTGAGTTGCTGGTTTATCACTTGGCATTACTGATGAATCTCTGTGCCAGTTTTGACCTTTTTGTCTGGCCATGATAAATTCATTCTGATTTCAGGGAGGAAGGTTTTCCTGGTATTGTGTAATTTTAAATTGCCATTGAAATATTACTGCAGTCATGGAGATCTGGTTGCCTGTGGAGCTTGAAGCAAAGGTGGAGCAGCAAATATGGCAAGAAAGAGCAGGAGCAGATCCAAGAAAGGGTAGAAATAAGGCACTGCACCAGAGGTCATGTCCGTAGTGTATCATCAGGGATCACTTCTCCTATGTGGAATCCTTGAAGTAGAAATGCATCAGTTGATTCTGCTTCTCAAAGAAGCTCTGTCACTCACTAGCACCCCAACCTATATGTGTTTCAAGACCATGGTCATCTTGATCATCATAGCCCTTAACGTTTATGCAACAGACTCCTTGCAGTGGGAGATATCAGCACTCACTGATAGTCAACCCTTATATGGGGAAGGAGGCTGAAACCCTCTACCCTAAACTAGTGTCTTTCTCAGTAGGAAGAGAGTTTGCTTATCGACATTCAGCTTGTTTGCAAACACAGATATCTCATCATGATTGTCTTTGTTAAGTTCTATGGCAACAGACAAGATTTATTCAAGGTGAGCAGTCAACATGAACACTGATTGAAGAACAAATATATAACAATAGCAATGGATTGGGCTGGGGGAGGTAATTCCTTTTCTGTTGGTGTTGCATGGAAATACAGCAATATAATACAAAAATCTTTTTTTTTTGGTGGCTTATCACTTTATGATCATAACATGATAGTACTTGGCATATCCTCTGCTAGACTGTTTGAGTGACAAAAGTTGGGTGATGATGTGTTATGGGTCACTCCCCACATGTATTTATATAGTTTACCAAAGCACAGCAGTCTGCTGTTAGATCCTATGTCTTCCACAATACGAAATAAATTGAAAATACTATTATCAAATCATGGCGGTCATGATCGTTGTGTTGCTAACTTGTCAAACGAAAGGAAACTTGGCGAAAGATGTAAATTTCCCCATGCACCATTAATAGGTCTGTTGCTGCTTTGATCCAAGGAGTGGATGAATCATCATGTGGATGTAGAAACTGTCTATGCCACTGGGTTTCAAATGCATTCACATACATTCCCGAATGGTTTAATAGCCTAATTCATTCCTATTTAATACCAGGATTCACATGCAATGTTTATCATGTGTTCAATACCCATGTGTCCCTGGTGTAGCATGGGCATGATATGTTAGCAAAATGCTACCAGTATTATCCTTGAAAATGTTTTGTTGTGATACATCAAGTTCAACTCTGTGTGGCCAAAATGAACAAATCTTCTCAACTAGGAGAAAATTACTGCAGATGCTGGCATCAGAGGTCAGACAAAGAGTCATCCAAGCTTAAAACATTAGCTTGTACTGACACCATAGATGCTGCCTGATTCACTGTGATTTCCAGCATTTTTTTGTTTTCAGTAAATCTTCTCAGGTTACTTCTTTACTACTGGCAGGGAATCCATAGATAATGTTTGCTTGAAATTCTTGTAATTGCTCATCCTCAGCAGTTAGTAATTGTAACTGTTCACACTGACTCCGGCCAAAATGTGACAAGTTAACCTTGAGTCATTGTTGGACTTTAATTGATTCAGTTCTGTCATGTATGATCTGTTCCAGCTCAGTGAATCTGGTTTAAATCTCATGAATTGTGACTGCACCAAGATCTATACATACTACTAGTCTTACCACAGCTGCACTGGAAAGTTAAAATGGGATACTCAGCATGATGTTGTTAGAGAAAGGTCATGTCTTATTAACTTAATTCTGTTTATTCGAGGAAGAAACAAAGAGGCTGGATGAGAGTAGTGTGGTAGATGTTGTTTATATGGATTTTAGTAAGGTACCGACACATTCCCACATGGCAGACTGTTAAATGCCATGGGATGAAGTGGAGGTGAGGTAGAACTGAAACTGGCTCACTGACAGGAAACAAAATTTAATGGATGTCAGCAGTTTCCAGGGATGTTCACAGGGCTCACTATTGGACCTTAGCTGTTTATGCTATGTATTAATGATTTAGACATAAATCTAGGAGATGTGATTAGGAGATTTCTCGATGCCACAAAAATTAGCTGAGTAACTGATAGTGAAGAGGGTGGCTGTCTCTTGTAGGCAGACGTCAACGGGTTTGTTGAATGAGTGGAAATGTGACTAACAAAACTCAATCTGGTGAAGTGTGAGTCTATGCATTTGGAGAGCATAAACAAAGCTAAGGAAAATAAAAACAACAAATGGAGGGGTACATGAAGTGAGAGACTTAGAGTGCATGTTCACAGATCGTTGATAGGGGCAAAACAGGTTAGATAAGATAGTAAAGAAAGTATATGGGATGCTTCCCTTCTTTGGGTGAGATATTGAATACAGCAGCATGGACCTATGCTGGAACTATATGTAAGACCATGCTGAGTTCATGGCTGAAGTTATGTGGACCGTTCTAGTTATCATATTGCAGGAAGTGCTTAATTGTTCTAGAAAGAGAATAGAAGTGAAGGGTCTAGGCCCAAAACGTCAGCCTTTCTGCTCCTATGATGCTGCTTGGCCTGCTGTGTTCATCCAGCTCTACACCTTGTTGACAAGGATGTTGCCCAGGTTTGAAAATTGCAAGTTTGAGGAAAGATTGTATAGGCTTAAGTTTTTCTTCACTTAGAATAGAGGGAGCTGACGGGTAACTTAATTGAGGTGTATAAAATAATGAAGGAATTGAATAGAGAGAACAAGAAAGACCTGTTTCCCCTGGTAGTCAGGTCAATTACCAGGACACACAGATTTCAGATGATTGCATGAAGGATTAGAAGATAAACATTGTCACATGAAGGGTAATGGTTATCTGGAATTTTCTGCCTAGTTTGGTGGTTGAGACAGAAACCTTCAATTCATTTGAAAGGAACTTGGACTGGCACTGGAAGTGTTCTAGCCTGAAAGGCTACAGATCAGTTGCTGTAAACACTATTAGAATTACTGGCTAGTTTATTCAAGCTGAAATAGATACAATGGACTGAATGGTCATTTTCCATGCTGTAACTTTTCTGTGGTTCTAAGAGCATGATTTTTTCAACAAATTGGCTTCTGAATTTCTAAAAGAAATTGGAAGCAAAAGTTCTAGAAGCAGAATAGACATTTCAGTGTGCCGCGAACAAACCCTGTTACACATACAAAGTTACTATTGTGATCTCTGCATCAAGCCAAGATATAAAATAGAGAGCAGCAACTAAGTCAAGCTGACAGTTGCAAACAATTTCAGGCCAAAGGAAGTTTAATTCCCTTGCTTGTGGCAGTCTTGAGAGCTACAGGTTGTAGTAACTGCTAGCCACATTGCTGTTAAGAGGAGTAACTATATTCAAACTTTTGCCAGTAATCATGCAGAATTGTAGAATTATAAAATGGTAACAGCACAAATGGAGACCGTTTAACCCATTGTGTTCATTGCTAGTTCACTACAAAATTAAATCTTCAAGTTCCACTCCCCAGCCCTTAACCGATAGCCCTGTCAATTTTTATTCTTCAGGTGTTATGCAGTTTCTTTTGAAAGCCACAGTGGATTCTGCTTCCATCAGACTCTCAGACACTTGCTGCTTTAATAGCATTCCTTATCTTGGAGTTAGTTTTTTTACATTCATCCTTTCTGAAGTGTAATGCCCATAATGAGACAAAATTCTCCTGGTAAGGCTGAAGCAGTGTTTTACAAAACATTTGTAACAACTTAGTAGTCATCCTGTATTCCAAAGAGAAGTGCATATCTTGCAGAAACTGGTTTACACAGAACGCTGCAAGTTAGTGGTATGCTCTTACTACCTGCCACATCAGTCTTTATAGGCTACAATATGAGATGACAATAGAACACTTCTTTTAAAGCTTTCGTGGGATTTGAAAGTTGCTGATTAGGTGAGTATTTATTGTCCATCCCTAATCATTCTGGAGAAGGTAGTGATGAGCTGCCTGCTTGAGCCGCGGATGTGAATGGATATCCACAATGCCATTAGGAAGGGAGTACCAGGATTATGACACAGTGACAGTGAAGGACTAAAGACATAGTCCCAAGTCAGAATAGTATGTGTCATGGGGAAAAACTTGCAGTTGATGGTGATCTTATACACCTTCTGTCTTTGTTACTCTAGATGGTAAAGGTCGTTGGTTTGGAAGGTGCTGTTGGAAGAGCCTTGGTGAGCTACTATGGAGCATCTTGTAAATGATACGCACTGCCATCACGGTGCATTGCTGGTGAAGGGAATGCATATGGAATTGCACTTGCACTTGCAGCCAGAAGCAATAAACCACCAAATAACCTGTCAGCAATTGAGTATCGCTTTAAATAAACTCTGTCCTTCAGTGAATGTAAGATGAGCTGTGAAAGGTCAAGAGGTATTAGTTGGAATATTGACTCCCACAATGGTATCAAATTAGAAATTTCACCCTAATTAACTTGATCTGTTTACTTCGCACGCTATCGGTTGATGTTATCTGCATGTAGACTGATGTCTTCAACAACATGGCCTTTGGCATGAATCAGTCAGAAAAGCATATATATGGAGCAGATAGCTATTTCATCCCTAAACAGCACCAAAAGCCGCTGCTACAGAGTCCATTTTCAAGTCTCACGATTCTGCACTTAGTCATCAGACATGAGACAACACATCCTAACCTCAGCAGAAAATGACCAGCACATTCAGCTAAATTATACACTGATACGTTCGAGCATATAGCATCCTGGAATGAGCAACTTAATTGTTTCATTATTTCTAGCTACAGCAAAAATGTACAATTGTATTATTTACAATGAAAATTAAAACAGAAACTCATTGTACTACCTTAAATTACAATCTTGATCCTTTGTATATATGCATATAGGATAAGGGTATCCCTTAAACTGGTCTTGATATCAAAGCAACATTTGACCAAGTGTGACATCAAGAAACCTTATCAATCTTGGAGGTAATGGGAATCAAAGGCAAAGATTTCTAATTGGCTAGAGACATACCAAGCACATGGCTGTGCTTGTTGCAGTTCAGTCATCTCAGCCTTTGGACATCACTGTAGTAGTTTCTCAGGGTAGTGTCCTACGCCCAACTATCTTCAGCTGCTTCAGCAATGACGCACCGTCTATCATGTCAATTTTTTTGAAAATTTGTTCATGGAATGTGGACATATCTGGCTAGAACAGCCTCAATTGCACATCATAAATTGTCAAGTTAAGAGTTAGTCACATTGCTGACCAGGTAAGAGCAGCAGATTTCTCTTCCTAAAAGACGTTATAGAACCAGATGAGATTTTATGACAATCAACGGTGGTTACATGATTGCCATTTATCCATTTTTGCACCAGATTTTTATTGAATTCAAAATTAAACCATTTAACACACTGGGATTCAAACCCATGTCCCTAGAACATTAGCCTAGAGTTCTGGATTATGAGACACAACTTTACCACTACCACCACCTTCCCTAGCCCAGTAACTTTACCACTGTGCCATTACCTCTCCTATGCGCAATCTTCATCACCATTCTTGACTCTTCAGATAATGAAGCAGTCTATATCCAAATGTAACAAGGTATGGATAATATCCAGGTATTGGCTGCTAAGTGGCAAATAACAGTCACATCACCTAAGGGCCAGGAAATGAGCATCACCAACAACAGAGAATCCACTACTCCCCCTGGACATTCAATCCATCCTCCATGACCAACAGCCTGGATGTTACCATTGACCAGAAAATGAATTGGACTAGCCATTTACGTACTGTGGCTACAGAAACAGACTAGAAGTTAGAAATTCAGCAGCAAGTAACTTATATTATGTCTTGCATTTTGCTATCAAGGGGGCAAAAATCAGAAGTGTGATGGAGTAATTCCCACTTGCCTGTATGAGTGCAACTCCAGAAATATTTGAGAAGCTCTAAACTAACTAGGACAAAGCATCCTGCATGATTGGCACTCTATTCACCATCTTAAATATTCACTCCCTCCACTGGCAACACACTGTGGCAGCGGTGTGTTCCATCTAAAATCTCACACTGTCTCTTTAGCCATCAGCTTCCATACCTCTACCTTTGGAAAGACAAAGGTAGCAGACACAACAGGATACCAGCACCTGAAAGCTCCCCTGTCCTAGCCACACTCCATCTTGACTTCAAAATTGTTGCCATTCCTTCCTTCCGTTGCTGGGTCAAAAACCTGGAAGTCCCTCCCTCGTGACACTGTGGATGTATGTACATCACACAGGCACAAGGAGTTGCAGAAGGCAGCACCTTCTCAATAACAATTGAGAATTAACAATGAGTGTTGGCCAGCCAACGATACCTATCTCTCATCCAATGAATGATAAAAATATTCCCCTCACCACCTCAGCAATTACAAGGAATGTACAAGACAATGTTGAAAAAGCTTCTTATCTCAATGAAAACTTGTTTTGCTGCATTTTCTTCTATTTTGAAAGAAAGGACCTGTGGTTCTAGGAATATATAGGCGTGGATATTTCCAGAGACAGGGAGTGGGGATGAAGGGTGCAGACTGCTTAGTCTTCAGGCAGGCATAAAATAACAAATGAATGGAAAGTGTCCTGGCAGCAATTACATGCTATGGACAGTAGCAATAAGGGCAGTGTTCAACATCTGACTCCCACCAAGGATGATATCCCACCCTCACGCACAAGCTCTGTAGTGGACACTGTCAGTATTGAAGGTAGGACCATGAGCAGGGCATCCCATCAATCCTGGAGATATTCCCAGGGTTTTGGGTGGAGACTGTTTGGCAATTGTAAGGAGGGATATCAGGGAGTATGCTTTGAAGAGCAGGCAGGTAGGAAGGGAATAGGATATTATCTTCAGTTGTTGCCTCTGATGTGCAAACGGCAATCTCTGAAGAGAGTACCTGCTTTCTTCCTACCCTTTTAAAACTTGTGTAGAAAACCTTGGCTGACCATGCAGATCAATGACTGCAAAGCATTCAGTTTTAACAAAACTCAATTGACCATTCATTATATAGGGCAGGTTTCAGAATTCACTCACTTGCCACATTATTGGCATGACAATTGGGATGGGTGGCAAGGCTATTTGGGCTGACAATCTATGTGTTCCCAGCCAAAAACACACTCAACAAGGTATCCAGGCCATACCTTCCGCCTGTGTTCCATGATCCAGACTACTGATGGGGGGTGAGGGAGGTGGGACGGGGTAGTGGATGGCTAGTCATAGCTTTTATCCATCAAGGAAAAGCAAGGGGCTCCTCTTCTCAAACAAAGCATTCAGTATTTTAGATAACAAGGTGTAGAGCTGGATGAACACAGCAGGCCAAGCAGCATCATAGGAGCAGGAAGGCTGACGTTTCGGGCCTAGACCCTTCATCAGAAAGGGTCTAGGC
>NC_063350.1:42796777-42816191 GCF_021869965.1 Rhincodon typus | reverse complement strand
TTCGGGCCTAGACCCTTCATCAGAAAGGGTCTAGGCCCGAAACGTCAGCCTTCCTGCTCCTATGATGCTGCTTGGCTTGCTGTGTTCATCCAGCTCTACACCTTGTTAACTCAGTATTTTAACAGAGGTCAGCATTAGAAGCAATTTCCACTTTCCATCAGTGTGTTAGGAAGTTATCCCATTAACTGCTTGACAATAATGGGTATAGGCAGTAGTATGCAGCAGTGTCAGGAACATCAAGTCTAAGACATGGTTGGAAAACAGAGAAAAGATTGATGACTTGATAGGATTGATAAGGCTGCTAGTTATATCACTCGGTACATAACCTTACATTTTTTAGCATGACCAATTAACACTTTCCTTTCTTGAAGCCTTTCTCATTCACCTCAGCACGCTTTATTTTATCTCACCGTGCTGCTATGCACCCTCTACCATCTTTACTTATATTGCCTTCATCTTCGCAATCTTCTGCCAGCATTCACACACCAATATCACTATTCATCCTTGACATACACATTGTCAAAACATTTGACTAGAACTCTACTAACGCTATCCACTCTGTAGTGTGAAGGGTTAATTTCGTGTTTACTAAAAGAATTTCACTTGAATATATGCTGATTAAGCTGTGTCACAGTGACATCAGATCACATGAAGCTGGGCCCTGTGTCTGTCGGGTTTTATATCCAGCTCTTAACATGCCTGTATATAATTGTGTTATGGTTATGGTAAAAATTGACAATCAATACTCAACTTCCATCATTTGATTCTATTACCTCAGCAGGGCACTGATTAGATCACTTTGCTGGATGGCTAGTTTGCATTGTATAGAGATACCAATAATGTGGGATCAATTCCTACAGAGGCTGAGGTAACAGCAAAGGACTCTCCTTCTCAACCTCCCTGCTCATTTAAAGTATGGTGACTGTCAGATTAAACCACCACCAGTTATCTCTCACTAATGAGAGAGCAGCCCTACGGTCTGGTAAAACTGTGACGACTTTACCTTTACCTTCTGTTACCTGAGACTCTTGTGATCTAAAAGTTATTTTAAAAGGCTGAGGAGTGAAGTATAGAATCCTTATAGTGTGGAAACAGGCTCTTTGGCCCAACAAGTCCACACCAACCCTAGGAGCATCCCAATCAGACCCATCCTATAACCCACCTAAGCTAAACATCATCCCTGAACACTGTGGGCAGTTTAGCTAGGCCAATCCACCTAACCTGCACATCTTTGGACTGAGGGAGGAAACCCATGCAGACACAGGGAGAATGTGCAAAGTACAGACAGTCACCTGAGGGTGGAATTGAACCTGGATCCCTGGTGCTGTGAGGTAGCCGTGCTAACCACTGAGCCACCATGCTGGTAGGTGCTATGATCTTTTGACAAGGTTGAAAGTAGTTCATGAAATCATCATGAAACAAGGATCAATCTGAGTCAAAAATAACATGGTTATAAAAGGACCCTGAAACTAAGATCCATATCTCCCGATTAAATCATACTTTTCTGGAAGTTACACATTGAGATGAAAGACTGATTGTGAAATAGCCAGTTTGAAAAATCAATGAGCAGATTCAGGACTACACAAGTGGACCTTTATCGATAGCTGCTTCTGAGCAGACACACAGAGACAAGGAAAAACAGATTTGTAAGCAAGAACTGGAAGAAACTCTCTGACTGTGTCTCTCAACTTCAAAAACCAGTGCCTGGTCAAAACGCAATTTAAAATAAAAATCATTCACTAGTAGCTCAAGGTCTACAACTCACTGCTAAAGATACAAAGGAATAGCTAAACAGTTCTGACTTGAGTTTAAAACACAATACCTCAAGGTTTCTACGGACATTAAACTGCAACTGATGTTGCTTCCCTTTTGTATGGACAGCCTCACCCTTCTTGTTAAGCTTATTACCTGTATTTGTGAGCGTTCGTGCATTCAATGTCATGTTTTTACAATTCTTTTGGGTGGGGGGGGTAGCATGAGAAAAAATTTCCCTTTCTTTCACTGAAAAATACCTAGGAATTAGCATCATCATTTTCATCTCAGTAACTAAGTTTAAATTAAAATATCACAGCTGCAATTTTTTTTTAAATTGATGTAGATCAATGCATGTAGGGTAGTAAGAGTTGAGTTGATCACCTGTCATCACTCGGTCATAATGTGGGCTAAATAAAGCCTGTTGAAGATCTCTCACAAGCACATAGACCTCACATTTCTGCACCTTCCTTGCAAACCAAGCTCTATTTTTAGGATAAGGACTCCAGTGGAAGCTTTGTCTTGCTTTTATTCCCTATCGTGTTGACTTTTGATGTAAAATCAACTTATCACAGTGCAACTGACACATGTTCTGTGGCAGCTCTTGCAAAGATCTAATTGAGTCAGATATTAATTAGTCTTTATCAGCTTGCAAGTTTTCTGCATTCACCAGTTAATTAATAGTCCTATGCCATGTATTGACAAATGAGTTTGTTACAAGCATTTGCGCAACAACATGAACTTAAATAGGTGAGGGCATTGAATCAATCTAGAATTTGTGCATAATTATGTACTGACACGATCACAATGAAATGACTGACACAACAATGTTTTGCTTCTGACCACAACAGATACTTTTGGTACATAGCTACCTAGTTCATCAAATTTGTTTTTCGTATTTGGATTCTCAAGTGACTTTTTTTTTAAAGTTAACAATGGATTTGAACATGGGACAGGTTTTAATTCTGGAAGAAAACCAAGGGTGGTGTACGAAATAATTGGCTAACAATTACATTTCTGAAGTCCTAATTTTAAAAATACAAATAAGTACACCATCTGGTTTAAGATTCCACATAATTATAAAGCAACTTGAAGTTGCATTGATGAAAATTAAAGGAAGAAAGCTGATGTACTTATAACATGTCATTCACATTAAGTAGTCCCAAAATGCTTTACAGCCAAATGGTTTACTCTTGAAGTGTTGTCACTTTTGCTTCATAAGCAAATATGACAAGTCAATTCAGGTACTTTGGGGACCTCTAACCATTAATGAGATGAATAGCTACGCAATCCATTTGGTGTTCTTGAGTGAAGGATAAACACTGACCAGAACATAAAGAAGAACATCAGTGTATCTTCACATAGTGCCGTGGGATTTGAGAAATCAGGTGGAGCCTTGGTTTAACATCACATCCAAAAGATATCATTTCTAACAATGCTTATTTTAAGGAATCATAATTTAGTTCAAATAATTTCTTCAATTTCAAAATCAATTTAAGATCCGAATTCCTTTTTTTGCAAAATGTCACAACATATGTATACTGATGTGAGAAACATGAAACTAACAAATGGACATGCCCAGCATACTTTCTGGTATAATTCAATGGCAATCAATACTTATAAAAATCTGGCTAAGTAAAAGGAATGTTTAAAATTAAAAATTAAGTGCCCAGTAGTAGTTTAAGTGGAAATACTTTAAACAGAAGACACTTATGAGATGCCTTAAGGGCCATTCAGTCCTGGCAATGTACTCAGTCAATTTGACTAACCAACATGTAAAAGTCATTCATTCCATTTTGATGTGTTAGAGCTAAACCAAAGTTTCCAACTTTAAAGATTTGATAGCTGGTCCACCATCCAATCAGTGACAAACTCAGAATCTTGTTATAAATGTAACACTTTGGAAGGAAAAGAAATATTTTTACTGGAAGTCAAAAAAGAGGAGCTACAATGCCATAATTCCAAGATAAATAATAAATGAGATATAGCAAATGATTCCCACTTTCACAGGAATTTTCTTCAAGTCAGATTTACACATATACACAACAAATATCAGTGCATATTACTGATTGCATAATAGAGTATATCCAGAAAAAAAGATGATATTTACAGTGTGTTCATTCGATAACAGTATGCTCTATACATATTTTAATGAATATCTTCAGGGCTAGCATTACTAATGAATCCCCAAAGATAATTACAGATCAACTGCTACTGTTGTGTCTTGGCATTTACAGGTGTCTTGAGTCTTCATTTAAGATTTGCAGTTCACTAACAGCACAATTTTGACAGCCAGCACAGAGATTTATTGCTCATACTGTGCTGTTTGGGGCTGAGCAGCGGTGTCCTGTCTCCAAGGACACATTCTGATAGATGATGTTTCAAATAAGGACACTGAATTTTGTTATTCTCAGCAGCTTCTTGAATAGTAATGAAGCTCTTCAAACTGCAGGTTAGGTAGGGTTTTGGAAATAATGCACAATGCCCACCTTATGCTGTGTAGCATTCATTTCCCTTGGTAATTAAGGATTTTGTTTCAGAGACAATAAAACAGTGTAATTACATGTAGACATTTAAAGTTACCCCTGTGCTCTAGCATATGCCATTCCATCAATGTGGTGCAAAGAGGTATTCCAGTGTCGTGAACTCAAGGAGGTAACACATGCTTTACAGGTCAGCTACGAAGATTAAACAGACATTCCATAAATATGAAGAAAAGGAATTGAAAGTAGCTAGTGGAAAATACTATCAGAGCAAGACAACCATTACATTTTTGCAAGATCGTCTGATGAACTTTTCTTGTTTGGATTATGTTAGGTTCAGAATAAAACTACAAACTGAGATTAGTTTCAATTAACTGCACTCTGCCTCCCATTCTTATCTAGTATTTAGGAAAACAATACCGAATAAATTAAATCCAATTCTTCCAGAATGCGTGCCTCATCTTCTGACGTCCTTTCCTCAATTGAAGATTACTGCTTTTTCATTAAAATTAATGGGGCTATTTTAAGAGTAAGTATTTGGTTTGTTTAACACAAATTCCTCTCTTACTTGAGCATAAAATAATAAATTAAACAATATGGAAATCAATGGTTAAATCACTGAAAGGATCAAATTAAGTTCTTGGTTGTTGTACTCAAACAAGAATTGATTTTGATTGATCCAGACAGTAGAAGATGCTGTAAAAATTAAGTCATTTTAGTTGTTTTATGTTTCTTTGTATGTTAAAAGGAAGAGGAGTACTATTCTAGGCCTCAGAGAGAAACGTTCAATCTTTTTTATCCAAGCTATCCCAACTATGTCCTGAATTGTAGGGTCATCTTGACCCATTTTTGCAAACCTTTGGTCACTAATGAATACCAGCAACATAGCAGATATTGTGGACATGTGGGGTTCCAGGGGATTCTCTAGGGGGTATGTAGGCTGGGGACTGTTGCACTCAGGCTAGGGATGGATCCACTCTGCTTAGACTGGGGTGGGTGACCACTCATTTTGGAAATGGGAGTGGAATACAGTGCTCAAATTTGGTTGGGAGCACTGCTCTCAGATTAGGGGTGGTATTGCTGGGATTGGGTCAGGAACGCAGGGCCCAAGGCCAGAAGCAGCATGGTGGCCTATGATTACAGACCCTTGCCCTGGTCAGGGATTCCAGTTGCTTGACAGTCCCAGTTTATACATTTTTTACAGACAGGCATGTCTCCTGTTAACAAATCCAAAGGGCACCTTATCTCTCCAGAAGAGTACCATACCTCTACCAAATGGTTGCTTGGCTATTCAAACAAATCCACAAGGTTCAGACTGGCTCTTGCCTGGACTAATTTGCACACTCTGGGCTTTAAGACTCTCACTTCACCAAAATCACGCAGGAGTGAAGGTAGTTGATGTATTAAATAGTAAGCTGCCTCTGCAAATCATGCATGTATGAATTCTGAGCTGGATCTATTCCTGACCCCTTTAAAAACAGGAGATGTCACAATTCAGGGCCAAATATGTGAAAATCCTGTAACCCACTGGTTTATACATTAAATTCTAGTTCATTACCTTGAATGGAATTCTAGTTATTCAAGTTATACCAATACTCAGTAAATGGAAGGACAACAATAGTTGCTTTTCTAAGTTGTGATCTCACATATTGCACAGTACATGCACAAGAATTGGCCACACCAGCATTTGATGGTACAAACCCGAGACTTGGCCTGTGCTGAAAAAAGTGTAAGAGTCGAATCAGGCAATTAAAGGAATCTCAACTTTGTGAAAAAAAGAAAGTGTGTTCTCTCAGACAATCTGATACAATTCAATTAACACCAAAGAATTTATTTCAGTCAAACATTTTGTTCTTACGTTGACCGTCTCTTTCAAAGATTTCTTTGATAGAATCATGAGTTTCCTCCCTTTTATTCCATACCTAACTTCAAAGCTAATGAAACAAGTGGCACAGAAGAGCAGCTTACAAAACCAGATGAGTGGTTTCTCCTATTGTGACATTACTGAAGCAAAAAAAAGCAATTTTATTGCTGGTCCACCCTGTTTCCAAGTGGATTAAATAATTCAGAATGACCTGATGGAAAGCATGGTTACCTGAACCAGTATTATATCAAGAGGAATTTCACAGAGATTGATTGGAAGCCATTGAATTTATGGTCCAGGAATGAGAATATTATTTGGTTCTGGCCCCTCAATTTTACAAAAAGATGGCTATTTCCATGATTTATTCTCATCATTAGCCCTTGAAGTATACTTTCTTGAAGAAATGAAGGCTACTGCAATTTATTTTTCCCCTAGTATTTTAGGTGTGCAATTCAGTGAGAAAGAACAATTGTTGTGTTGATGGACACACTCAGATGTAGGATTTTATCACAGAATCCCCACAGTGTGGAAACAGGCCCTTCAGCCCAACAAGTCCACACTGAGCCTCACAGCATCCCACCCAGACCCATCCCCCTATAACCCACCTAATCTACACATCCCTGAACACTATGGGCAATTTAGCATGGCCAATCTACCTAGCCTGCACATCATTGGACTGTGGGAGGAAACCAGAGTACCCAGAGGAAACCCACGCAGACACAGGGAGAACGTGCAAACTCCACACAGACAGTCACCCGAGGGTGGAATCAAACCCGGGTTCCTGGCACTGTGAGGCAGCAGTGCTAACCACTGAGCTACCGTGTCACCCATCAAAACCTGGACTATTTTCACCTCTTTCCATAATGACTTTTTTAAAAGACTTCTAATCTCCAGCAAGACTAAAGAGATTAGAAGAGGAGTCATGGCCAAAGTTGGACCCTGTATCCATGATGGCACTGTTCCTTAACAATAACATACACTTTACATTTCTTGCATACTAAATCCTGATTTATAGAAACGTATTAAACTGAGCTTGAAGTCTTCTGTAGATCCTGCTGTTTCACTGCTGGGTTGTTTTTCTCATTTGATATACTGATTGCAAATTGGATAAGAGTAAATTGAGAAACAGATTATTGCTTTTTTTCTGCATTTTTATGGGAACGTCTATTGAAATGTAGCTTGTATTTTCTAACCATGGAAGATATTTATGCTAAAAGCTGAGGATATATATTACAATCTTTGCAAGAACACAGTGAATAGCAATATCTCCAAACTGAATGTCTTGTTTTTCCAAACAGGAAATTGTGACAAATGATCTTCAGTCAGAATCTTAAACATCACTCTTTAAATATAAGATCTGTCCACTGACAACCTTATAAACAGTTAACTGTCTAAATGTAAATTAGAAATTCAAATATGCAATCCTCAGAATCTATAAATGAATAGACGACTTGCAGATTTACATTCAAGCTAGGGCAGAAGCCTTAATGTCCTTGGTTAGGCCTGTACCATGTACAGTTATCCCCCAGCTGAGCAACATTATGCTCATTTCGAATGCGCTAGCATGCACCAGCAGGGCTGTAATGAGGCAATATTAATCCCATATGCTATGTTCTAGAGCTATTTGAATTTTGCAAAACAATTACTCATAAATGAGTGTAAAAGACAATACTTACACATACTTGCTCCCTCGAATCACTGTGTTGCAATGTTTAAAAATGGGTGTTTAGAGATTTTCTTCGTGTGATATTTTTTGGGATAGAGTGGGGCCTAGATTTTCCAATGGCCAGAAAATCACTTCGGAGCGTAGGTGGGAGTTCCACATGGAAATCCTGCAGAATACTCATCGTAATTGATTCTGAAGGAATTGCCTGGGAAAGTGACATTTCCGCTGGACAATTCCCCAAATCTTGGACCCTCTGAAAGTAACCATTTAAAGCAGAAGATTTGGAGGATTCAACTGCAATTAACTAAATAATTATGCAGGAAAATATTAGACAATTAAACACCTAATTTAATGCCTGTGTAATGGACTTCCACTTATCATACACCCCAACTACATTTTCACAATCCCTCTCCCCACAGGGCCCAAAACCAGCCCTGACTCCCCCACAACACAATTTCTACTGCTACTCACCACCTTCTCCACTGCTGGACCTGAATCCCTCATCGACTACGATGAACCCA
Source organism: Rhincodon typus (assembly GCF_021869965.1). Taxonomy (NCBI): domain Eukaryota; kingdom Metazoa; phylum Chordata; class Chondrichthyes; order Orectolobiformes; family Rhincodontidae; genus Rhincodon; species Rhincodon typus. The sequence continues at coordinate 42,807,905 of NC_063350.1, read as the reverse complement.
ACCCAACTCTGGCTCTGAATTTCCTCACCCCCTAAACTTTGCCCTGAAATGTTGCACCCCCATCTGGTCTCCCTTGGGATCTAACATCTTCCTATACCCTTGTGCACCGCCCGCCTCCCCCGCCCCTCGACTCCAGACATATACCACTCACCTAAAACTGCACGAAACAATCCATCAGTTACCTAGACCTGTTTTCACCTTGTGCTTTGGCAACCTGTCCACCTGGCATACTGTTCACCTGGCAAACCACCCACCAGACACTTTAACTACCTGGAACCATAAACCATACTCGCCTGGCACTCTATTTACCTGGCACACTACCTCTTGACACCCTAACCTCTTACATTATGAACTTGTCCTTTCCTGAGAGCTACAAAAGTGACTGGCCACGATGCTGCATCTTAAACATACAGAATACTGTAGCTAATTGTGATGACAAAAGGGATGTGGATTGCCTTCCAGTGACTGTTTTGACTCGACAAGGGACCCGTCAGAAGAGAAACACCATTTTGAGTTTCTGAAGGACCCCAATCAGAATCTCCTGTCAGAAATGCAAAGCAGTTTTGTTTTGTTAAAAAAGGAATGGAGTCCAAATCTCATGGAAGACCCAATACCTTGTTTACAGCTTGTTCACAGTTTACTGAGCAATAGTCAGTATTTATGAATTCCAAATTTACAATGAGCAATAACATTACTACTATATACATATATGAAGCATGCTGTGACAACAGGAAAATTCTCCAACTCTGATTTAGATGAATGGGTAAAATCTCATCGTAATAGTCACTAATATACTAATCTGTCTGGATGACTTTTTTTCATTATCTACTTCCAGCATCTTTGACTCATGCTTCCACCTATATATGCCCTAACTTTTAAAACTCCCTCCCACCTTACTACCTTTCATTCATAGAGTCATTTATATCACCGTCTGAGGCATATTCAGTCCATAGAGTCTATGCTGGCTCCCTGCAAAGCAATCCAATCAATTCCACTCCCTTTATTTGATCCACCGTCAAGCTTATTTGCTTCAAGTGCTCATCCCTTTTGAAATCGTTGATTGATTTTGCTTTTACAGCCTCGTGGGCAGTGAGTTCAAGTCATTCCCACTCAGAGTGTAAAGAAATTCTTCCTCATATTCCGCTGCATCTCTTGCTCAAGACCTTGAATCTGTCCTTTGGGTCACGTACCATTAACTGATGGTAATATGTTTGTCTATCTTATTTAAGCCTGTCATAATCTTCCACACCTCTCTACAGTATCCTCTCAATCTCCTTTAAGCCTAGAACAACACCATATTTTGCAACATAAGCTTACAATTAAAATTCATCATGCCTGAAGTAATTCATAGAATCAGAACTTTATAGTACAGAAGAGACCCTTTGGTCCATCAGGTCTGCACTGACAAAACTACTCTACATTTTCACTAGATGCTATATTTGCTAAATAGCAAATACTGCTATATAATATTTGCTATATTCTGGTACCTATTCCCCGCAGCCTCTCAAGGACACTTACTGCCTCCCTGGAGTGTGGTGAACAGAACTGGACACAATTTTCTAGTTGGAGCCTAACTAGTACTTCATAATTATTCAATATACCTTCCCTGTGTTTGCATTCTGTACTGGTATTTGAGAAGCTCTGGATTCCATGAGTTTTGCTAACCATTCTCAGAATATACCCTGTTACCATTCACGATAGATGCATGTACATCCCAGGACTCTGTTCTTGCTGTCTTTAGAACTGTGCATTAAGTCAATATTGCTCCTACCTATCAATTCTGCCAAAATGTATTATCGCAGAAATTTGCATATTATATTTTGTCTGGCACTTATCTGCTTGCCTATCTGTGACCTGTGGCATGCGATTCCTATCAGCCTCATTGTCTGTCATTCCTCTAAATTTGATATCATCAGTGAAGTTTGAAATTTTACTCCATATTCCAAGATCCACAGAATTTAGAAGTAACAAATAGAGCAAGGTTAGAGGTGACCGTTGTAGAAAACCATTGTCTACCATCCTGTAGTCTGAAAAATAATCATTTACCAGGACTCGCTGTTCTTAAGCTAATTTGTTTTTTTTTATCCAATTGGTACTAATTCTCCTCGTCCATGAATCTCAGTGCTGTTAGTCAGCCTTCTATATGAAACTAATTATCAAAGACTTCACTCAAATTGAAATAGATAACCATCAGCACATTTTCTTCTCAGTTACTTTATCAAACAATTGGTTGAGTATAATCTGCCTTTCATAAAATCTGTGTTGGTTCTCTTTAATTAACTTAAACCTCTGCAATGCTTGCTGAATTTCCTCTGATCACTATTTCCAAAACCTTACTCCACTGGATATATTAAGCCAGTTGGCTTGTAGATTGTAGGATTGTCCTTAACTCCTTTCTTGAACAAGTGTGTCACATTTGGATGAGAATGTTGAAGACATGGTTAGTAAGTTTGCAGATGACACTAAAATTGGTAGCATGGTAGACAGTGAAGAAGGTTTTCCAAGATTACAAAGGGATCTTGATCAAATTGGTCAATGGGCTGAAAAAATGGCAGTTGGAGTTAAATCTGGAGAAATGCGAGGTATTGTAATTTAGTCCAACAAATAAGGGTAGGGTTATACAATTTGTTATAGGGCCTTGGGCAGTGTTGTAGAACAAAGGGAACTAGGGGTTCAGGAACATAATTCTTTAAAGTTTGTGTCACATATAGACAGGATGGTTAAAAAAAAGCTGGTTAAAAAAGGTTAAAAAAGTGTTCTGAGGAAGGGTCACTGGACCCGAAATGTTAACTGTGATTTATTGGAGAAAGAGTTGTGGGTGGGAGTTGCAATAGGACTGGAACAAGGACTGTTCCACGTACCCCATGAAGAGACAGGGATAACTGGGGCATAGGTGTGTACTCTGATCTGCAGTAAATGAGAGGAGTTAAAAGAGATGTTGCTCAGGGTGAGGATGAACTTGGCCAAGCGGAGGAGGGTGCTGGTGGGTGTGGATGGTTCAGGCCTGTGCTTCTGGAAGAAGCGGAGAGCAGTGAGAATAAATCTAACTTACTTCGGGGATCATAGCCTTGCCTTTGGGGAGTGAGGTCAAAGGGAGGAGATCACAGAGCAACTGAAACCAAACTGAAAATGTGATATCACACGAGGGCTGTGATTTGTTTGGCTGGTAGGAAATCTGTCCTAAATTTGAAAACAAAACTGCAAAACTAATTAATAAATAATTAACCAGGGATTAACTAACTAATTAATTAACCAAGTAGAGATGGCTGAGCAGGTGATGTGTTGTAGCTGTACGATGTGGGAGATAGCTGATCGCGTTGCAAGTTGCAGTGACCACATCTGCAGCAAGTGTTGGCTGCTGGAGGAACTTTGGCTCAGATTTGATGAGCTGGAGTCCGAGCTTTGGACACTACAGCATATCCTGGAAGGGGAGAGTTACCTGGACGCTTTGTTTCAGGAGGTGGTCACACCTGCTAGATTAAGCACCTCAAATTTAGTCAGAGGTCAGGGACAGCCAGGTGTGAGTACAAGGGGGACAGGTAGATGGATTCTGTATTCAGGAACAGAGGAGCCTCAGCCCTTGAACGTGTCCAACAGGTATGAGGTATTTGCTCCCTGTGTGGATAAGGAACAGGACTGTAGAGAGGAGGAGCCATCTGAAGATGGCACGATGGCACAGGAAGCCATTCAAGAGGGGGGAGCAAAAAGACAAGTGGTAGTTGTAGGGGACGCTATAATCAGGAGGAATGATAGCATCCTTTGTAAGCAGGGTTGAGGATCCCGCATGGTATGTTGCCTACCCAGTGCCAGGGTGAGGGACATTTTTGACCGGCTTAAAAGGATATTGGAGCAGGAGGAGAAGGATCCTGTTGTTGTGGTCCACATCTGGACAAACAACATAGACAAGATGAGGAAACAGGACCTGCTTAAGGATTATCAGGAACTAGGAACTAAATCCTCAAGGGTTGTAATTACTACCCAATCCATGTTTAAATTGGCATACGGATCCGAGGATAAGAGAAATAAACACGTGGCTGAAAGAGTGGTGCGGGAAAGACGGGTTCCTTTTCATGAGGTACTGGCATTAGTATTGGAACAGGAGAGATTTGTACCATTGGGGCAGTCTCCACCTGAACTAAGCCGGGACCAACATCCTAGCAAAAAGGGTAAATAGGCTGGTCAACAGGACTTTAAACTCGAAAGTGGGGGGAAATGGAAGGGTAAAACACCAAGAAGTATAATGGTCAATGGGAAACAAAGCAGCAGGTTAACATCTGTTGGGGTGGATTCAACTGCATGGAAAAGTATGAAAAAAATGAAAAGAAAGGAGAACTCAGGAGAAGTTATTAAAGTCTCCAGAAGACAAAATGGAAAAGAGTATTTGGAAAAGGATGGGAATCAAAGTTCAAGCACACCAGATGAAGGGATGACCAATGGGAAGATGAGTAGTCAATTCAGGACTGAAGGTGTTTTATCTGAATGCACGCAGCATAAGAAAGAGGTAAATGAGCTTGTGGCGCTGATCAAAATTGACAGGTATGATATGGTGGGCATCACGGAGACATGGCTGCAAGAGGATTAGAATTGGGAGCTAAATATCCAAGGATGTACATCCTATTGAAAAGACAGGCACATGGGCAGAGGGGGTGGGGTTGCCTTACATGTAAGAAATGAAATTAAATCAATAGCAAAAAACGATGTAGGTTCAGAAGATGCAGAATCTGTGCAGGTAGAATTGAGGAACCGCCAAGGTAGAAAAAGACCAAAACTGGAGTTATGTACAGGCCTCCAAACAGTAGTCAGGATGCAGGGCACAAGATACACCAGGAGATAGAAAAGGCGTGTAAGAAAGGCAAGGTTATGGTGATCATGGGAGATTTCAATATGCACGTGGACTGGGAAAATCAAGTTGGTAGTGGATCGCAGGGAAAGGAATTTGTGGAATGTCTATGAGATGGTGTTTTGGAGCAACTTATAGTGGAGCCCACTAGGGAAAAGGGAATTCTGCATTTAGTGATGTGCAGTGGGACAGGCTTGATAAGGGACCCTTAGGAGTCAGTGACAATAATGTGATAGAATTTAGTCTGCAATTTGAGAGGGAGAAACTGGAATCAGATGTAATGGTATTGCAGCTGAATGAAGGCAACTACAGAGGCACGCAAGAGGAGCTGAAAAGATTTGACTAGGAAGGGATCCTAGCAGGATGGACAGTGGAACAGCATTGGCAGTAGTTTTTGGGAGTAATTAGGGAAACACAGCAAAAATTCATCCCTATGAGAAAGAAGCTTGGTACAGGGATGATGAGGCAACCATGGCTGACTAGGGAAGTTAAGGATAATATAAAAGCAAAAGAGAAAGGAAAGAATGCAGTGAAGGGCAGTTGTAAGTCAGAGATTGGGAAGCCTACAAAGACCAACAAAGGTTAATTAAAAAAAAGGGGAAGAAGATTAAATATGAGAGAAAGCTTGCCAGTAATATAAAAGAAAATTGGATGGGGAATAGAATCATGGAACCCCTGCAGTGTGGAAATCTACTCCAAAACCTTAGAAAGGCCATTTGGCCCAACAAGTCCACCCCTCTGAAGAGCATCCCACCCAGACCCATTCCCCATGTCTAACCCAAATATCCCTGGACACTATGTGCAATTTAGCATAGCCAATCCACCTGCCCTACATATCTTTGGTCTGTGAGAGGAAACTGGAGCACCCAGAGGAAACCCATGCAGAGACAAGGAGAACATATAAACTTCACACAGACAGTTGCTCAAGGCCAGAATCAAACCCAGGTCGCTGGTGCTGTGAGGCAGCAATGCTAACCACTGAGCCACCGTGCTGCCCCACTGAGCAAATCCCATTGATAATTAAACCAAGACACCAGCCCCAATCTGTTATGATGGGATTAGAGGTTCCCTTCTAATATTTACCTCCGATACACCCAGAGAAGCTTACCTTTCCCCTCGTAATCTGTCAAAAGAGTGGTTAAAAGAAAGGAAATCGCTGATCCATTTTATAAATAACAAGCAACAATTTATTTAGTTAGTCCTAACTATGAACAAATTAACAGAATTACTAACAAGCTGAACAATTCCCCCTTAGACTACTAACTACTTGTTAACTGAACTAAATTCTATTGGAATGTTGTTCAAATAATCACAAGTCCCACTTGTATAAACCCAATTAATAAGACAACAATAAATTAAAACTTAATCTCTTCAAGTTAACACAGACTGTCTTCTGGAACACTTCACTTTCTCCAGCTTTTCTTCTGTTCATCTCATATTGCAAATGTCTTTCTGCCGCTGATTCTGCTGTCAGGGGTGTTTTTCTCTGTAATTGCTTCTGTGAGAAGTTTTACCTAGAAATGCCACGGTACCTTTGATTAATTAGATGGTGCTTTCTCTGAGAGCTAAAAGGTGTTGTTGTCTCTTGGTAGTTGGCTCTCCCCCAGTTTTCAAAAACCCTCATCTTATATACTCTCCCTATGTTACATCAATTTCTTATAATATGATTGGTTTCAGGTTGCCAAAACCATCAGTTTTAAATTCAGCTAGTTTTTGGTAGCTCAGAGCCTGGTTCAAGTTAATTGGCTAAAATTCAAAACTGTAGTCTTGGTAAAAATAAAATGCTGCTTAGCCTTTCAATATAAATGTTTCGATTTTGGGCACTTTCTCTACTGGCACCCTTCAGGTGCTGCTCACAGACAAACATTTTAAAAATCTCTAAGCACTGAAAAAAAAACATCTTTTAAAGGAATGACACACTGCTTTTAAAATTTTACACACACCAACTTTGTAACATTAGATGTACAAAGGGCAAAAGAGAGGCAAAAGTTGACATTGGCCTGCTGGAAAATGATGCCAAAGAAATAGTAATGGGAAACAACAAAATGGCAGACGAACTGAACAAGTACTTTGCATCAGCTTTCACATTGGAACACATGAGTAACATCCCAAAAATTCAAGAGATTTGGGGGACAGAGGTGAGTATGGTGGCCATCACTGAGGAGAAGGTGCTAGAAAAACTGAATGGCCTGAAGGTGGATAAATCACCTGGACCAAATGGACTACACCTCTCAGTTCTGAAGGAGATAGCCAAAGAGACAATAGTGGTGTTAGATGGTGATCTTTCAGGAATCACTGGAGTCAGGGAGGGTCCCAGAGGACCTGAAAGTCGCTAGTCTAATCCCCCCTGTCTAAGAAGATGAGTAAGGCAAAAGACAGGAAATTACAGGCCAATTAGCCTGATGTTGCAAGTTGATAAAATTTTGGAATCCATTGTGTAGGATGAGAATACTTGGAAATGCATGGTAAAATAGTGCAAAGTCAGCATGGCTACATCAAGGAGAGGTCATACATGACAAGTCTGATATAATTATTTGAGGAGGTAATGAGCAGGGTAGACCAAGGAGATCCAATGGAGGTTATCTACCTGGACTTCAAGAAGGCCTTTGACTAGGGGGCCACACAGGAGGCTGCTGAGTAAGATAAAGGCCCATGGTGTTAGAGGCAAGGCGCTAGCCTGGATAGAAGATTAGCTGTCTGGCAGAAAGCAGAGAGTGGGGTTAAAAGGGTCATTCTCAGGATGACAGCCGGCGACTAGTTGTATTCCACAAGGTTCAGTTTTGCGACCACAACTTTTCACTTTATGCATTAATGATCTAAATGAAGGAACTGAGTGCATTCTGGCTAAGTTTGCAGATAATACAAAGATAGGTTGAGGGACAAGTATTATTGAGGAGGTGGAGAGGCTGTAGAAGGATTTAGACAGGTTAGGAGAGTGGGCAAAGAATTGGCAGATGGAAAACAATGTGGGAAAGTGTGAGGCCATGCACTTCGGTAAGAAGAATAGAAACATAAGACTATTTTCTAAATTAGGAGAAAATTCAGAAATCTGAAGTGCTAAGGGACTTGGGAGTCCTAGTCTAGGATTCTCTTAAGGTAAACTTGCAGGTTGAGTCACTAGTTAGGAAGGCAAATACAATGTTGGCATTTGTTTTGAGAGGACCAGAATGTAAAAGCGGCAATGTACCTTTGAGCCTTTATAAATGTCGTCAGACCGCATTTAGAATATTGTGAGCAATTTTGAGCCCCATACCTCAGGAAGGATGTACTGGCCCTGGAGAGGGCCCAGATGAGGTTCAGGACTCTGGGCCTATGTTCGATGGAGTTTAGAAGGATGAGGGGGGGATCTAATTGAAACTTACAGAATGTTAAATGGCCTGGACAGAGTGGATGTTGGGAAGATGTTTCCATTGGTAGGAGAGACTAGGACACAAGGGCACAACCTTAGAGTAAAGGGAAGGCCCTTTAGAACGGGGATGAGGAGAAACTTCTTCAGCTGGAGATTGGTGAATCAATGGAACTTATTGTCACAGAAGGCAGTGGAGGCTAGATCATTGAATATATTTAAGGTAGAGATAGATAGGTTCTTGATTGTCAAGGGGATCATTGGTTAGAGGAGAAAGCTGGATAATGCGGTTGAGAAACTTATCAGCCACAATTGAATGGCAGAGCAGTCTCGATGGGCCAAATGGCCTAATTTATGCTTCTATGTCTTATCGCCTTATGGTCTAACTTGGTTCAATTGAATCTCTTAATCTTAATCAATATAAAGAGTATAGGGACATTCTTAAGAACAAAGGGGACTTGAGACAGCATTGGCAGATACGGTTAAGGATAATCCAAAGAGTTTCTATAAATACAATAAGAGCAAAGAGGTAACTAAAGAGAGGGTAGGGCCCCTTAAATATCAAGGAGGTCACTTTGTCTTGAACCCTAGGAGATGGGAGAGATACTAAATGAATATTTCACATTAGTTTTTACCATGGAGAAAGAAATGAAGTCTAGTGAATGCAGATAAATAATTTTTGATGTTTTAGAAACAGTTAACATTACAGAAGAGGAGACTTAGGAGATCTTAAAGGATATAAAGGTGGGTAAATCTCTGGGACCTGATCTCATGTATCCCAGGGAGGAAATTGTAAGATCTTCTTGTAGAAATATTTGCATCATTTATAACTACGGGTGAGATGCCCAATGACTGAAGGGTTACTAATGTTGTACTTTTGTTTAAGAAAGGTTGTGAGGAGAAATTGACGAACTATAGACCTGTGAGTCTGACATCGGTTGTGGGTAAATTGTTAGAGGTGATAATAAAGAATAGGATTAATGGACATTTAGAGAGATAAAAATTGATTAAGGATAATCAGCATGGTTTTGTGTGAGGAAGATTGTGTCTCACAAAAGCAAAAGCAAGCTCCAAAAAAGATTGATGAGGGCAGGGCAGTAGATGTTGTTTACTTGGACTTCAGTAAAGATTTTGACAAGGTTCCATATGGTAGATTAATTAGTAAAGTTAGAGCACATGGGATTCGGAATGAACTTGCCAATTTGTTACATAATTGGCTTAATGGCAGGAGATAGAGTAATGGTGGAGGATTGCTTTTTGGACCGGAGGCCTATCACCAGTGGTGTTCCACCGGGATCGGTTCTGGGTCCTCTTTTATTTGTCATTTGTATGAATTATTTGAATGAGAATATAGAAGGCATGGTTAGAAAGTTTGTGGATGACATCAAAATTAGTGGCAGAGTAGACAGTGAAAAAGTTTTTCTAAGATTATGAAGGAATCTTGTTCAGCTGGGTCAATGACCTGAAAAATGGCAGATAGAGTTCAATCCGGATAAACGCAAAGTATTACATTTTGGTACAATAAACAAGGGTACGGCTTATACAATTAATGTTAGGGCCTTGGTTAATGTTATAGAACAGAGGGACCTAGGGGTTCAGGTATGTAACTATTTGAAGTTTGTGTCACCTACAGACAGGCTGGTTAAAAAGGCATTTGGCACATTTGCCTTCATTGCTCAGTCCCTTGAGAATAGGAGTTGGGAAGTCACGTTTGGGTTGTACAGAACATTGGTGAGGCCTCTTCTGGAATCCTGTGTCCTGCTCTGGATGCCCAGTTATAGGAAGGATATTATTAAGCTGGAGTGGGTTCAGAAGAGATTTACCAGGATGTTGCCAAGTATGGAATGTTTGAGTTATAAAGGAAGACTGGATAGGCTAGAATATTTTTTCTCTAGAACATAGGAGGTTGAGATGCCATGTTATAGAAGTTTATAAAATTATGAGGAGTATAGATAGAGTTAATGCTATTTGTCTTTTCCCTAGGATGGGGAATTTCTAGACTAAGGGACACATTTTTATAGTGAGAGGAGAAAGATTTTAAAAAGACATGAGGAGCAAATTTTTTACACAAATGTTAGTTTGCATGTGGAATGAATTTCCTGAAGAAGTGGTGGATGCAGGTACAATTACAATGTTTAAAAGACTTTTGGATAAATACATGAATAGGAAAGGTTTGGAGGGATATGGGCCAGAAGCAGGCAGATATGACTAGTTTAGTTTGGGATTATGTTTGGCATGGACTGGTTGGACCGAGGGGTCTGTTTTTGTGATGTATGACTCTATGACTCTATGACTGTATAAGTGGGAGCCAGGAAAACATGAAGTCACAGATAATTAATTGATCGTATCATAAGTTTGCCTTGTGTTGCTATGATATTTTAGAGTTAAGAATTTCAAATTAATTTTATAATTGAACATGGACATGCTAATGGGTTTATTGTATGGTGCTGTTTTTGCCATCCCAGCTTTTGCTTTGAGTTATTCATCTGTTATTCAATTCCAGCCTCAATAGAAACTCAGCAGCTTTCCACCTCCAAAACTGTAGACTTTGCTTTGGTATTATACATCTGTTCTTCAATCATTTTTCATGTTGTGTTACAAGAATGAAGCAATGTGTTGCTGCACAATATGTTCCACATTCTTTTTTTTTGTGTGGTTTTTGAATTTGATTAATTTGCATAGTTCCAACTCAAAAATGAGTGTAATGTAGTTTAGGTCTGAGAGATACAGACTGTGCTTTTTGTTTCCTCTGGAAATCTCCAGAATCAGGTGTAGGATGTTTCTGGTAGGGCATTTGGACCTGTCGACATTCCTTTTAACAGAATTGAAAAGGTATACTAATCTAAATGGGCTAAAAAAAAACAGAAAGTTGAGAGACAATAAGGTGTAGAGCTGGATGAACACAGCAGGCCAAGCAGCATCACAGGAGCAGGAAGGCTGAC
>NC_063350.1:42749179-42796377 GCF_021869965.1 Rhincodon typus | reverse complement strand
CTGCTCCTGTGATGCTGCTTGGCCTGCTGTGTTCATCCAGCTCTACACCTTATTGTCTCGGATTTTCCAGCATCTGCAGTTCGTACTATGTCAGAAAGTTGAGAGGTCAGCTAAATCCTGAAGAGCTTTGCTAGGGCAGTGCTATGGATCAGAACAAACCCCCTCAGAGTATATTAAGAAGATAACCTAGGCCCTAACTTTTTCTTAATTTAAAGGCAAGTGTCAGGCATTGTGTCCCAGATGCAATTTGCTTTGTCAAACTACCAGCAAAACATACTTTATTCGTACATGTATAGATAAAATTAACAAAAGAAGGAAGAAACTGGAATAATTTAACTGAATTAGAAAACATATCAAAATATTAGATTATTTAACCACTAGACAACAATCCCATAACACACACTTGGTGTAGGCAAATACAGTAAAATAAATTGTTTCAAATGCCATTCTCCAGTCCTGGAGGAAAAACATCAACAGAACACTCTGAGAGTGAGAGTAACAGGGAGAGATGTACTGCTACTTCCAAGCCCAGCTTCAAGACCCCAGCAACAAATGCTACTGATAAACTAAAACTAAAAATACTGGCTCCAGGGGAGCTTGACCTCATCCATTCAGGCTGCTTCTATTGTTCTAACTTAAAAAAAAAATCCAAGGTCTCACAAGCTGTTTACTTTATTGGATTCAAGTATGTATCTCAGTGCCTCTATCTTAAAACCCCTCAAGAAGAAAATCAGGACAAAATATACCTCTTAAAGCCATAGTATTGTCACAGCACACATTGCAAAAATGGTCACAATACTAATCTGAAGTTGGCTTCCATGAGGGTAGGTGAAATCTGGGGGAAGGTGTAGCTTAGTGTGATGTTACTGATGCTAGTAATCCTGTGGGCCGAGACAAATGGCCTGGGCATAGGGGCTCAAATCCCACCATAGCCTTTGGTGGAATTCAACTTCAAGTAATGAATAATCAAGAACTGATTTTTAACTGCTTGCTGAAATGGCTTAGAAGTCTATTTACTTTAAGGAACAGTCAGGAATTGGCCACAAATACTGACCTTCCCAGGGGCACCAATATTCCATGAGTATTTTAACAAAATGAAATGAGTGGGAAACCCATATGGTTTATTCTGAAGAGAAGAGATATTCAACTTAAAATGTTAACTCTGTTTCTCACATTAACAGATGCCACCAGATTTGCTGAGTATTTCCAGCACTTTCTGTTTTTTTTTTGTTATCAACTGAGCAATTTGGAATCAGCAATTTCAACTCAGTTTTGCCAAACAAAAATTGACTTTGAAGTTCCATCTCTCCAGGTTGTGCAGTGAACATGACATGCAACTGCATGAAAACATCTTAGCTGTATTTAAAGGGACAGTGCAGAAGTGGAGATTGGAGATATTCAGGATTGATGGTAACTATAGAGGTGGGTGACTCTCAGATTTAATGATGCCTCGCTAAAATTAAGCTGGGCGTAAATAGGAGCAGGAGAGACTTTCTTTGCCCCAGTGATGAGAAAGATAAACTTTGCATTCCTATCAACTACTTATGTAAATGAACAGCAAGAGTATGGAGTCCCAAGTTATGGACGCTGTGTAGAAAGTAAATAATTGAACCAGCTCGGGAAAAGTCATTTCTTTTGTTGATTCAATTGAATTCTGAGCTTTAAGCTCCCTGCCCCCTAATCTTTTCTGTTATTCTGCATTGATAAATGCTCTTCTTCACAATACTTCTCATACTCAATTGACTTTCAGCAACACTCAATATTCACTTTCTATGCTCTTTGTTACCTTCCCATTATTTATCCACCCATTAACACTCACTGAAATTGTATGCAACGTGATGCACTTGTCTTATAGACACTGTTTTCATAGGCACACCATATATCAAATGAATACTTCATTGCCACACTGTCACAGGATCTGGATTTTCAGCTCTTTTGGGAGAGGACAGGAGAGTGCAAAATGCAAGGAAAGAGCTGTCACTAATGGTACAGTTCCCAGATGCAGAGGAGGAATTCTTAGATACAGATGTATCTTCTTAGTTAGAGATGATGAGACAGAGAATTTGTAGTTAACTTGTGAAAGAATTACAAATATCTCAAATGCACAACTGTTAATTTGTTTCATTCATGAATGAATGATGTCAAAATTGAGTAGGCTGATTGCCAAGATTGATAGTCTACCAGAACAAATCCTATTCTTTATTTTTTTGTCCAGGGCTTTCATGCATACAGGAAGTGTCACAGGGCATCCATGAGCATTAGTGCTTAAATATTCATTTCTTACAAAAGTGCATAGCACCATGCACTAGGACAAATATTCACACTTCATTAGACCAACTTAAACAGTCATTTGAATTCACTTAAATGAGCATGAGTAGGAATTAGTGAAAATGAGACTCCATGTCATGGGGTGTTAAACTGTCCAAACAGTGCTCAGCTAGACACAGGTACTGAACCCAAGAGATTTTCATTGAGAAAAAGATTGGTCGTAGATGCATTAGGAACTTACCCTGGTACTGACAAATGATCTACGCTCACTCTTCACAGCAGTGGACAGTGTGGAAGAGTCCTGCTTATTCCTAGCTCATGGGGCAGGGAATTACAAGAATATCTGTTATGGAGGCAGATATTTCCACCATGGAGCTTCAACAAGCCTCTCAAATGTGTCCATGTGGCCCATGACCATTGTTATGCAAAATTTGAATGTCAAATTTGTTTGCAGGCACTGACCTAGAATTGACTCCACATCCACCCTCACCCAGACTAAGCCCTAAGCCAGACACAAACTTTCAATCCCTGTAATGAACTCCATGACATGAACTCCCAACCTGATCCCCTCCCTGTACCACACCTGATTCTCAGACTGAAATCTCAACAACTTCCCCCCTTCCCCTCTTAGGACCATTATCTGAATAGATCTCCAAATCTGACCACAGCAGCCCCCTACTTACCATTTCCATTCTCAAGTATCATCCCAAACCTCAGCGCCAGAATGACCTGATCCAACTTCCCTAGTCCTCCTACCTGACACATCAATCTTTGGACATTAGTTTGCCCCATCCAACTGCACCTCACACCCAAGACACATGAATACTTCTCACCCCTAGGCCTGACCTGACATTCCCCACCATTCCCCATGACCTGGCAACAACTGACCCAATCCAAGCTCCTGTTGGCCCCTTAACATGCCTCCACTCCGATCTGATCTGACTAGCCTCTGACTTCCTTGCCTCTCACACGCACCACCACTGTACCTACTCTGCCTTCCTATCTACCTTACCACTCTATTTACACAGCCTGTTGTCACCCTGCCATCTTAGCCATTCTGCTACTCAATCCACACTAATACTTTGCCACTCAACACATCGTACTGCCCTGCCCATCATTTCACTGACCACCCTGGGTGCTTACCCATTAAACTCATTATCCCATCCCTAATGCTTTTATCAATGACCTAGTTCACATTTATTCACCAATACAATGGAATGCTGTGCCTGCACCCACTCGTGAAAAGTGAGCTAATTAAACAATATAAGTTCTTGATGGTGTGGAATTTTTGCCTGTGCTCCTCAGGCACTAACAGGTATGCATTTATAATAGCCCCTTCCTCACTATCAGTGGTTCTCTCCTCAAGTAAGAGGAAGTAAACATTCCCCTGTCAGTAACCGCAGTATCTAACAGTGCACTGGCCAATTGAACTGCATTACTAACCTTTCAGAAGAGATAAAGAAGGCATCCACCGTTTGCTCATCAAATTTGGGAATTAAATGTGGAAATCTGAACACTTAAATCTTTAACCAGCCTTAGATGTTTTTCCCTCACCAGAGCTGCATTTGTCCCCCTTCTCTGCTCAAGCTGTTTCAATTTAAACTTCTTTTTGTCTTCCCTTTCTGTCAATTCACATTTTTAAAAAATATTCTCTTCCTTCATTTCTTTCCTGTTTCTCACTCGTTTTCCCGTTCCTGTCTCCTTTTCTCCCTTATTTCTGGACTGCTTTTCCTGGATAGTTTTGATACATGAGGCTGGGCACCTTGTTTATACAAATTAATGAATCTTTCTCGACTCTTTACAATATGCCCAACATTTGTTGACCTAACCGGTCTCCTTTAAAATTTTTGAATTGGAGTTGGAGGTTTTCTGCTGTGCCATACTACTTTGAAATGCCCTATATGGCATTCTGCATTAATGGTTGGGCAAGCTTGGCACTGTTGAGGCTCTTCTCCAACAATAAGTGGACATGGAGCAATTAAGGTGACTACATCTTCTGCCTTCCTGGTTTGATTTGTTTCAGTGCTCTGCAAGTCCTTCCCAACTCCCTGCTAGCTGGCAACCTGGTGAGATTAAACAAACAAAACAAAATTACTGCTTGGCCTTGGGTGTCCATGTCAGGTTTTTCACAATCGATGAGATTCTGGAAGACATGGATTGCTGCAGGAGGGAGGTATTGACAGTCACAATCGCACTGACCTGAATAGGGGCCAATGGATTACCAAGCTGAGTCTGCAACTCAGGTACTGAACATGCCCTGCTTTGCCTTCCATACCCATTAGACTCACAAATCTTCAATGGAAATGAAAAGTGGCTTTGACCATTGGGAAGAGCAAAGGCAAATGTTCTTTCTCTGTCTGAGCACGCAGGCATTATACATGAGCTATTGGCGACCCTTCAAGAGGCAATATATGATTCATCATATTCCATTGTTTTCTGCGCCAGCTGTGCAGAACACAGCATGCTCGGATTATGAAGCACACTCTGCATGGAGAGTGCTGCAAGCATCTTCCAAACCAATCTTATCTCAAGCAGACCAATTGTCTGCTCCACAAAGGATAGGCTGCAATGTATCTGTGCTTAACTTCAGTCATGGGTTTACATTATGGAGTCATCAGTCAGGATAGCAGAAGCTAGCTGTTGTCTCCATGTAACCATCCTAGTAAGGCATTTGGCCCATGAGGATTTAGCATCCTCCTCCATTGAGTTGGACAAGGAGGACTTTCACAAGGAAGGCTGTGGCATTTCATCAATCTTTGATATAGTCAGATAATGTCACATGATACTGGGTACTGGGGAAAGAGTACTACATTTTTAGGAAGAGTTCAAAGATGGGATGAGACTAAGGACAGGAAAACTATGTAGCTTGGTTCTTAAAGAGCATTAGATTTACAAATGTACACTTGTACATGCAATGCTGTACCACCTATGTGTCATAAGTCATTGAATCCTGAGAAATGGTTTTTTTTTGTTGCCCTCCAACTATATGAATGGTGAAGGGCAACTCCTGGCTGTTAATGCTTAGCTGGGTGCCCTGCTAAGCTTTAAAGATGGCACTAGTGGCAGAATCTCAGGAGGTCATTGTCATGGTGAGTGCTTCCGCCTGTGGTAAGAAGGAGAACACGATGACCTGACACCATTGGGAGATGCTGCATAGGTAACAAGGTGAGTTTTGGAAAATGGTGTAAGAAATTTCACTAGACCTCACAGAGAGAACCATAAACTCAGCAGACAATTCATGCACCCTGTATGTTTCTGACACAAGCAAAGAGGGCGTCTCCTATATTCAAAACGTGTCAATTGGTGTAGGCCAGATTAGAAGTAATGGGGACTGGCTACACCATCCAGGTCCTGTCACTCAGAAATCAGCAGCACTGCAGAGCTAAAGTTTGTGATCTGGAGAATAACATCACTGGATCAGTATAGACAATGCAACATGATCATACGTGCACAGAGCAAATTGCTGCTATACAAGCTACATCTTCTAAGTAGTCATATTGAACTCAAAATCATAACTCTATTTCCCTTACCACAGATGGTGCCAGACTTGATGAGTTTCTCCAGCAGATTCTTTGCACCTTCTCTGATGGAAACAACAAAACTTACATTTCTTCTTCGAGTTTCCTATGCTGTTTTTGCAGTAATTTGGCTTATTCACACATCTTTCTCATACCCTCTTCGTGCAGAGAAAATATTTTTCACACATGTCATATATATATCTGAAATTATGGACTAGGCTTACATTTAAACGTCGTAATATTAAATTTGCTTAGACAGCAGTGATTTACTGCTGCAGTTAAGGAAAATATTGTTTTTAATTTAATTGGAAATAATCTTATTGAACCTCCCTTTAGGCAGGTTTCACTGCATATGAGTTTTATGAAGAAATGGTGGTGTTCAATTTATACAAGCAATTACTGGTTCACCCACACAAATCTTGTTCAATGCTTTCCCTTGTAATAAAGAAAATAATCCGAAATGTATTCATTTGTGGCTATATTATTTACCAATCAAAAGGTGCCCAAAATATATTTGCTATATGGTTTATGGTTTATTTTATCCCAAGTTTTCTTTTTGAAAAGAGCAAAGTGCAAGTAGATTGCATGAATCACTGTGCCTAATCTGATCACCGTTGTCACTTCATGGCTCATTGTTTAGCCAGCCGATTACGTCTCATGAAGAATTCAAGTTGTCTTTCTGTCAGAATGTTTCAGTGTTGTCATCTAGTTCCCTGGCTGGGTCAGTAACCCAAAGCCTGTAAAATGTAATAAATTATCATCTGATGTCATTGATGGCAGCAGCTCATATGGCATTATACTCATCTTGTTCAACTGATTCCAACTGGGTCACTGTATTGAGTTTAACTTGCTTTAGGTGTCGAGCAAGTCCTTGTAATCTTTGAAGGCCTGCCAGTATCCTTCAGCCAATTGGACACCAAGTACTTCTCCATTCCACATGTCATTTATCAGTAAGCTTATTCTTAACTGCCATGTTTGTATTATTGCACAATCTCCAAATCTAACCATGGTCTAACATTAGAATTACTGAAGATTAGGGACCATAATAAGACATGCTGTTCAAATTACATTTTTCTTCTGATTAACTGAAGGATGTGTTGTGGAATAGAATTATTCCAATTGTCAGTTTTATGATGTCCCATGTCAGGCTAAGTGCAACCACATACTAGTTACAGTATCATCTAATCCACCTCAATACAGTGTCCTGACCCAAACTTTGGCTAATGTGACAATTTTTCCTGCGTCCTACTGTTGTTACTCTGTGCCTTCTTTGAATGAGCATCTCAGTTAATTCTAATTTAGAGATAGTGAGCCATATCTTGTGGTAGCAACGGGGTTTCAACTGCAATGTTGACAGAAGTCCTGTGCCACCTCTTCTCTAGAAGAACCACTGTACTTCTTGTACCAATCAGGCTCTTGACAGAACAATGGAGGTCATTCTCCAGAGCCAGAAGTCCTTCTTATTGAGAGCTTCTGGTTATTCAGAGGCTGTCTGCTCAGCGAACCAGGGGACGTGGTGGCAGCTACACATTAGGGAAATTGCTGGGCCAGGCCTGCAGATATTAAGTGCGGTCTCAGGATTCCCATTTTTCCAAACATCAATGTCCTGAAGCCCCTAGAAAAGTCCTGTTCTCTGTCAATGTTCTCTCCCTCACTCTGTAATGAAGTATTTAGCCTGTCCTCAATACTTTCCTATGTGATGACTTGGATGAAGAATTTGCAATTTGTAATACCACAATCTGAAACATTTCAATAATTAAGTGCAACATCAAAACAGTTCTATTTACTTCTGAATGGGTGAATGGTTCGAATGGAGTACATTGCATTTTTAGTTCTTACATGTACTCAGACAGAGGTGTATTGCCAATTGTTACATCATGGCAATAGTGGATTAAGTTAAACAGTGATTATTACATGTTATGGTGCAATGCAATTTTATAATAACAAGCAAAATCATGCACCACTGTGCCTGTTGAAAATTTACTTCCTGGTTTTTTTGTCTGAAATATTACACTGATCCACTTATTATTGTCTTGCCTGTGGTTGACTACTACTGCTGTATGGCATATAGTAAGCTAAACTGCGTTGTTCAGCATGAGTGGTTAAACATGCTGTTATGCTCATTTACGTGGTTTCAGTGTTCTTGTATTGTGTGTCAATAAAGCCAACAATACATTTTGTCACAACATAAGAAGTGGAGTAAGCTATTGAGCCCTTTGTGCCTGCTTTATCATTCAGTTGGATGATGATCAGGTACTCTGAACTGACTGGAATCTATCCATCCCAGTCCTGATTGAACAAATTCTTCCAGGGTCAAAATCCCTTGGGATGAAGAAATTTCTGGATTTCCAGAGCATAAGCATGGAAAAATGTTTTTTGACTTTATTCCTAACATGTCTAGCTATAACCTTAAGATGCTGTTCCCTTGCTTTTGATTTTACCATTAGAGAAAGTAATTTCTGTCTATACACAGACTAATATATCCATTAATATTTTGAACATATTTTTGTAATTTGTGACCACTACTTTATTAGTTAGTGTTTTAGTTTCTGTGTTATTGTAACAATAATTTCTGTTATCCACTTATTAGTGAATAGTTTCACTTCTTTCAGAATCCCTCCAGTGTGGAAGCAGGCTGTTCAGCCAATCACATCCACACCAACCCTCTGAAGAGCATGCCACCCAGACCCTGTCCCTGTAACTTGACAGTTCCCATAGCTAAGCCATCTAGCCTGAGTATTCCCAGACACTATGGGCAATTTAACATGGCCAATCCACTTGACCCACACATCTTTGGACTGCAGGAGGAAAACCATGCTTATGCAGGGAGAATGTATAAACTCCACACATACAGTCACCCAAGGGTGGAATCAAACCCAGGTCCCTGGTGCTCTGAGGCAGCATTACTAACCACTGAGTCACTGTACCATTCTTGTTAATTCAGGTTGCATATGATTAGACTTACTCTCCTGGAGCAGCTGTTTACTAAAGCCAAAGAATGGCCACATGCTCAGAACTCAATGTGGACATAATGTTAACATCTAAAACACACCAAGCACTATTAGGAGCATGGATAAACACTACTGACCATACATTAAAGAGAAAAGGTCTGGATATATCCTGGGCATTAAAAGCCCTAGTATCCTTAAAAGGAACAGGCATGGTTGCAATTAATACAGCCAGTTTTATATCTGGGCACAATTGTGTGAAGAATGATAAAATTGTTAATAAATATACAATCCTTTACATTAGTTTAAAATCAATAACTTACAGGTCAGTCATCTGTGTATTTGCTTTAAGTTTCTGGTCGTTTTGAATATTGTTCACTTTGAGCCAGGGCTGCAAAGACAGTAGTAGACTGGATACCATTACAGCCTGCCTTGGAGGGAGCCCTTAAGAAGGTGGCATCATGGTCCAAAGTTGGTGAAATGGCAGGGCTTTTAAGTCGATGTATAATGACTGATACTGTAAGGAAAAATGTACTGAATTCATGGGTGAGATTTCTTATATCGTTTCAGGTCTCACGGAGCAATCCCTCGTTTGGGGAAGGTGTAGATCCCACCTGCAGGTGGAAACACATGTTTAAATTTTAGGAAATAGATAAGTGAGCAGCATTCAAGGGGTTTGTGATCGTTGCTGCTTATCTGCTTCCAAACAAGATAGGTTTTAAAAGGGCAGGTGCTAGAGCAGTATACAGCTGTCATTAAATGTGAAAGACTATTTGTTGCTCTTACAGAAAGGGTTGTGACGGTACAGTGATATTGTCCCTGCCCCTAAGCCAGATGGCTGGGGTTCAAGTCCCACTTCCTCCAAAGGTGTGAATAAGTCAGTTGATTGGAGAATTTCTAGAAGCAACAAGCTATTCATTTTAGTTTTTCTTCAAATAGGGCTATTCTTTTGTCCCAGATTATCCTTTAAAATAAAATAAATGAACATTGTGATCTGGGATATGAACTTTGCCCAGTGCTATTAAAAGAAAACATCAGCACAAAGATTACTAACACTCATTTACATCAAATTGAATTGTTTATGTCCTTTCTCAGAACACTGAGGTGCAGCAATGAGGAAGCCATTGAAAAAGTTGGAATTCAATTCAATTTAGGATCAATTTAGAAGTACTTGATTAATAATCTTTCTTCCTTTGAATTTTACTCATTGTTTGAACAGTATTTAGGAACAGGATTGTAGAAAATCAGCCCTTATAATTCTTGGCTTTTGTGTGTGTGATATGAAACTTACTGGTCTCCAATAAAGCTACGTACTGTGAATCTTAACATGCAACTTAATTTTATTTTATGTGTAATTTGTTTGTCTGTCATTTTCACAGGTGGACTAAAAGTGTCTATGATAATAGCACACAACCCAGTTCTAAGGCTCATGACTTCACTTAGCAACCATTAAGACCTGTATTATCATTGCCCAGTAAAGTTATTATCACATTACACATTTTCTGGATCCTATGTAAGATGTTCAGAGCTGCTGACATTGTGTTTACATGTTTTACGATGTATTACTACAATGTTTCCTCTGGATTGTATTTGACTGCTTACTTTGTGGATGAACATTCATTCATACTTCAATATTATGTAGTTTAGAAAGATTTCAGCTTGGCTGCTATGATCGACCTTTCTATGTGTTTTCAAAAGGAAACTAGTACAATGTATAATTGAATGAATAAAGCTTCTTTCAATTTATGCTGCTTTAAGTAGCTTATTAACCGCTTGAGAAGTGAAAGCACAATTGCTGCGGGTTTTCTGTGATTGGTTCTTTCCACATTAAACAGAATCAAAGCCATTCCCATGACGTAACACTTATACAGCATTTCTTTTATGTTGTCACACGTGGTGAGAGTAACAACTATTTTTAACTCATTTTCAATAAAACAGAAACTTCACTCTGTGTCTCACTGCTGAACTTCATAAAGAGGGAAATCTGCCAATTATCTTATTATGTTAGTCTGCTTATACGTTCACCACAATATATGTTTTCAAAGTCATTAGGCACAATCTCTCTGTGATTTTGCAGCATAAACATTTGGAATTCAGTTCATTCATTTGCCTGAAGGAAAGAACAGACAGTAGGAATTTTATCCAAATATTTTCTGTCAGCAATAGTACCTGTCACATTCAGTGTGATCTACTTAAATGTAATGCTTTATAAAGTCATGATTTTTTTTATATTATTTATTTAATTTGACTTTGTGGATTTTTATGTAAGTGACTTTTGTAATTCCAGAGCAATTTCTCTATGAATGAAACATAATTTCTATAATTGTGACTCATCTTTTTCATCTGGTTTCAATTTAGTTTGCAATAATGGAGAACTTGCATTATTCTCTTCAATAAGTTGATATATTCTAATCTCTTTCTCTTTAGGTTTCTTTTGAGTTCCACTGACATTCTTTGTATTACATGATAATTAATATTGCCACCATATCTGTTAAATTTTCCTTAAAGCTTAGTTTGCAAGTTAAAAAGATGAATGCAATTGGAAAGACAAGTTCTGTCATCTATGGGAAGCAGGCTGTCATTTTTGAAGTTGCAACATATTCAGCTTAATCTTTGAATAAAAATTAATAATCCATCCTTTCAAGCATAAAAAATAAAATAGGCACACTTATTCTCACTAAGTTTAAACTAAATTGCTTTGCCTTAAATTAATTCCTGCAGTGCTTGAAAGGTTAGTTCAAGTTCCTCTTGTTAATTATCTGAATGATTCGCTGCACCACAACAGCAATCATTTTATTTTGATATTTATAACGTGACAAGTACAAACTCTGGCTGTCGGTGCATAAAATCCCAGTGGGGGCTAGGGGTCATGAGGTTCCAGTGAAAGTGATTATATCTTTAGCTGTGTTGACACTTATTATTTCAAGCTGCTGGAGGAAAAAAATATTTGACGTGAAGACATATCCAATGGACAGTCGGTCAGTAAGGAACAAACAAAAACACTGAAAATCCTTAAAAATATTTCAAGAGAAAATATATACAAGTGTGGCTAAATGTATAAGGAACAATGGATGTTAGCAAGATGGGTGCTGGAATTTTTGTGTTTTGGAATAACTAATCCAAATGTTTAGTCTGTTGATCACATGAACCACAGAGTCATAGATATGCACAACACATAAACAAACCCTTCCATCCATCTTGTCCACGCCAACCAGATATTCTAAATTAATGTAGTCACGTTTGCCAGTTTTTGGCTCATATCCCTCTGAACCCTTCCTGTTCACAAACCCATCCAGATAGCCTTTTAAATGGTGTAATTGTACCATCCTCCACCATTTGCTCTGGCAGCTCATTCCATATATGCAGAACTCTCTGCATGAAAAAGTTGCATCTTAGGTCCCTTCTCAAGCTTTCCCCTCTCACCTTAAACCTATGCCCTCTAGCTTTGGGTTCCCCCACCCCAGGGAAAAGACCTTAACTATTCACCGTATCCATGCCCCTCATGATTTTATGAACTTCTACAAGGTCACCCCTTAGCCTCCGACGTTCGAGGAAAAAATAGCCCCAGCCTATTCAGCCTTTCCTTATAGCTCAAATCCTCCAATCTTGGCAACATCCTTATAAATCTTTTCTCTGAACCTTTTCAACTTTCACAACATCTTTCCTACAGCAGGGAGACCAGAATTGAACGCAATATTGCAAAAATGGCCTAACCAATGTTCTATGCAGCCACCAAATGTCCTCCCAAATTGTGTATGTTAGAGATGTGTACAGGAAACAAGTACTGATGTGAAACAATTCCAATTCCAAGACTCTTATTTAAACTTCACTTGGAATTTATTCAGTACTCACTGAGATACTTCATTAAAAGTTTTTCAAGGATACATTTCTTCAGAATTCAAAAGTACAGACCATGAAAAGATTTGCTTTTATATTTAGTCCACTGGGTTAGACAAAAATTAGTATGTGAAGCTGGTATTTTTTTAAAAAGCCAGTTGAGTTTTCCTATCTAATCAATACACTAAACAAATGATGTGGTTCTTATCACTTTGCTGTTTGTGGAACCTTGCTGCATGCAATTTGACTGCCAGGAATTCAACACTGCAACAATGCCTGCACTTCAAAAATACTTAAAAGACTAAAAAGTATTTTCTGTCCTGAAATTATGAATAGCTGTACATAACTATTAGTCTCTCTATATTTTCTGTGGGATTTGAAGCAAGAAAGTGAATTTGTTCATGTGATATCAAATGCTGACATAAATATTTGAGCAGCACTTTCCTCTCTTTGATATGTTACATTGAAAATTCTTATCCAGAATATTGGGCAAATAATGACTGAATTGTTCAGAAATCACCATGCTCACAAATGAGGAGGAAGTTTACCCTAAGGGAAAAGTGAACCAGCGGGATAAAGCTTAATTGTCTCAAATAGTTTAGCAAGATGAGCCAAGCCAGTCTGTTAATACACCAAGTAGACATGGCATGTATACACAATGCAAAGGTTTATCTTTCACCTGCTACACTTTGACTTGGTTAAACCCCAAAATCTTTTGTGTTTTTTTTTTATCAAGACTTAATACTGAATTATTGCTGTATTTGCATTGAGAAAGGTGAGCCTGTAAGTTACTTGGGTGAATGCATATGGTCATTTCATCAATAATAAGCTGGGATATGGAGTGGCAATGTAAAGGAGCTGGAGTTGTACTTTTTGAAAATTGTTTAAAATTTAAATTTCCTCTCCACGTTCCATATTAACACTGGACACACTGTCTATGGCACCATTTTTGTTAGGAAGCAAATAACAGGAAATATATTTGATGGATGCTTGTTGATTTATTGCAAGAGGTGATGTACGTGAATGGGTTATGGGGTATGGTGTATGTGTCTAAAAGAGATGTTACTGACTGAGTTAACATGACAGTTAGCTAACGGTCTAATTGGAGTACAGGATATACTACTCCATCACCTGCAAAGCTGTCTCAGCAGACCTGTGCTGTAGCTGATTGTGAGGAGATTCCTTTGTATTTAGCTGTGTGTGAATGCCCTACCTCTCAGTAGATAGTTGTAAAGAACGCAGTAGGCGCACATTGCCTTGGAGATCAACGGCATAGTAAGACAGTTGCAATTTGTCTGGGCAGCTAAACACCTTCAAGCTCACAGAGTATTTGATACTATTCCAATAGCTTTATGGGCTTTATGCACTTTACCTGATCTACTACTCATGCTGTCTCCTGATGCCAAGAGTAAAAGATTGGAAAGACTACTTTGGTCTCCTTGAAGCTTTCCTTCAACTACCTTTTCTTCTTCAAATATCACCTATGCAATTAATTTTCTTAATTAATGTAAGCAAAACAATTGGTGTCTGAAAGGCTTATATTATTCTATGCTACAGGACACTATCTCATTAGTAACGAATGGAGAAAAGCCCCTTGCAAGTCATGCAGGTTGTGTCACTGTGTTTGAGATCCTGATGGGTTTATTGATATCATCAATGATATCACCAGGCTTCCACATCTCACTGTGTGAACAAATTGTAGTCTCATTCTTTTTGCAAGCTGCACTTTTCCTGGTGATCAATGACCTGGCATACCTGTACATTGCTGGTTAGCCAGTCGAGTTGTTTCCCCTGGTGCCATGAAAAGACATTAATTTAAAACAGTCTGAATGAAATATAAGATTAATTCCCCCTTACAATTTTACTAAAGGTCTTACATCTGAGCATTATTTGTTTCTCTGTCCCTATCACCAGGTTGAAATGTTTGTCTCTTCGTAGAAGAATTGAATGAAAGCTCATTCTCCACAATGTGTTGAGCAAGTGCTTTACTATGTCATTACATTCTATAGCAGCATGTGTCAGGCATTTTGTTATGAAAAGAGTGCCTATTTAAAGGCTACATAACAAAATCATTTTGATTTGCTACAATGAATCGCACCACTGGTTCAATATTAAAATAACCTGTATTGTAGAAAATCCATAGGTGTTTTGCAAAAGAAACAGAGTTTGAGTGACAATAGGAGAGTTAGAAAAGCTAACTGAAGCCAAAGTCTAAAGTGGAATTTTCTGAGGCAGATAGTCAAGTAGCAAAATCAATGGTTGGACAGGGTGTTACAGAGACACGTATATATTAAGGATGCTCAAAACTGTCATTACAATAAATGTGAGATAACAAGGTGTAGAGCTGGATGAACCCAGCAGGCCAATCAGCATCAGAGGAGCAGGAAGGCTGACGTTTCAGGCCTAGACCCTTCTTCAGACTCAGACCTCAAGGATATGAAATAACTAATCACTGGACGATCACTGCCTTGCAGTTTTGTGCAAAAGAAAGGTTCAAACATACGGATCTAAATTATTGCAAAGACAAGAGAATTCCTGCTTCCGTGAACCTGACCTTTAAAAGCGACTGCCTTATTCCTCATATTTGGTCCAGGAGTAAAAGATTCCTTCAATCATCATCCCTCACATCCTCCTCCTCACCTTCACTCCTTTACCTACCCATATCCCATCCATGACAACTGATTCCCTTAATGCACTCTAAGAATTCCCTGTGATCCTTCATACTCCTTTGCAATTCTATGCCCTCTAACAATCCCCATGGCTCTTTAAAACACCAATGCCTCTCTATGCGCATCTGCCCATACCCCATGGCCTTTCATATTCCCTATGCTAGCCTTAGTGCCTCTTTACATCCACTATTCTTTCCCCCTTCACTTAACTGGCCTTTGGCTTTTTCGATGGTCCTCAACACTATCTGACCTCTTGCTTCTCCTCTGACTCTGTCAAAAACATATTTTAAAAACTCCAATATGTTTCAGTTTTAAAAAGTCATACTTGACTTGAAATATTAACTCTGTTTTTTCTCTCCCCACACCTGCCAACTTTTGCTGACAGTTTGTTTCAGATTTCCAGCATCTGCGGTGTATTGTTTTTGTGTAAAAAAAGAAACACAACATGCTGGGGAAACTCAGCAGGTCTGGCAACATCTGTGGAACGAGAAACCCAGTTAATATTTCAAGTTGAATATTACTCTTTGTAGATATGAAACACTTTGGAGTTCCAGTCCAGAATGGGATTTAAGTGGAGAAGCACGAACCCACTTCACTCTCTCTCCTGTGGAAATGAGAATTGTTGTATTCAGGATCAGGACTTGTGATTTCAGGTCACTTCCGTCATCTTCGCTACATCAGTGACATGACAAAAATCTGAGCTAAGAAGTTTTTTGAGTGAGTGAAGAAAGAAAGAAGTCAAATCTATCATTAGAGATGATAAGATGGTTAAGGCTGAAAAAATAAGCGGGGCATGTTTTTGACATGAAATCCTGTCAGTCAAGATGAAATTGACAGAACTGCAAAGTGACAGGTTTCAAAGAATGAACAGTAACCAGACTTATTGTTAACAGAACCATATGTTGCATAACAGTTGACTGCAGAATCCTATTGTGTGTTGAGGTAATTGGAATTCACCAATGTCAATTGCAACAATTCCAGATTGTTAATTTAGAAAATGAAATCACATATGTGGTGTATGCAGCAAAGGTGACAAACAGACTTTACTATTAATATACTATTTACTAGTTATCGAGTCATACAGCGTAAAAACAGACCTCTCAGTCCAACTAATCCCTGCCTACCATGTTCCCAAACTAAACTAGTCCCATTTACCTGCATTTGGCCCATATCCCTCCAAACCTTTCCTATTCATGCGCTTATCCAAATGTCTTTTAAATGTCAGCAGGTCTGGCAGCATCTATGAAGAGAACTTAGATTCAACGTTTCGGATCCAGTGACCCTTCCTCCGAACAGTCTGAGAAAGTGTCACCGGACCCAAAATGTTAACTCTGATTTTCTTCCCAGATGTTGCCAGACCTGCTGAACTTTTCATTAACTTCTGTTTTTGTTTCTGATTCACATCATCTGCAGTTCTTTTGGTTTCTATTTTGTCTTTTAAATATAACTTTACCTGCACTTACCAAATCCTCTGGCAGTTCATTTGACACATGAACATGTCTCTGTGTAAAAACGTTGTCTCTCATTCCTTTTTAAAACTTTCTCTCACCTTAAAAACATGCCCTCCAGTTTTGAACTCCCCCACCATAGTGAAAAGACCCTTGCCATTGAGCTTACTTATGCCCTTCATGATCTTATAAACCTCTATAAGGCCACCCCTCAACCTCCTAAGTTCCAGTGGAAAAAAATCCTAGCCTATCCAGCCTATTTTTGTGTCTCAAACCCTTCATTCCCAGGAACATCCTGGTAAATCTTTTCTGAACCCTGTTAAATTTAATATTTGCTTGCAAACACTTGATGTTTCAAAAACAGGACTCTTAACATTCCCTCCAAGCTGTGTCTAAATTTCATGAGTGTTCTTTTTATAGTTTCTCTTGTTGATTTATGAACTGGTGGCAATGATAGCTCAGCAAACAAGATTCTGCTAACTCTCCCAAAACACATTTGGAATTGTGGACTATTTCCAAGCAAACAAAGCCATAGGTTAACCATGGGAGTTCTACAAAACCATTTGGTGCATTGCAAATGTGATTGCTAAACAGTAACTTTCATCATTCATGTGTGCCATACACTGTGTGACTGCATACTTGCATCTTATTACTCCTTTGTAATTAATAAATTACATGGATCTGGTCAGGGTGATCTGTAATCTCTTAGATGCAGTTCAACATTATGAACAGCAAGATAACTATGTAATTATCCCTTAGTGAGACCTGAAAGTAGTCTATGAAGCAAAAAAATAATCATTGCTATTTTTATCTCCACAAGTAACATATTGGGATCAGTGAAGATGAGTGATGGTTAACATGTGACTGTTGGCATATGTCATTGAGTTCACCTGAGGCAACTACAATGCTGTTCTGTCAATGTCAAGGGAATGCTGTGTAAATTCTGTGAGAAGACCAATATTTCCCATACCAGGTTAATCTGTACTTCCCTTGGGTTGGATTCTCCAAGGAGTGGCAAACACAGGCAAATTACCACTTCATTCCATAATCTATTAAGACAAAGCTCCACATTTCTGGCAGGAGATAACAATCATGACTCCTTCACAAAAGTGGACCATAACTGAAGTCTAGCAGTTTCTGCGTAGTGCAAGATAGTCAGGAGAAAAGAAACAGGCCCATTTTCATGGCAGTAAATGCCATATTCCGTGATTTAAATTTACAGCAGCATAGATGGTCATTTTGACAATTCCTGTGGAAGGGTAAGTGATAAGGTAAGTGTAGGATTAGGGTGTCAGGTGAGTAGACAGGAATCTAGGTGCATAACGTGTCAGATGAAGAGATGGATAGGATGCCATGTAGATGTCAGGTTGAGTTATTTGGGTAGGGGCTATTGGGTTCAGCAGGGAGTGTGGTGCATTGTATCTTGCTTGAATTCCAAAGTCACCATTAATGCAACCAGCTTCCACAGATCTCCGGAGGCATTTCTTGTTTATTTATATAAACAGGATTCTTTTCTCAGGACTGGAGAACAACTAGAGAGAGCAAAAAAAAAGCCTTACACCTTCCAAAGAAATACTGCCTCTTGCCCAATAACCCAATCAAATCCAGCTCACCTTTTGGTTTCTACTTTTTTTTAACATTCTCTTTGATTGGCTGATCGTTGCTAGTCCTCCCATGATTGACCAGTTCAACATCCAATCATCTGTCAGTCCCTGGACATAGTAACATGTCAATTCTGAATCAACCCAGTTTGCAACAACGAACACCAATCTCTTATTTTCTCTTTTATTTGTAACAACCTGCTTTTCAAAGTTGAATGTTCAATTCTCATCTGCAACTCAGAGTTCCAAACCAAAAATGAGAAAAATAAAAGAAATATAATGATAGTTTGAATACTTTGCAAATCCCTTCCTCAAAAGGCAGTGGACACAGAATCTTTAAATATTTTTAAGGCAAAGGGAGATAGATTTTTGATTAACAAGGGAATGAAAAATTATCAGGGATATGCAGGAATGTGGGGTTGAATTAAAATCATATCAGCCACGATATTATTGAATGGCAAAGCAGACATGAAGAACCAAGTGGTTGACTTTGTTCCTTGCTCGCAGGAAAGTATGTGTAAGTTAGGTATGGTTCCCCTCACTTCAGCTGCCTTTAATGGAATTCTCCCTTCTCAGCTCAAGCTGCCTCAATTCAAATTCACTTTGTCTTTCACTTTCCACTTTCCAGAATTCTCTCTCTCTTCTCCTTTCCTGCTAATCTATCTAGTTGCCTGTTTTGTACCTCTCTGATTTTTTTCCTGGAAATGTCTTTCCTCTTTTCTCAATTGGTATTCAATTTTGACGATTACTTTAAACTTATTGCCTCACTATCATCAAGTTCCACTAATATATATTTTACCTTCCATTTTGTCATTTCTCTTTTTTCTGGCTTTCAGACAGAACTGTACCTTTTAGTCCTTAGATGTTGTTCTTAATTTTTCCAAGGACAATGCCTTTAACTTTTCAAAGTTATCTCATTCAGCTCTACAAAAGCATTGATATCAAATGTAGACATCTTTGCAGTTTAATATTACAGCTTAATAAAATCTTTTTGCAGTTTTTCCTTTTATTAAACACCTTCTGAAAGAACAATTGATGTTTTCCATGCAAATTCTTTCATTTGTCTTGGAATGTACTAATCAAGCCGCCAACTTTGTTATAATCAGGAGAGAAAGGAGGTAATGGCTCCCTTTTTAAATTCAAGTTGGCCGTATCAAAGATTTTAAATTATTTTTAACATGCGGCTATGCTACACTTCAACCAAATTTCGGATAAGCGCTCAATTGGGAAGCCAGTTCCAAATTTTTCTTGAATAAGAGAAAGAGGAATTTTATTTCTTACTAATCCCATGAAAAATAATAAAACATTACATCAAACAGATGCATACATGCAGGTATGGCATAAATAAATAAACAAAGGCAGATGCTTGTTACAGAGAAAGCATGATGTGCTCCAGAGAATTTCCCTCTCCAAGAGCTAGACACAAGTCTTCTATATGTTGGAGGAATCAATAGAAAGGAAAATGGTGCTTCTTGTTATTTGCAAGCACATGTTATAGTAACTAGATTGTTAAGGACTTAAACTGTTGTTTGCTGGAGTCACTCAGGTCCCAGAGCCCCATAGTTGAAGTTATCAGCCAGAGCTTTCAGTATCTGAGTACATTCTTTTTCAAACATATTGGCATGGACAAGTCTGATGAAACTGTAGATACTGTTAGATACCCTGTCTCAACAAATTATAGTCCTATATCTTACTTTTAACAGTCACATGGATTACTCATGAGTGCATATCTACCTAAATAATTTAAATTTTCTAATATCACACATTAAATCTGCAAGATGGTACATTAACTCTAAGCAAAAGTGAACTTACTATGACGCTTTCCTAGTGGCTCAAGTTTGCGATATAACCATCAATTCGTTAAAATATAAATCAGAAATAGAGAACCGGAAGGGTACCCAAATAAAACTTAAAGCAGTAACCACATTGCTGGAAATGGTCAAAAATTGTTTCACTTACCATTTACATCCCTTTCCTGACTGATCATGTGACTAAGTGGATGGTTCTTTTAATTAAAATAACTTAATTCATATTTGTTTGTACTAAATTCACATTTCAATGTTACTGCCATTGATTATTCACTTAGACAATGTTGTAGCACCTAAATACTTAGTTATCTTCAGCCTGCAAATAATATTTATTACGAAAATGATTACACCTCCCAAAATTATTTAATCTTTCCAAAGTTTTGTTATTATTTATGGACTTAAAAGGTGAGTTCTGCTTCAATTATTGACTTACAAGTATTGCCTTGCCCTTCGGTAATGTGTAAATATGAGAGAGTGATGCATGGTGCAAATAGCAGTTTCTATTTTGCTGCATTCATACTGTCCATAAGAACCAGACGAATTTTGATAACAAAAGAAAAGCAAGCAAGAAAGAAACATTGTACCAGGGCCAGCAGGAAAGGAATAGCAGAACTCGAAACTTAGATGGGGTGGGGGGTGGGGGGTTGCTGGTGAACGAGACCCCATTCCAACTTCCATCACATTCCAGTCAACCAATTCATGATTGGATTGCAGGCTGTAGTTACCTTGTCACCTGATGTGGAAGAAAGGGGCTGGTGCCATGTTATTAGAGTCACCAGCAGTCAAACCCTAAAGCAAACAGCCTTTGCCTCTGCAGTCCCATCTGCAATTATCCTGAGAAGGATAAAGCTTACCAGAACTCAGAAGCCATGACCTCTCCAACCATCCAGGAGTTTTCAACTTTAATCCCCCCTGCTCACACTTCCTGGCATTCAGGAACTCTTGACATTTCATGTGCCCCTCCTCCCACCCCAGCCCCCTGCCTTCAGTCACCTCCGCTCAACACCAAACACCATACCCCCAACATAAACATCCCTGTATCCTTCTTTCCCCAGCATCATAATTAGACAACAATACATAGTAAAAAGCTATTTGTCAGCTTGGCAGAACTAAGATGCAGGGTTGCTCGGCATTTTGGTGACAACTCCTTGCCTATCGTCCCCTAGGTTACTCAGTGATGGTAGGAGGTTCACTTCCCCAGGAACAGAAGCAAGAGAATCCCCGCCTAAACCAAACAAACCTGGCCAGAGGTGCCAGACAAGGCCAGGAGATGTTTAATGAAGGTTGCAGTCTAGCTTGTGGAAGCCTTGAAGGCCACATGTGGCAATATTTGACTTCTTTCACTGGGTGAATCCAGCCTCTGTTTCTCGAATCCTGATTCTCCACATCAGTTCTGACCACGAGGCACTGATTGATCTCCCTGAAGAGGGCATTAGATATAACATTGCCTGGAATGAATTTGAGCCATACAAAATCAGGGCAACAGTGATTTGGAGAGCCATTCACTCTGGATTGCCTCTAATACAATCAGATGACAGTTCTTCCAGCTGTGTGGCATTTGGGTAGATTATAGCCACTTGGAATAGGCAAAATCTCCAGTGACACTGTCACTCTGACATCTGAAAGTAACTCACCCTTTATTTCAGGTACTGGTCGCAGGTTCCCTTTATCTTCAGCTGGCACTTGACTCCACAGTCTTCTGACACTTCCTCAAGATGAGGCTGCTTCTGCTGGTGCTGGTGCTCAGGAGGTTGCTGTAACATATCAATCATTGCTCCCCTACCTCCCATCCCCAACTCCCGCTACAGGCTTGGTGGAGTACACCATGCCTGTTTTGTGACTGGGTAACCGCCCAGAAAATGCTGTTGATTCACATCCCTGCCATACCCAGTCTCCAGTGAATCCATGCCAGGGCCATGATCTCCTCAAGGGGGCGAGCTCCGAATCAAAAGATTCCATGCATAGCTGCCAAGTAATGTAATAATAACAATTGCCAATACATAAATGCACTTTAAAAACTGTCAATAATTGGATGATCTGACTCCCAGGGCTGAGTCTCTCTTGTGCTTATTGCAAACTATCGATGCATCTACAATATTTCGTCCAGTTGCTTCTTTAACAAGCTCAAGAGTCTTGTTATTACTCCTTACAGAAATATGAGCTAGGTCCCCACATGAGGGGGCGCTACTGAGAAGGATTCTGGGAGGAGTTATCTCAGTCACTGCGACCGAGGAGGGGAGCGCAGAAGAGCTGGTGGCAGTGAACCATGTGAGGGCACCCAACCAAGGGTGCTGCTGAGAAAGATTCTGGGAGGAGTCATCTCAGTCACTGCCCAAGAGTGAATATACAGAAGGCAAGCTATAGTGGATGGACCATTTGGTGGAGGCAGCTTTGTTGCCACACGCAGGAGCTGGACATGGTCCTTGCAGCTAAAGGGATCAAAGGGTGTGGTGGGACGCTGGGAGTGGGATACCGAGATTGCATGATCAGCCATGATCATATTGAATGGTGGTGCAGGCTCGAAGAGCTGAATGGCCTACTCCTGCACCTATTTTCCATGTTTATACATTTCTGTGACTTGGTGTTTGCCACTGGTAAAGTTGGAAACTAAAATAATGCTGGAAATGCACTTTGACACCATCACCTGCAATTCGAAAGCCTTCTTACTTTTGTTGCTGCCCATTATTGTATTACAAAAACAAAGTGGTTTCTGTTTCCCCAGCCTCTTAGTTCAATCTAAGTAATTAAATAACTATGCTTGAAAGGAAGAGGGCTTACCTTTATAATGGTGATTTTCATGCTCACAGGACAACAAAGAAAGCACTTTTGAATTGTTGTCACTGTTGTAATGTAGGAAACATGACAGCCAAAATTGTGCAGAGACAGTTCCCACAAGCAGCATCTGTTTTGTCTTGTTGATTGAGAGATAAATATTGGTCAGGATATTCATTGTGACTCCCATCTCACCTTTGAAATTGTCTCAGGGGACCCTTTATGTCGACATAAGAGGAAAAAGTGGCCTTAGTTTAGCATATTATCCAAAAGACAGCATCTCTGACAGCCCACACCCCCTCAGAACTACAATGAAGTGCTCAACTCCTAAAGTGGGACTTATATCCACAATCTCTGTTAGGTAACAGTGCTACCAATTTAATCACAGCTACTTGGATTTTTTTCTCCTGTTCTTGGTTGCATATATTGGTTTTTAGTTGGCCAGCATGTTGGTGTTAATATATATTTTTCATGTTCAAATCGCTTCATGGCCTCAGCTCTCCTTGCTGCTCCAGCCCAACAACCCTCCCCGAACTTTATATACTTTCAGCTCTAGTCTCAGCATCCAGCAATCCCTCTACCCTAATATATGCATGGTATGATCTGCTGGTATTGCATGCAAAACAAATCTTTTCACTGTTCCTGGGACAACAATAATAAAGCAAATCAAAACAGAAGCCATGGCTTCAGCCATCTGATACTAAGCTCTCTAATTCTTCCTCTAAAGTTCTTCAGCTCACTCTTATCCTATATGACCCTTTGTAAACCCAGCCTTTTCATCAAGCTTCAAATCACCCATCATCGACTCCTTCCATTTAGTGTCAGTTCTTGTTTGATCGAAGCAACTTGGGACATTCTACCACTTTAAAGATGTTATATAAAGATGCACAAAATCCTTGTGGCTGAGGTGACTTACATTTCACATCACTGATTTCACTTCAGATCTCCAACTCCCATAGGCACACAAGAAATGTACTTTAGATTCACAAATTATTATTTGACATTAGCTGCTTATTAGTTTTCTGTGGTTGACTTGGAATTGGATCCTTGTGTTGTGATGACTGTGCCAGAGATGTTTATCTGGTCTACTTTCATTTCCACTGAAAACAACAGTGAATAATTCACTTATGCAAACAGTGTCAGCGCAATCAATTATTGAAACATGTCTTATAATTCTATTTATGCTGTAATTAGTACCTCTGGCCACAAAATGTATAATATATTCAACAGGACCAATGTCAACCAAAGGAACTAATATCATTATCTTGCTTGACCAATTACCAGCTACGGGCAGATGTTAGGACTGAGATGTATTCCCAGATTTAAAAAAAAATGACACACAGTCAATTTTCTGCTCAAGGACCCTGGCTTTATGATTCAAGTAGACCTTGACAAATTAATTAGAATATTGCCTTCTGGTTCCAGTTAGTCATTACAGCTCATGAAAAAAAAACAATTGCCTTTGATCAAATGAATAAAGCTATAGTGTAAAATGATATTCCAAAACCTAATACATTCAAAACACTTCCTAGACAAGATGTTTTTATACTACAGCTCAAAAAAAAGCTCAGTTTAAACAATGTTCTTCAAAGGTGAAAGGCAAATCATACCAAGAAAAAAGCAATGTAGATAACAAAATGAAAAGTTGGGCTAGTGCCAACCAACAGCAAAATCTGATATTTGCATGACCCGTTTTATCAGTCTGTTGAGCTGTCAACCCCTATCTCTGCACCTCTCACGCAGAAAATGTTTCTGTTTCATTTATCATGGAGGTTATCAGATCCAAACCTAGAACAAAATTATTTTTTTCTCTTTAAAATATATTAAATCTCTTTAATTTCATGTGTACGCTCACTGTTATTCTTCATATTTTTCTCTCCCATATTTGCTCACTATCTCTTGACCTGATTAAATACCTTCGCAACTCTCTCCTGATCTGAATTCAAGGCGTACAATGTGAATTAAATTGCAGTTAATCTCCATTGCAAATTAAGGTGGTACTTAATGGGTAAAATTCTATTACCATCAGTGTTAGTTCCACCACTAACATGATTGGTGAAACTTAGTACAATATTTAAATATTCATTAGCGGCATTTTATATCACATTACATCATCAAAAAGAATTCTCTGTGAGATGAATAGTGGTTAATGACAAGATGCGTGCTCTAAGAAGTGATATGTAAACCAAGTTTTCCAAATTCTGCTGGTACTACAGTTCCAGTGCAGCAACACTGGAGAGAAATTGATTGTCACCACATAGCAGCTTAAGGTTACATTCTCCAATCACCCATATCAGGACACCTTTCTTAATATTTAAAACAAAACTACTAAAGTACTTCAAATGACAAGAGATCAGCTCAAATTCCATTCTAGACATTGGGAGGTGTCCTTACAATGTATAGTGTAATGTTTACAGCCTTGTTCAGAGAACTATGAAAAGATAATTATCACAGTGTCAGTGAGGCAGACCCTGCATAATTACAGAGTTAACATAGTATGCACAGTAGCAAGAAAGCTAAACACTGAACTGACATGCACTGTGCTATTTGCATAACTTCCACTGCTGCACAAGGTAACAATTTTAAATGACTACAAGTTAAATCACAGAGCTTTCGTTTGGCCGTGGTCACTAGTAGGAAATCTGGCAGTAAACCCCCTTCAGTTCCATAAGGGCACTTCAATGAAATCCAGTGCCCTTTGGCTACTTTAGTGTCCACAGTGGAGTTCACTGGTAGTGGATGTCCCATACGCTGAGGGTGCCAACACCGGTGGGAGCAGTGGTTATTAATGGCATTGCACCTGGCAGAGGCCCCATCTCAAAGGACACCAGACCAAAGGAGAGTAAAGGATGGTGTTGTGTCTTGTCTTGCAGTCAGTATGGCAGTGTGCCTTTAAGAGACAGTTTTATCTCTGATACTATTTTTGACCTCTTTATCATTCTTTTAATCATTCCTTGTTGTTTTTACATTCTATCCAATTTTCTGACCTGATATCCATCTTTGTACAATGATATGCTTTTTCGTTAATACCACTTTTAACTTTTAAGGTTAACCATGCTGAGTTCTCCCCTTGAAATTTTCCGTCTCATTCATATCTGTAGACCTAATATTTAGAAATGAGCCTGGGCAGGTGGAAGACGTATCAGTAGGTGAGCACTTTGGAGGTAGTGACCATTCCTCAGTTAGATTTATAGTAGTGTCTGCTGTGCTGCCTCGGCCTGGCCTTGGACTGAAGTGTTTGCCGCCTGCTGACTAGGCCCCGATGCCTTGTTTTGTTTTCTCGATGAGGAGAGCACAGCAGCTGTTTAAATGGTGACCCTGACCTCCCGGTTGCCTGCGGTGGGGACAAGCCGTTCCTATGCCATGATAGCCGCTACTGCTGCTTCAGTCCCGACTGTGGCCCTGTTGCCGTTCAAGCACATGACCAAGGGCCTGGGAGTTAAAATTTATCCTCACCCGGACATAACAATGGACGCCTGCTCAAAGGTGATGGCTAGTGCCGTTGGACCACTAACCATTGTGGCGGCTTCCAAGATATACGGGAAGGCAGTGATTTTCCTTTGGTCTGAGCAGGCAGTGCACCTGGCCCTGCTGAAGGCGCTCACTGTGGGTTGGACCTATTTACTGCTCGATCCTCTGGAAGTCATGGCACGCAACGTCATGATCTTCAATATCCTGCTCTTTATTGCCAGTGAGCTTCTCCTTTCCCACTTACAGCTGCTGGGAGAGGTATGGTCAGGGATTGTACCTACCTGACTTGGACTGAAGGACCCAAGCCTATAACATGTCTACTCCTTCTGGTGCCAGGGATTATTAACTTGGACCAGGAGGAGGTGCCTGAAGGGACTTTTACCATGCTCCATGAAGTGGGGGTCGGCCTACCGCGCCTTTTGGACAACAGACAATGTATGGTGTCACCTGTGTAAGCAGGTGGGGCATGTACGGAGGAATTGCCCCAACTCGAATACCAGCAAGGTTATACTGGCGGCTGCTGGTGGCACTACCGTTCCCCACACCCCCTGCCCCAAAGACAATACCTGGAGCCCCACAAGCGGGTCCTGAGCTGGAGGTCACTGTTACTGTGGCCTCTTACAGGGTGGGGCATGGGTATCCAGCAGGAAAGAAGGCAGGGAGGAAAATGAAGTATCTCTTGCCCTCAGATGCATCCCCTTGAGCCAGTTGCAATGAGCTCAGGATCGGAATCTCGGCCTGCCCCACCCCGGTGCGAAAATGCCCCTGTGGCCACACCGGCATCGCCCCAGGCCGGGAGCCCTGAGCCTGACCCCCATCCCTCGTTGGCTGAATGTGGTGACCTGAGTGCCCTGCCTGTGTGCCTGAGCCCGAAGCTGCCGGGTCTGCATGCACAGGAATCCCAATCCCGTGACCGTCCCCCCGTCCCACCCTTCATCACCTAATCATGAGGATTGCGGGGCAGGACCGCAAATGAGGGAGGGCAGTCTTCCCCACATTCCCGTGCTTCCCCAGCCAATAATGTTTGTCAAGCGGCTGGCAGAAAGGCATGAAACTCCCACAAACTCCAGGGGGTGGCTGGGGAAGGGAGACCACCATCATAGACAAGAAAAGGCGCTACTCCCTGCAGGGGAAAGACTTCCCTGTCACCAAGGTGTGGTACTACTCCCAACATCAGGAAACATCCTGTGGCTCCTCCTGCCCCTCCCATGTCACGGCCTGGCAGTTCCGGAACATCAGGGGCTGCTGTGGATCGTCAGCATTGACATCAACGATAATTCACAAAATAGAAAAAAAAATGGTAAAGAGGTACAATTAGGGGAAATAAAATCTCCCATTGCCCAGTCCATCCTTCACATACAAAGCTTTAGCTGGTTGGCTCACCGAGCTAGTTTGCTAGTTCGCAGACGTTTCATTACCCTGCTGGGTAACATCATCAGTACAACCTCCAATGAAGTGCTGTTGTGTTTTCCCGCCTGTTATTTAAATTCTGGAGTTGATTACCTCACTTCAGGTTTTTCTTCGCAATGGTGTATATAGGGTCTAATTCTACGTCTTTATTGATGGCCTTCTTGATGGAGGATCAGGCCTCTAGAAATTCCCGTGCTTGTCTCTGTTTGGCTTGTCCTAGGATCCTGGCGTTGTCCCAATCGAACTGGTGGTTCTCCTTGTCGGTGCGTACAGAGATGAGTGAGTATTGATCGTGCCTTTTTGTTGCTTGTTGGTGTTCATGTATTCTTGTAGCCAGTTTCCTTCCTGTCTGTCCAATGTAATGTTTGTCGCAGTCCTTACACGGAATCTTGTATATTACGTTGGTTCTGTCCATAGTTGGGAAGGGGTCTTTGGTTCTTGTTAGCACTTGGCGTAGGGTTGATGTAGGTTTGTGTGCTACTCTGATGCCTAGTGGCCATAAAAGTCTTGTGGTCAGTTCAGATATGTTCTTGATGTACGGTAACGTGACAAGTGTATCGGGGCATACTGTATCTTCCTGTTGTTGTTTGTGTGGCAGGCATCATCGGACCCAGCTGTTCGGGTATCCGTTGTCTCTAAATACTTAGTGGAAATGTCTGCAAACTAACAAACCAGTTGGGTGAGCCAACCAATCACAGCATCCACAACCCGAGCTACAAATCTACTCAAGAACTTTATACAAAGCTTCAACAAATGAAGAAGATTACTTCTTCATTTTAACTGTAAAGGTAAAATTGCTGTAGACCTACTAGACCATGAGGCTGCTCTCTCATCAGAGAGAGACAACTGGTGGTGGTTTAACCTGAGGGTCAGCATGCCTGAGGCAAGGGAAGAGGTTGAGAAGGAAAGTTTTTCACGATAACCTCAGCCAGTGCAGGATTTGAAACCACACTGTTGCCATCTACATAGGCAAACCAGCCAACCAGCCAATTGAGTTAAATGACCCCCATTTTCATTGCATATGAGAGATACATATATCAACAAACTGTTTTGTGGTCAAATGAAGAAATATAAAATACATTGCTGTGGTATAATGTCCTGTCTTTGTCTGAATTAATACAGAATGTTAGAATTCAGCACCTTGCACTCTTCTGCTGTTGCACAACTGGCATAAACATAGACATTGAATTAAACGCTTAACATTTGTCATGTTGCTTTAGCCATTACTTTGACAGATGACCACATGTTATAAGGGACAGGCTCTGACATTAAGTTAGTTGACATCTTCCTTTCTGTTGTCCTGAACAGGCCTGGACTAAAGATTTGTTTTCTTTGCAGTATACCAAACATTGTTACAATATTCCATCACTAGATGCAAAATACTGGCTGAAGCTGCCATCTTTGATTGTGTATGGTTGAGTGTTTTTTTTTGAGTTTCTAATACTCCACCAGCTTTTCATCATATTATTTGACCAATTTGCAATGGGATTGCCAGAAGAGTTAAGGGTTTATTTTATAGACACACATTCAGTCAGTGAAAGATCAGTTCTATATGCCAGGATATGTATCATGAAATCATGGGAAACATATTGTAATTCCCCAAAATGTGTTTTATCTACGGGGGTACTTCTTGTAAAGTATGCAGTTTTAAAACACACCATTATGTAAAATTTAAAAAGTAGCACAAAATGATGATTACATTGCATGGATTATAGTTCTCTACCATTCCTGACTTTTCCTTTCCAATACCCCCACAAATTATCTCCATTACTTCCTCTAATGAGAAAAAACCACTCCAGCGTTCTGCCAGGAAATGCACAATGTTCTCCACATGGAGGCCTAAGATCAAGAATCTACCTAAATCATTCAGTATGCTTCAATGCCATAGCCAGGAGAAGAAAACTTTACATTTATATAACGTTTTGCATGACTGTACTTGACTTGGGTTGTACTGAACATTAAGAGTGATTTTGGAACTGCACTCATTCAGGCAAATGAAGACGATTCCTTCTTACTCATGACTTCATTCTTTGAAGAGATGATGAGGTAACGGACAGTTAGAAGTTGGGCTACTGACTGCATAACTTCGCTGCCAGTCAAGTGATACATCAAATATTTTGATGTCCAGAAATTACCTATGACATTTTCTTGAAAGACAAAGGTAGAGAGGGTCATTGTGTATGTGGTACCAATGGTAATTACCTCTTATGAGCTGCAACTTGAGCACTAATCAAGTATTATTGCAAGTGGGCACAAGCTGTGTATATCTGACACATATGCAAGGGGAAGAATGCACTGCAATCATTGACAAAAAACCCCACTTATGAAGAAAAGATCACAAATTAAACAATTGTGGAATGTTGGGTTCCAGATGCTGCCCTTTGGTGATGCCTGAGGCTGTGATGAATGATCTCTGAAAATGGGAGTCAGTGTATGCAGTCAAACAGAGGCAGTTATCAGTTTATGTAAATCAAACTGTGATGAGAATTTTTTCCATATTCTTCTGTTCTCTGAATAACAACCACATAATCAGCAAAAAAAATGCTTTAGCAATGCACATTCTGCATGTTAAGATACACTACTTCTGCTTACTCCCAGGTGCACTTTATGGACTTGGGCCAAAATGCAGCAAAAGCTCCATTAATGTACACTCTCAAATTTGGTCTATAACAACGCATGACTAATGCATCCATCACTAGTACTCAAAATGTATCAAATTCTGAATGCTTTTGATTAGTTAAAATTTCAGATGACTTAGGAAGAGACCTTTCTAAAATGTTTTTTTCGTTTCTGGTTTCACAGTGATTCTTTGCGGGGCGCTGCAGAATTGACTCTTTGCTGAACTAGCCCTTCTGCATGAGCAGAACTTCATTTCCCATTCCTTCGAATATGCTGATATACACAAAGAAAAACTTTCTCTACAAGGCTTGTGTTCCGTTATACATTTCGTTTCCAGAAAATGCAGTGCTTTTACATGAAATGAGCGGAAAAATCTCAACAATTTTGTCGCAACTTATTTATTTCAACCTTATCTCATATTTCTACTTGCTTGTAACAAACATTACTGCTTGTTGCTGGTGATTCCACCAGCTTTCTTGTATTTTGATCAAATGTCCATTCTTCACATATAAGCATTAAAAAAACATGAAAATGTCCAAAGGCTATTTATCGGGAAAGAGCATCACTAATTATAGCATCACACATGTCTTTCAACAAACATTCTTTTATTTATTCATGAGATGGGAACATCACTGGCAAATGCTGTATTTGTTGCCCATCCTGAATTGCCCTTGAGAAGTTGATGATGAATGATGTTCATTCTGTACCACTGCAGCCTATCTGGTATAAGTGCATCAGCAATGCTGTTGGAGAGGGCTCCAGAACTTTGACTCAGCGACGTTGAAGAGTTATGGCATAGTTACAAATTTTAAAAATTATTCACAAAATCATAGAATCTTCATTATCAACATCACTGTTAAGACCAGCATTTGTTGCCCACCTCTAATTGTTCTAAGAAGTGAGGGGCTTTCTAGGTCATTTAAAGGGGCAGTGTGCCTGCTTCCCACATTGCTGTGGATCTGGGGTTACCAGACCAGGTAAGGAATACAGACCTCCTTCCCCAGAGGATGTTAGTAAACCAGATGTATTTTCACAGCAATCAATTATTGTTTCCATGGAATCCTTTACTGAAACTAGCTTAATACTCTAGATGTTTTAATTGATTTCAAATGTCACCAAATCAGGATAGTGTGTGACTTGGATAACGATCTTGGAGGTACATGCTCTTCTAGGTGATGGAGGTTGTAGGATTAGAAAGCGCTTTTGGAGGAACCTTGGTGAGCTGCTGAAATGCACCTTATAATACATCAGTAAATATTGCTGCCACTGTGTGAAGAGACTAAGTCTTTAAGATAGTGGATTGGTCCCCACACAGCAGGCTACTTTGTTTTTGGCACCATCAAGTTTCCCAAGGGGTTTTTGGATCTGTTCTTATCTCGGCAAATGGACACGATTCTCTCATACATTTGATTTTTACTTTGTAGATGATGTGCAAGTTTAAGGAACGAGGCAGTGAGTTTTTCATCATACAGAATGACCAGATTTTAAAATGTAAACTTATTTATCTTGTGCTTTCAACCATTGCTGCTACCCATACATTAAGATGTTGGTCTGCAGTATCTTGGGCTGTAACATCAGCACGTACACCGGCCCTGAGGTTGTTTGGTCTTTATCTTTAAATAAGGCTCTAACACTTTGTTGAGTGTAAACTTCTTT
The DNA here is from genome assembly GCF_021869965.1 of Rhincodon typus. Classification (NCBI taxonomy): domain Eukaryota; kingdom Metazoa; phylum Chordata; class Chondrichthyes; order Orectolobiformes; family Rhincodontidae; genus Rhincodon; species Rhincodon typus. The sequence continues at coordinate 42,764,352 of NC_063350.1, read as the reverse complement.
ACTTACCAAACACTATGCTCCCGTATAGTGCCTGAGACCTCTCTCTTCACATCATACAAAACAAGTGAGTGCATTGAAAATTGCTAATGAAATAAATGCTGTCATTTTAAAATTACTTACTATAACAGCATATGTATAAACAGCATACCAATCATAAAATACAAAAATTGTTTTGTTTATGAAAACAAATATTTAACTTGAGACAAACTTTTGCATGTAAGAACCATCTAGTTTATTAGCTGATACCAATCTCTATTTTGAGTTTTGACAAGCTGAAGAACAGAAGAGCTGTTTAACTATTGATTTAGTAAAACTTCACTTCTTAATGGCTGGAATGTTTCTCCATGGAATTAACTTTCTGCAGTGAAGTCTGTAAAGCATTCAGGCTTGAGATGATAGTGGTAATTAATAGTTATGCCTCACAAGTACCAGACAATGACCAAATCTAACAAGAGAGAATCTAATCATCTTTCTTTTAATATTCAATGTCATTACATCACTGAATTTCCCAGTATTAACAACAGGAAGGTTATAATTGACAAGAATCCCAATTGGGCCAGCTATATAAATTATGTGGCTACAAGAGTAACTCACTTTCTGATTCCACAAAGCCTGCCCCCTACTTACAAGGCACAAGTTACAGTATAAAGTGACATGACATTGAACTCTTCTTCCATCGCCTCTGACTTGGGGCCTGGTTCTTTGGGCAGGAGACCTCTCCCCATCCCACAGACACCTTCACTCACCTCTAACACACTTCCTCCTACCTGGACCCTAGCCTCTGGCCTTTTACCTGCACTTGACATTTCATTGAGAACTGTCAACATTACATCAGCTGATTTAATTTCTCTGCCCCTCTCAGTCATTTGTAACTGTCACTTTCTGAACTGACTACATCCCATGCTCTCAGTTCTGACCCTGACTTTGTCACCATGCCTGCCAACCAGGGGGGTGCTGTTGTTGTCTAGCAAACTGTGGAGGCTGAGAGGCTGAGTACCAGCTCTCAGACCCCTCCTCCCATCTCCCGCTGGGCCGTGACCCCATAATTGAACATTAAACTATTGTGTCCATGAGTGTCACTAACCTCACTTCATCTGGGGATCTCCCCCTCCCGGCTCATAGTCCTTCAAACCTGTACTGCTGAGTTTCTACCTTCTCCCCACAAACAGGACTGCCCAGGTAAACCCATTGATCCATTGTTTTCTGCATGTCCCTGCTCCACAGAATTAATGTCTTCCTATCCTGAATAAATGTTTTCTCCTTTTGTCCAGTCCCTTCTCACTGACATCCGCAATTCTTTTGACACTTTACGTCAGTTCCAAAATTTCTAGCTCACAGGCTCCAGCCTTTTCACTGTGGATGTACAATTCCTTTGCACGTCCATCCCAACATCAGGATAATCTCAGGGCTCTCGCCTCTTCCTGGAGAAAAGGCCCGAACTATAGCCATCCACCACCATCCCTCCCTGGATGAGCTCACTGTCATCCTAAACAACTTCTCTTTTAACTCCTTTCACATTCTTAAAGTCAAAGATGTGGCCATGGGTACCCACATGGTTATGCCTGTCTCTTTGTGGGGTTTGGGGAACATCCCTTTTCCCATACCCACTCGGGCCCCACACATAACTCTTCCTCCAGTACATTGATGGCATCTTTAGTGCTGATCCCTCTCTCATACTGGACTGGCAAATTTTATCAATTTCACTTCCAGTTTCCACCCTTCACCTGGTCCATCTCGGATTCCTCCCTTCCTTTCCTCAACATTATCATTTCCATTTCTGAAATACGTTGGCCACTGACATTCACTATAAACCCGCTGACGCCCCAAAGTTATTTTGACTAGGCATCCTCACACCTTGCTTCCTCTAAGCGCTCTTTTCCATTCTCTCAGTTTCTCTATTTCCATTGTATCTGTTGAGGTGATGCCACCTAATGCAGAGGAGCCTCAGAAATGTCCAGCATTTTCCTTAAAAAGGATTCCCACCACCATTGTTGACAGGGACCTCAGTCATGTCCTCCCTACGTCCTGCACTCTGCCCTCACACCTTCTCTTCCCTCCAACTGGAATGATAGGGTTCCCACATCCTCACTTTTTAACTCACCAGCATCTACAATCAAATGCTCAGTAGCTGCCATTTCCACCAACTCCAACAAGTTGCCACCACCAGACATAAAATCTCCTCCCCTCCGTTGTCAGCCTTGTGCTGGGACCGTTCCCTCTGTAACACTATGGTCCGCTCCTCCTCCACTCCCAACACCTCCCCATACATCCCCATTGCACCTTCCCCTGCAATCTCAGAAGAGGCAACATTTTGCCCACTTACTTCGTCCCTTCTCACTATCCAAGGCTCCAGCCCTACCTTCCGGATGAAGCAGCAATTTACCTGCACTTCACTCAATCTAGTCTATTGTATTCGCTGCTCACAATGTGGTCCCTCCATGCTGCGGAGGCAAAATGCAGACTGGGTGACTGCCTTGAAGATCACCGATATACTGCCTGTAAATATGAACCTGAGCTTCTAGTTATCTGTCACTTTAGCGCACCACCATGTTCCAGGGCCAACATTTCAGTCTTGGGCCTGCTGCTGTGCTCCAGCAAAGTTCAGCACAAGCTGGAGGAACAGCATCACATTTTCCACCTGGAGACCCTGCACCTACAGGACTCAATCTAGAGTTCAATAATTTTAGAGCCTCAACACCTCCTTCCATGTATTTTTCTCCCCAGTCCCACATGCCAGGTCTGTCATGACTTAGGTTACTATTAGCACAGCCAACCCAAATTTGCCTATGTGTAGTCTCCATTATCACCAATCTAGCTTTGCTTCTTCCCTGGCTTACTATAAACAATCTCTTTGTTCCTCTCTCTCTCTCTTTCTTTCTCTCTCTCTCTCTGAGCTCCACTTCTACCTGTCAGCTCACTGATGACTCCACCCCCGTTATGGACCAGACCAGATCCTCTCAAAATATTTTAATAAGATAGCTTACACCCTAGCTTTTTCTTATTTTTAAGAAAAATATGAAGTGCCTTGTTCCAGAGGTAATTTGACTGGTCAAACTACTTGATGTTTTGCAAAAACACAATTTATTTCAACACTATCGTTAAAATACAAACAGAAGAAAGAAGAACTTAGAATAACTTAACTCAATTGGAAAACTTAACCAAATAATAAATGCAGTAACCACCACTAATTAACTGTTCCAATACAGTAACATCCCATAAACATCCCCTTGGCTAAAAAGGCAAATTCAGATAAACAGAATTTTCTCACAGCTAAGCCAGCATGAGAGAGAAACCCCAGCTTCTAGCTGTAATGGAGAGAGGGAAAAGATAATTTCTACTTCTACAAGCCCACAACAGCAACTGCTTAAAACTAAACCTATAAACTAAAATAAAACCAGGAAGCCTAGTCTGTGAGAGCTGGCCACACCCATCCAGGCTGCCTCCATTGTTCCAACTTTAACAGAACCCAAGGTCTTACAAATTATTTACTCTAGTGGTTTTGGTAGTCTGCTCCTTACCACTGCCTTACAACCTTACTTCAAAAAAAAGGGACAAAATAATCTCTTAAAGCCACAGCATCATCACAACCCCTGTCGTCAGAATAAGTATCACTTTTTCCCAGATGCTATCAGTTTGAAGAAAAGTCACTAGACTTGAAAAATTAACTTTGTTTTCCTTCCACAGATGCTGCCAAATCTGATCAGATTTGATTTGATTTATCATTGACACATGTGCCAAGCTACGGTGAAAAGAATTGTTTCACAGTTATCCAGTCAAATCATACCTTATTTAAATACATCAAGGTATTAGGACAGAATGCAGAATATCATGTTACGGCTGCAGAGAAAGTGCAGGGAAAGATCCACCCTAATATATCAGAGGTCTCATATTTCCTAGAAGCCTGATACTCCACGAAGAAAGCCATTAACAAACACATAGAACTCGACCCCACATACACTCCACTACGAAGGAAAACCAGAAGTCAGGTAATCCAGCTCAATGGACTCCAGAGTTTAAAAACCAGGTGGGAAAACACAACAGCGCTTCATTGGAGGCTGCACTGATGATGTTACCCAGCAAGGTAATGAAATGTCTGTGGAACAGCGAACCAGCTCGGCGAGCCAACCAATCACAATATGACAGGTCTGTTCATAAGTCTGATAACCGCGAGGAAGAAGCTGTTCTTGAATCTGTTGGTATGTGTTTTCAAACTTTTGTATCTTCTGCCCAATGGAAGAGCACAGAAGAGAATGTAACCGGGGTGGGAGAAATCTTTGATTATGTTGGCTGCTTTCCTAAGGCAGTAGGAAGTATAGACAGAGTCAATGGAAGGAAGATTGGTTTTCATGATGTACTGGACTGCATTCACAATTTTCTGTAATATCTTGCGGTTTTGGGCAGAGCAGTTACCATACCAAGCTGTCATGCATCTGGATAGGATGCTTTCTGTGGTGCACCTATAAAAATTGGTAAGAGTCATTGTGGACATGCTGAATTTCATTCACCTTCAGCTGAGATTTTCCAGCAGTTCTGTTTTTGTTGCAATTTAGAGCATTCTGAAATATTCTCCACATGTCTGTCTGAGTGCCATTCCAACAACACTCAGGAAGCTCAACACCTTCCAGGACAAGGCAGCCATTTGATTGTCACCCAATCTACTATATTAAACATGCACTTCCTCCACCATCAATGCACAGTTGTAGCAGCACGTTCTACCTGCAAGCGGCACTTCAACAATTCACCATGTCTTCATCCACAACACCTTCATAAGTGATTCATTACCACCTAAAAGGACAAAGGTAGCAGAGTTTAGTCTATTACCCACTTGACACTTTGCTCTCCTAGCCACCTGATAGTTTAGCCCTTACCCTCCCAACCGCACGCTTTGCTGGATTGCATCTGTTCACTTTGGTCCGTAAATACCTGGGGAAGTAAATTGGCAACCCTTTGTTTTCTGAATTGAGTCAGAAAAAGTGGAGACCAACCCAGAATAGAAGATTACATCTGAAAGTGTGAAGTATTCATTACAAAATAAATTAAATAATAGCAGAGAAATAAAGGTGTTTGATCTAATAACCATTATAGTTGCAGAGTGACTAATATTGGGAGCTAAATATAGAAGGATTCTCAACACATAGAAGAAAAGCATAAATAGAAATGAGTTCCCTGTTTATTCCTTTATAGGATTTGAGCACTGCTGTTACAGTCAAAATTGTCCTTCCTTACTTGTAGTTGGGAAGATGCTGGTGAGCTGTCTTCTTGAACTACGACAGTCCATCTACAGCTTGTATCTTTAAAATGCAGTAAGCAAAAGAGTTCCAGGATTTTGACCAAGTGACAGTGACATTTGCCCTGCATTGATCTTGGCCAATAATAAATAATCAACAGTTTGACAAGGACAGGTCATTTAAATTTTTGCAAAATCTTCAGACAATGGGATGATATTGATGTTTTCCATGAGATTGCAGTGTGAAACATATGTCCATCACTGCTTGTTTTATCATGTTCATTGTCAGGTTCTGGTTTGTAGCCCACTTCATACAGAGGTCTCCGGTGTGATAGCAGATGGTCTTTACTGTAGCTTGAACATAGACCTTGTGCACAGTCAATTAGAGCCAGTACACAACTCTTTGCCAATCAACCTTTACTTTGGTGCACCACCTTTGCCAATTGAGTATTCTACCACTTCTTTTTTCACAACCCATGTAAAATGGACGGTATTAATTCAGCTGCACTTTATTCATCTCTCCTGAATTTCCAGGAACAATATACAATCGCCAATAAATATCATATTTTGAAAATATTGTCCCAGGCCCAGGTCAAAGTTAGCTGACTAATGGTTCATAATCCAATTAATACGTCCCTGGGATTTTGTATCAGTTCTATCACTCACTGGTTGTTAATTAACTATCGGTTATTATTTTGAAAATGAAAAGTGATTCTCTTTGAGAATAGATTTATTAGGCAGTTCCAAGTTACTTAATTTTGGAAGAAATAACTTCTAAACCATATATCTTTAACATGCCCGTATTAAAAGAGTGTTTGAGCACACTAGAATTCAATCGTTTTTTCCAGTATGTGCAAAGAAGTACTATAAATGAATAATGTACAAGTATACCTCAGTTTAATATACAATATAGTGATATTATAGCCTTACATTAGTGAACCTTATCATGACCTGATAGATTTCTTGACTTCCTAAGACTTATAACATTGTATCCTGAAGTTTCCTTGCTCTCTTACATATTGTTTGATTGTTATCTTCATCAAATGATAATTCTTCACTCTGAGTTACCAAATGGATATTTCCTTCTCTGCAAAAATCTCTCTGCATTTACACAGCTCAAGCAGTAAACTTGACTTTTGGAAATTGTTGCTGAGCCTTCAGCTGCATTAACATTTGGCTCTTGGTACTGCTTTTCTATCGTCCTAAGTAACTAAGAAAACTGAAAGAAGCAATAGCATGGCTACATCATATATTTTAGTGGACTCTACTTTTCTGATTCCCACACTGATTGGTTACATACAAAGTATAGGAAAAAAAACTTCATCACTATTTTGTTTTGCAACAATTAAAATCTACAAAAAATGTCCTTTTAAAGTTCCTTTAACAAAGACAGGATAAAATTTCAATTATTTCCTATTTAACTAATTCTGATGGATAGATTCATATTCATTGTGTTCTTAATTCCAGTTTGTCTTGAAGTATTGTAATTCCTTATTGGTATATGCTGGAACTGTGTTCAAAGCTTCTTGGCTTCTTTCATGTGGTTACTAATCTGGTAATAAATGCAAAGCAATAAGAAAGCGAGGATTGTCTATCTTTACAAGTGACATAGCTGCCATTTGTCGAAATTTTCCATAAAACATCCAATTCTTCTCCTGTGAAAGATGCTTTATTACCATATTTAAATTTAAATTATTAAAACAAATTGAAAAGGTCTATTCTATTTTAAGCTTTAATATTAAGTATTGAAATCTGATGTTCAGAAATGGCATGGAATTAATGATGTAACATGAAGGCAAAGTGTTTCACTTCACCCTCCTTCTTAAATCTTTAGTATCTTGTTTGCTTTTCATGTTGCTGGAAACTATTTTCTCCAGAGCTTCAAGCATTGACCACATCTACACCATAAGCTAGGCTGGTAAATGCAAGCAATTTCAGCAGGTAGATCCAGAAACATAAGAATATGGAACAATCACACTAAGTAGTTCTGGAGAAGGCTTATTATTGCCAGAGTTTTTTGTTTATATACATCATAAAATGCATGTATAAGGACGTCACTACTAATGGACTTCCAGCTTCATTTATGATAACAATTGCCTTTATGGATTGTCACCTTATAGATTATACCTTATTGGTGCCTATTTCAGATGAAGCATCCACCTCTACAATGTTCAATGCTTGACCCTACTATAGCAGAAAATGCTGTAGGCACCAGTGAACATGTAGAACATGAAATTGAGAAAAGGAGAAGTGAGGCCAGCAACGAGAAGACATCCAAAATTTCTCATGCAACAACTGTGCTTTATTACCTTAAGAGTTGGGTATGCTAATAATTTAAGGACTAGGATGAACTCATATGACCAACTGGTATTTGTGATCCACCAAAAGCATCTGAGAATCCAGATGCAGACCTCTGGAGAAGAGTCACTGGACCCAAAACATTAACTCTGGTTTCTACCCACAGATGCTGCCAGATCTGCTGAGATTTCCCAGCAATTTCTGTTTTTGTTATTTACAAGGCATTGTTACAAGACTCTTCTGGAAATCTACAGAGCCAGGTTTAAGTTCTATGTGACGTGAAATTACTATGACTTAGCTCAATCACTATCCTTAAAGTAAAGATACAGTTAAACCTTTACTCCACACCTGCTTTTCCTTTTTGTCTCCAAGAGATTAGTTTCCTAAGCTCAAACCATGCTAAAGTGCACCAAGAAAATCTTGTTTGTTGGTTTCCTTCGCAATCACTCATAACAGAACTGAACTCAACTATTAATGCATTTGGTTTCTTCTGAACTCCCACAACTCCCAGGATAGTTCCCAATTACTAACTCCAATACTTAGCTGCCCACTAACTCCCAGAATTTCATCCTAATTTTTCACTGCACAACGTGCTCTTGATTTCTCAAGAGCACACACACTGCTCTTGACTTCTCACTGAGTCCTCAGTTTGTTCATCCTAATTGGGATTTGTCCATCTCTCCTTTGGGTGGCACAATTGCTCAGTGGTTAGCACTTCTGCCACACAGTGCTAAGGACCCAGGTTCGATTTCACCCTTGGTCGACTGTCTGTGTGGAGTTTGCACGTTCCCCCATGTCTACATGAGTTTCCTCCTGGTGCTCCAGTTTCCTCCCACAGTCCAAAGATGTGCAGGTTAGGTAAATTGGCCATGCTAAATTGTCCATAGTGTCCAGTGTTATGTAGGTTAGGAGGATTAGCCATGCAAAATACAGGGTTACAGGGATAGAGTAGGGAGAATGCATCTGGGTAGAATGCTCTTTGGAGGGGTCGATGTGGACTTGGTGGGCCAAATAGCCTGCTTCCTCACCGTAGGGATTCTATGATTTTAATTGCCTTTGAGAAGATGCTGGTGAGCTGCCTTTTTGAACCATGACAGTCCCTCTGCTGTTTATATACCTAAAGCACAGCAAGGAAAGAAATTCCAGCATTTTAATCCAGTAAGTAATTATGTTCTTACTAACTTCTAGAATTTCATCCTGCATTCTGATCATACAGAGCCAGTTAGCCAAAAATGCCTCGTCAGCAGCGCAGCTAAACAGTTCACTTTCATATGGAGCCTACCTCTGTCCCATCTCTCTTCTTCTCCAGCGAACTGTAATGCCAGAATTGACATTTGGTGCCTCCTGAAATGTGTTGAATGACCTGTTGAATACTTAGTATAAACCCTACCTTTGTTCACATGAATATTAAATATAACTAATATATTGGAACAGTTAAATATAAGCAACCCTTACTGTCTGTTCCCTTACTGTTCCAATGTTTACTCAGTGCTGACTCGTACAGCATAAAATTGCATGTAACAATAGAGGAATTTGTCACAATATCTTCATTGCTTTAACTGGTCTGTGAAATTATATTTTTTTTATTTTAAAAATGAGTTTGGTAGTGTAGCAGGGGCTTATTTCCAGTTCACTCAAAACAAGATAACTGTTAAACATGTGTTTAATATGCTTCTATAAGGACAAAGCAGAGATTATGTATGGGCTCAGTGTACAAGCTGATATCTCATTCCATGTGTCAATAGCCCTCTGCTTACAGAAAAACCTCCTGACAACTCATCTTGTTCTTTGCTGAAATGATTTATACACTTGAAGGGAAGGTCTATATATAAACACATCTATTAGATCATTTTGGACACTGGAATTGTCTTAATAATATAACTGTTTTCTGCATCTATTGTACATTATAAATGTATATTTGGATCCAATTATAAAATAAACTCAGATTTATCAAGACAGTCAACAATGAGCTGGAATAGCTTGGTTTGGGCTATTTGGATGATCGTTATCATCTCTAAGAACAGAATAAAACTGATTGAAATTATTTGGTTCATAAGTAGATACTTAAAAAACACTTGAAATCCCATAAATTCTATTAATTTACGTTGTAAATTTTTTGGGGTAAATATATTTGCTGTCAGACAGAATGCTAGACACCAATGAAGAAGGATCATTCCTCTCACAACAGAATGTTGCAAGACAGGTCACAAATTATGATAACAAAGATTTTTAATCAATCAATTTAAAATTGAATATTTCATATTCATTTAATTGGAATTATTCCGGCAATTTAATGACAGTTTTATTTATAAGGAATTCTTTTGGAAGTGCACATCGTATTTTTTCTAACAGCTTTATCTTGATAAAGAGCTTTGTTTTGAGCAAGAGGCCATTGCATTTCAGAAATAGCCTTATGATACATGAATGTTAAAACAAAGTGCTTCACAAAGGTTTATAGTAAGTGCAATTTCAAGTCATGACGTTTCACTATATCACTTTCGTTGGTATTTGCATGGCAAATTTATTCAGCATGAATTCTTGCCTGTCCATTATCCTTAATTATTTGAAGACGTGACTTTTCTATGTTTTGTGAATTCTTTATTCCATTTATTACATTAGAAAGTACAGAACCTACAACAGAGAGAAAGGGAAAGAAAACATTTGGCTCAACACTCAATTTGCGTTCTGGCAAGACCATTTGATTTCAAATCTCATTACAACTTTAGGCCAAACATATACAAAAGAGCTGAATTCCAGAGGTGCTGTGAAAATGATGGGCTTTATTCAAGTCAGTATTTGCATTAATGAGGCATCAAGGAGATCTTGTAAAATTCATGTCAAATGGAAATCAAGGGTAAACTCTGCATTGGCTAGGCACAAAGGAAGATTGCTGTGTTTGTTAGAGCCCAAACATCTCAGCTCAGGATGAAACTACTGGAGTTCCTCAGCATAGATACCTTCTATATCGACCTGTTCAGAGATGTTATTACACACCTCTGGAGCAGGTAGAATTTCAACCTGGGTCTCCAGGCTCAGAGGTAAGGATGTCATATTGTTCAATTCCTTTCAGAACACCTCAGATAGTGAAACAGTCGGTGCTCATATGTAGCAAGATCTAGACAAGACTCAGACTTAGACTGAGAAGTGGCAAGAAATTACATTTACTCCACTCAAACATAAGGGAATGACCATATTCAACAAAAGAAGTTGTAACCTCACCCCCTAGATATTCAATGGAAATACTGTCACTGAAGCTTGCATTATTAATATTCTAGGAGTCAATATCCAACAAAAACATAACTAGACACATCACCTAAATAAGAGATAGTAGGAACTGCAGATGCTGGAGAATCCGAGACAACAAGGTGCAGGGCTGGATGAACACAGCAGGCCAAGCAGCATCATAGGAGCAGAGAGGCTGACGTTTCGGGCCTAAAAACGTCAGCCTCTCTGCTCCTATGCTGCTGCTTGGCCTGCTGTGTTCATCACGTAAATAATGTTGTTACAAGAACAGATCAGAGGCTTGATATTCTGCAGCATGTGACTCACCTGAAGATTCCCAAACATCTGTGCACCATCTACAAAGCACAAGGCAGGAATATGATGGAATGCTCCACAGTTGCCTGCATTAGTATAGCTCAAATATCATTCTTGACAACATCCAAGACAAATCAGCCCATTTGACTGGTACCCTAACTATCCCATTTAACATCCATTCACTGCATCAATGTAGCTGCAGGGTTTACCACCTACAGGATATACTACAGCTACTCAGAGATAGCAAGAACTGCAGATGCTGGAGTCAGAGATAACACAGTGTGGAGCTGGAGGAACACAACAGGCCAGGCAGCATCAGAGGAGCAGGAAAGCTGATGTTTCAGGTTGGGACCCTTCTTCAGAAATGGGGAGGGGGCAAGGGAGATCAGAAATAAATAGGAAGAGGAGGGGTGGGGCTGGGGGAAGGTAGGTGGGATGGTGATAGGTGAGTGCAGGTAGGGAGTGGTGGGGATTGGTCAGCGAGGTGGGAGGAGCAGATAGGTGGGAGAGAAGATGGACAGGTTGTGTCAGGTCACCGAGGCAGGGATGAGATGAAGGGTTGGTTATGGAATGAGGCCACGACTGGGGAGATTTTGAAACTGGTAAAATCCATGTTTAGGCCATTGGGCTGTAGGCTCCAGAGGCAGAATATGAGGTGCTACTCCTCCAGTTTGCAAGTGGCATCATTGTGACACTGGAGGAGGCCCAGGATGGACATGTCACCCAGGGAGTGGGAGGGGGAGTTAAAAAGGTTGGCGACCAGAAGGTGTTGTCGTTTGTTGCGAACAGAGCGTAGGTGCTCTACAAAGTGGTCTCTGAGCCTCCGCTTGGTCTCACCGATGTAGAGGAGACCATATTGGGAGCAGCAGATGCAAGAGACCACATTGACGGATGTGCAGGTGAACCTCTGTCTAATGTGGAAGGTTTGTTTGGTGCCTTAAATGGAGGTGAGGGACGAGGTGTAGCACTTCCTGCGGTTGCAAGGAAAGGTGCTGAGGATAGTGGTGGGGCTAGTGGGGAGTGTGGAGTGGACGAGGGAGTCATGGAGAGAGCGGTCCCTACAAAAAGCAGATAGGGGTGGAGAGGGAAATATATCTTTGGTTGTGGGGTCGGTTTGTAGGTGGCGAAAGTGATGGAGAATGATAAGTTGGATACAGAGGATGGTGGAGTGATATGTGAGGACAAGGGGGATTCTGCCTTTGATTTTGTTGAGGGGAGGGGATATGAGGCCAGAGGTGCGAGAAACTTGGGAGATACGGTTGAGGGCATTTTCAACGACCGAAGGGGGGAATTTGCGGTCCTTGAAATAAGAGGACCCATTGGATGTTTGGAAGTGGAACCTCCCATTTTGGGAGCAGGCGTGGTGGAGGTGGAGGAATTGGGAGTAGGGGATCACATTCTTGCGGGAAGGTGAGTGAGAGGGTGTGTAGTCTAGGTAGCTGTGGGAGTCTATAGGCTTGAAATAGATATTGGTTTTGAAGCGGTCACAAGAGATGGAGACAGAGAGGCCCAGGAAGGAGAGACAGGTATCGGAGACAGTCCAAGTTAATTTGAGGTTGGGGTAAAAAGTGTTAGTAAAGTTGATGAACTGTTCAAGCTCCTCGTGGGAGCACGAGGCGGCACCGATATAGTCAACGATGTAGCAGAGGAAGAGGTGGGGTTTAGGGCCAGTGTAGCTACAGAAGAGGGACTGTTCCACGTAACCTACAAAGAGGCAGGCATAGTTTGGGCCCATGTGGATACCCATGGCCACCACTTTCATCTGTAGGAAGTGGGAGGAGTTGAAGGAGAAGTTGTTAAGGGTAAGGACGAGTTCGTTTAGGTGGATAAGGGTGTCGGTGGAGGGGGACTGGTCGGGATTGTGGGAGAGGAAGAAACAGAGGGATTTTAAGCCATCTGCATGGGGGATACAAGTTTATCAGGTGTTCCACTCCTGAACATCCCAGGTGTCCTCTTATTTCAAGGACCACAACTTCCCACCTTCGGTGGTCAAGCATTCTCTCAGCCACATCTCCTGCGTTTCCTGCACCTCTGCCCTCACATCCCCTTTCCCCACCAAAAAAAAGACAGAATCCCCCTTGTTCTCACATATCACCCGTTGTAACCAACATATCATTCTCTGCCACTTCCACCGCCTACTATCCAACCCCACACCCCAAGGGTATATTTCCCTCCCCACCCCTATCTGCCTTCTGTAGGGACTGCTCTCTCTGTGACTCCCTCATCCGCTCCACTCTCCCCACTAGCCTCACCACCCCTGACACTTTTCCCTGCAACCGCAGGAAGTGCTACACCTGCCCGTACACCTCCCCCCTCACCCCCATTCAAGGAACCAAACAAACCCTTCACATTAGACAGAGCTTCACCTGTACATCCGTCAATGTGGTCTATTGCATCCGTTGATCCCAATGTGGCCTCCTCTACATCGGTGAGACCAAGTGGAGGCTCGGACACCATTTTGTAGAGCACCCGCGCTCTGTTCGCAACAAACGACAACACCTTCCAGTCGTGAAACATTTCAACACCCACTCCCACTCCTTTATTAAGCAACTTTATTTCACTTTATACATTAATGATCTAGATGAAGGAATTGTGGGCATTCTGGCTAAGTTTGCAGACGATACAAAGTTAGATGGAGGGACAGGTAGTATTGAGGAGGTGAGGAGGCTGCAGAAGGATTTGGACAGGTTAGGAGAGTGGGCAAAGAAGTGGCAGATGGAGAACAACGTGGGAAAGTGTGAGATCATGCACTTTGGTAAGAAGAATGAAAGCATGGACTATTTTTTAAATGGGGAGAAAATTTAGAAGTCTGAAGTGTAAAGAGACTTGGGAGTTCTAGTCCAGGATTCTCTCAAGGTAAACTTGCAGGTTGAGTCAGTAGTCAGGAAAGCAAATGCAATGCTGGCATTCATTTTGAGAGGACTTGAATATAAAAGCAGGGATGTACTACTGAGGCTTTATAAGGCTCTGGTCAGGCCACATTTGGAGTATTGTGTGCAGTTTTGGGCCCCATATCTCAGGAAAGATGTACTGTCCCTGGAGCGGGTTCAGAGGAGGTTCACGAGAATGGTCCCAGGAATGGAAAGCTTAACATATGAGGAACTTTTGAAGACTCTGGGATTATACTCATTGGAGTTTAGAAGGATGAGGGGATGAGGGGGGATCTAATTGAAACTTGCAGAATACTGAATGGCCTGGACAGAGTGGATGTTGGGAAGATGCTTCCATTGGTAGGAGAGACTCGGACTCGATGGCACAGCCTTAGAGTAAAGGGAAGACCTTTTTAGAACAGAGATAAGGAGAAACTTCTTCAGCCAGAGAGTGGTGAATCTATGGAATTCACTGCCACAGAAGGGTGTGGAGGCCAGGTCATTCAGTACATTTAAAACGGAGATAAATAGGTTCTTGATTATCAAGGGGATCAAGGGTTACGGGGAGAAAGCGGGAGAATGGGGTTCAGGAGCTTATCAGCCATGATTGAATGGCAGAGCAGACTCAATGGGCCGAATAGCCTAATTTCTGCTCGTATACCTTATGGTCTTATGGACGACATGTCCATCCTGGGCCTCCTCCAGTGATGCCACCCGCAAACTGGAAGATCTGCACCTCATATTCCTCCTCGGGAACCTATAGCCAAATGGTCTCATTGTGGATTTTACCAGATTCAAAATCTCCCCACCCCTGGCCTCATCCCATGACCAACCCTCCCTCTCATCCCCGCCTCCTTGACCTGATACAACCTGTCCATCTTCTCTCCCACCTAAACGCTCCTCCCAACTCACTGATCAATCCCCACCAACACTGCACTCACCTATCACCATCCCACCTACCTTCCCCAGCCCCACCCCTTCTTTCTCTATTTATTTTGGAGCTCCCTACCCCCCTCCACATTTCTGAAGAAGGGTCCCGATCTGAAATGTCATTCTCCTGCTTCTCTGATGGTGCCTGGCCTGCTGTGTTCCTCCAGCTCCAGATTGTGTTATATATGCTACAGCTACTCACCATAGTAGGAACTGCAGATGCTGGAGAATCTGAGATAACAAGGTGTAGAGCTGGATGAACACAGCAGGCCAAGCAGCATCAGAGGAGCAGGAAGGCTGACGTTTCTGAA
>NC_063350.1:42721771-42748779 GCF_021869965.1 Rhincodon typus | reverse complement strand
GGCCAAGCAGCATCAGAGGAGCAGGAAGGCTGACGTTTCTGAAATTTCTGAAGAAGGGTCTAGGCCCGAAACGTCAGCCTTCCTGCTCCTCTGATGCTGCCTGGCCTGCTGTGTTCATCCAGCTCTACACCTTGTTATCTTAGCTACTCACCAAGGTGTCTTTCACTTCACCTTTCAAGTGCATGACCTCTACTACCTGGAAGCTCAAAGATAACAGTAGCCAGGGAGCATCGTTCTATGTAAGTTCTTTCAAAGTAACACACCATACTGCCTTGGAAATATATCACCATTTCTATAATTATCACTTCGGTCAAAGTTATGGAATTTTCTAACAAAATTATGATCACGTATCTTGTAGAAACTGATAACTTATAATAAGAGCTTTGAATTCCCAGTAACCAACTGAAATGATCACATGACAAGAGCTTAGTTTTAAGACTTAAACTGTAATAAGTGAACAAAAACTACAATGACTCTGCAGTTCTTTCAGTTTTCTTGACTAAACATTATTTAGTAAACAACTAATATCCTTATGACAGAAAAAAAATTGTCCTTAACCATTCTTAAAAGACTGGAGCCCAATATTGCTGATGTCCTTTACTACTTACTCTTCAGTAATGCAGAATTTGCAGTAAATAGTCCAAGGTTACTCTCAGCTTCCAGTGCGTTCACTTGAATGTAGGTCTGCGTAAAAGATTTTTCATGTAGCTTGATTTTTTTTTTAGACTTTTTTCGTTTTCTGTTCACTAGCATGCTGACAAGGTCAAGGAAACAATTTTGAGATGAGCAGTAAACTGAAGAAGTCATTTTGTACTCGTTATCTCGTATTTACTAAATGTATTAATTAGAATAATGTATTAATTAGTCACCAGTCAGAAACAGACTATTGAATAAGTAATGAGCCTCAATTCAGTTGCAATTGAAAAATCAATAATTAATCAATAAGCATATTAGAAGGATCAAACGTTAAACTTTGCGAAAGTTATTAATTGACAGTAAATTTCTGTGTGAGAAAGAATGTGCAGATTAGGAAAGAAAGTGCTATTTCTGAAAACCAGCAAGCTTTGAACAGGTTAACATAGCCTGAAAGAATGAATTTTGCAACACATGAATTGAAACCTTTATGAATAGAGAATTGTTCAAAATCAAATAGGAGGATGCTGTAAAATAGCTGCATCGTGTCCTTTCTTTTTATATTTTTGCTTCAGATGTGAGCCTAGATGAATGTAATAATTGGTATAAAATTAAAACTAATTTAATAAAAAATATGACTGATTATCAAATTACAATTAGTCTAATTCAGGACGATTAATAATCATTTAGGGGTTGACAAAAGAGGTTGCGAGGAACTCTTTTTACTAACCATGAATGAAGGCTCCTGGGGCAAATTCCAGTGAGAAAGTTATCAGAGTTTGCAAGCAAAACAGTCCCACCGCCATCGCCGCTCTGCCCACCGCAGATGCTGCTCCGCCCACCGCCCCCACAGCCAGCAGCTCCAGAGGAAACCCAGCCCTGCCGAGTCTTCACCATCCCCCCAGACCTCCATCTCACTGAGGACAAACGGTCAGTCCTCAGGAAAGGACTCACCTTTATCACCCTCCACCCACACATCAACGAATACCGCTCACGCCTAGACATCGAACAGTTCTTCCGCCGCCACCACCTCCGCGCTCACTTCTTTAATCGCAAGCCTAACCCTCCCTCTACTGACCCCTTCTCCCGCCTCCAACACACCCCCTCCTCCTGGACACCACCCCAAGGCCTCCTACCCTCCCTCAACCTCTTCATCTCCAATTGCCGTCGAGACATCAATCGCCTCAACCTCTCCACCCCTCTCACCCACTCCAACCTCTCCCCCGCAGAACGTGCAGCCCTCCGCTCCCTCCGCTCCAATCCCAACCTCACCATAAAACCCGCGGACAAGGGAGGCGCAGTTGTAGTATGGCGCACTGACCTCTACATCGCCGAGGCCAGACGCCAATTCTCCAACACCTCCTCCTACCGCCACCTTGATCATGACCCCACCCCCGACCACCAAACCTCATCTCCCAGACCATCCACAACCTCATCACCTCAGGTGACCTTCCACTCACAGCCTCCAACCTCATCGTTCCCCAACCCCACACCGCCCGCTTCTATCTCCTTTCCAAAATCCACAAACCTGACTGCCCTGGTCGACACATTGTCTCTGCCTGCTCCTGCCCCACTGAACTTATCTCCACTTATCTCGACTCCATTTTCTCCCCCTTGGTCCAGGAACTCCCTACCTACGTCCGTGACACCACCCACACCCTCCACCTCCTCCAAAACTTCCAATTCCCTGGTCCTCAACACCTCATCTTCACCATGGACATCCAGTCCCTGTACACTTACATTCTCCATACAGATGGCCTAAAAGCCCTCCACTTCTTCCTCTCCCGCAGGCCTGACCAGTCCCCCTGCACCGACACCCTTATCCGCCAAAATGAACTCGTCCTCACCCTTAACAACTTCTCTTTCAACTCCTCCTTCCTGCAGATGAAAGGGGTGGCCATGGGTACCCGCATGGGCCCAGGCTATGCCTGCCTCTTTGCATGATACGTGGAACAATCCCTCTTCTGTAACTACACTGGCTCTAAACCCCACCTCTTCCTCCGCTACATCGATGACTATATAGGCGCCACCTCGTGCTCCCACGAGAAGCTCAAACAGTTCATCCACTTCACTAACACCTTCCACCCCAACCTTAAGTTCACCTGGACCATCTCTGATACCTCTCTCTCCTTCCTGGACCTCTCTGTTTCCATCTTTGGCAACCACCTGGAAACCGATATCCATTTCAAGCCTACTGACTCCCACAGCTACCTATAATACACCTCCTCTCACCCACCTTCCTGCAAAAATGCCATTCCTATTCCCAATTCCTTCGCCTCCGCCACATCTGCTCCCAAGATGAGGCATTTCACTCCCAGACATCCCAGATGTCCTTGTTTTTCAAGGACCGCAATTTCTCCTCTACAGTGGTTGAAAACTCCCTCGACCGTCACTCTCGTATTTCCCGCAACTCATCCCTCACACCCCTCCCTGCAATAACAACAAAGACAGAATTCCCCTCATCCTCACATATCACCCCACCAACCTCCGGATTCAACGCATGTGCATCATCCTCTGCCACTTCCACCATCTGCATTCTGATCCCACTATGAAGGACATTTTTCCCTCCCCAACCTTATCTGCCTTCCAGAGGGACCACTCTCTCCGGGACTCCCTTGTCCGCTCCACACTCCCCTCCAGCCCCACCACACCCGGCACCTTTCCTTGCAACCACAGGAAGTGCTACATCTGCCCCTACACCTCCCCCCTCACCTCCATCCCAGGCCCCAAGAAAACCTTCCACATCAAACAGATGTTCACCTGCACATCCGCTAATGTGGTATATTGTATCCGCTGTTCCCGATGTGGCCTCCTCTACATCGGGGAAACCAAGCGGAGGCTTGGAGACCGCTTTGTGGAACACCTACGCTCGGTTCGTGACAAACGACTACACCTCCCAGTCGTGAACCACTTCAACTCCCCCTCCCACTCCTTGGACAACATGTCTATCCTGTGCCTCCTGCAGTGCCACAATGATGCCACCCAAAGGTTGCAGGAACAGCACCTCATATTCCGCTTGGGAACCCTGCAACCCAATGGTCTCAATGTGGACTTCACAAGCTTCAAAATCTCCTCACCCCTGACCTCATCCCAAGACCAGCCCAGCTCGACCCCACCTCCTTGACCTGTCCGTCTTTCCTCCCACATATCCGCTCCTCCCACCTCACTGACCAACCCCCACCTCGACTTCCTACCTATTAGCCTCATCCCCGCTTTCTTGACCTGTTCATCTTCCCTCTCACCTATCCGCCCCTCCCTCCCAACTGACCAACCCCCATCCCAACTCCCTACCTACACTCACCTTTACTGGCTCCATCCCTGCCTCCTTGATCTGTCCATCTTCTCTTCACCTATCTGATCCTCTATCCACCTTCCATCATCGCCTCCCCCTCTCTCTACTTATTTCACAGTCCCCTTCCCCTCTCCCATTTCTGAAGAAGAGTCCAGACCTGAAATGACAACTTTCCTGCTCCTCTGATGTTGCTTGGCCTGCTGTGTTCCTCCAGCTCTACACCTTGTTATCCCTTACGGTTCCAAGACTGATTATCAATAACAAGTTATAAAGAATCATTGGGCTGATATGACATGTGCCATCGAGTCTGATTTTGAAAAGATAGCATGTAATATAAATCTGGGAGAGGTATAGCAAGGTCTGGAAAGCCCTGAGTAGGACTCTGGCAGTGGAAAGGAAAGTCGGACTCTCTTAAGTTAACTTTTTTTCTTATCTTATTCTAAGTTAATGTGAATGGCACCATGTATGTACGACAAAGGTACACACTTCTCACTGTATTATTACATTGAATACAGGTGACAATAAATAATTCAATTCAATCAAAAAAAGATAGCTCACCACACTTTACCACTCATCACCACGTTCACCCCAATAATACAGAGATGAGCAGACATTGAAATTAGCAACAAACACACATAGTCGTAGAGATATACAGCATGAAAATAGACCCTTTGGTCCAACTCTTCCATGTCAACCAGATATCCTATGTGAATCTAGTCCCATTTGCCAACATTTGGCCCATATACCTCTAAACCCTTCCTATTCATATACCCATCCAGATGCCTTTTGTAATCGTACCAGCCTCCACTACTTCCTCTGGCAGCTCATTCCATATGCGCACCACCATCTGCGTGAAAAAGTTGCCGTTTAGGTCCCTTTTATATCTCCCCCTCCCACCTTATACCTGTGCCCTCTAGTTTTGGATTCCCCCACGCCAGGGAAAAGCCCGTGCCTATTTACCCTATACAAGACCTTCATGACTTTATAAACATCTATAAGGTCACTCCTCTGCCTCTGATGCTCCAGGGAAAATAGCAACAGTGTATTCAGCCTCACCCTATAACAGAAAGTCTCCAACTTTGAAAAGCAAACCTCCACCACCACCTTCTGTCTTCTACCTTTGAGCCAATACTGTATCCAAATAGTTAATCCTCCCTGTGTTTTGTGTGATGTAACCTTGCTAACCAGTCTACCATGACAAACCATGTTGAATGCTTAACCAACATCCACATAGATCACATCCACTGCTCTTCCCTCATCAATCCTGTTTATTACTTCTTCAAAAAACTCAATCAAGTTAGTGAGACACAATTTCCCACACACAAAGCCATGTTGACTATGGCTAATCAGTCCTTGCCTTTCCAAATGCATGTAATTCCTGTCCATCAGGATTCTCTTCAACAACATGCCCACCACCGATGTCAGGCTCAGCGGTATACAGTTCCCTGGCTTTTCCTAACCACTTTTCTTAAATAATGGCACAACATTAGCCAACCTCCAGTCTTCTGGCACCTCACCTGTGGCTATCGATGATACAAATATCTCAGCAAAGGGCCCAGCAATCTCTTCGCTCGCTTCCCAAAGAGTTCTAGGGTACACCTGATCAAGTCCTGGGGATTTATCCACCTTTGTGTGTTTTAAGGCATTCAGCACCTCCTCCTCTATAATATGGACATTTTTCAATATGTCGCTATTTATTTTCCCACATTTTCTATCTTCCATATCCTTCTCAAGTGAATACTGAGGCAAAATACTCCATTATTATTTTCCCCTGTCTCCAGCAGTTCCACACAAAGGCTACCTTGATGATCTTTAAGGGGTGTTATTCTCTCCCTAGTTACTCTTTTGACTTTAATGTGTTTGTAGAACCCCTTTGGATTCTTCTTAACCCTATTTGCCAATGCCATTTCATGTCCCCTTTTTGCCCTCCTGATTTCCCTTCTACATACACTCCTCCTGCCTTTATCCTTTTCTAGAGATTCACTCAATCCCTGCTGTCTATACCTGATAAATGCTTCCTTCTTTATCTTGACCAATACCTCAATTTCTCTAGTCATCCAGCATACCACACACCCACCAGCATTGCCCTTCTCCCTAACAGGAACATATTGTCTCTGGACTCTTGTTATGTCATTTTTGAATGTTTCCCATTTTCCAGCCATCCCTTTACCTTCTACCCCCAATCAACTTTTTAAAGTTCTTGCCTAATACTTTCAAAATTGGCCTTTCTCTAATTTAGAACTTTAACTTTTAGATCCGATCTATTCTTTTCCATCACTATTTTAAATCCAATAGAATTATGATCACTGGCATCAAAGTGCTCCCCCACTGACACTGACCCTGACACATGATACGTAAATAAATAAATAATTGTCAACCAGACTTGTTAGAAGCTTAATTGACTTCAATATTACACTAACCATACCATAACATGATTGGAATTGGCAGCTGATTGGGATTGGGTTTTTTAACCATGTTCAAAATGGTAGCAAGGAGAGGTTATCCCATGACTTTTGCCAATTGGGAGTACCCCTCATAAAATAATACTCCCCTTCTTCCTAACCATCCATACCATAAGAACCATCTCTTAAAAAAAAAATCTACCTCACTAAATCATCTATTGGACTTGCAGAGAGGCATTCCTGCCTGTTGCATTTATTATTTCGGAACAGGTACTTAGGAATTTTGATATTTCATCTTAGAAATATTTGTCAGAAATTTGCATTGTCGGAATGGGACCTTTCACACATCCCAGTGAGCTGATTACCTTTTTTTTTCATTCTCTGGGCGGTATGGCTTATTGTTGCTCTTATATCATATGGTCTTCATTCCAACTTTGAGGATTGTTTAAAAAAAAGTAAAGAATAGCAGATGCTGAAAATCTGAAGTGAAAACAGAAATTTTTGAAGAAGTTGCTGATGAAGACTCAGTAGGCCTAGCAGCATCTGTGGAAAAGAGGCAGAGTCAATGTTTCGTAGAGTCACGGAGTCATAGAGCACATAAACAGATCCTTAGGTCCAACACATCCATTGCAACCAAGTTTCCAAACTAAACTAGTCCGACTTGCCTGTATTTGTCCCATATCATTTGAAACCTTTCCTATTCATGTACCTGGCCAAGTTTCTTTTAAGCGTTGTAACTGTACCTGCATCTACCACTTCCTCTGGCAGTGCATTCCACTTATGAACCACCCTCTGTGTCAGAAAGTTGCCCCTCAGGTCCCTCTTAAATCTTTCTCTTTCCATCTTAAAATTATGTCTTCTAGTTTTGAACCCTCCTACCCTAAGGGAAAGATCTTTGCTATTCAACTTACCTATGCCTCTCATGATTTTATAAATCTTTATAAGATCAACCCTCAACCTCCAACATTCCAGAGAAAAAGTCCCGGTCTATCCAGCCTATCCTTATATCTCAAACTGTCCAGTCCCAGTAATATCCTTATAAATCTTTTCTGCACCCTCTTCAATTTAATAATATCCTTCCTATAGCGGGGTGGCCAGGACTGCACATAGTATTCCAAAAGTAACCTCACCATCGTCCTGTACAACTGCAAAATAGCATCCCAACTCCTATATTCAATGGTCTGAGCAATGAAGGCAAGCATACCATTTGCCTTTTTTACCAACCTATTTACCAGTGATGCAACGTCCAAAGAACTATGTACCTGAACCTCTAAGTCTCTCTGTTCAGTGATACTCCCCAGGGCCCTACCATTAACTATGCAAGTCCTAACCTTGTTCATCGTACCAAAGTGCAATTCCTTGCTTTTATTCAAATTAAACCTCATTTGCTACTCCTTGGCCCATTGGCCAAATGGATCAAGATCCCTTTGTAATCTTAGACAACGTTCTTCCCTATTAACTATACCATCAATTTTGGTGTCATCCACAAATTTACTAACCTTGCTTCCTATATTCTCATCCAAACCACTTGTATGACTGATAAACAACAGTGGACCAGCGATCCCTGCAGAACACTGCTGGTCACAGGCATCCAGTCTGAAAAACAACACTCTATTGCTCTGTCTCCTACCATCAAGCCAATATTGTATCCAATTGGCAAGGTCTCCCTGAATCCCATGTGATCTAACTTTACTAATTCGTCTCCCATGAGGAACCTTGTCAAAGGCTTTACTAAAGTCCATGTAGACAATATCTATTGCTCTGCCCTCTTCTATCTTCTTGGTCATGTCCTCAAAAAACTCAATCACATTTGTAAGACACGATTTCTCACACCAAATCCACGTTGACTGTCCCTAATCAGTACTTACCTCTCCAAATGCATGTAAATCCCATCTCTCAGAATCCCCTTGATCACCTTAACCACCACTCATGTCAGATTCACCGGTTTATAGTTCCTAGGCTTCTCCTTGCAGCTTTTCTTAACATTAGTCACACTTCTGTTTCCAGCACCTTGCCCTTGGCTGTAGATGTATCAAATATCTCTGCTAGAGGCCCCACATTTTTTTCCTAGCTTCCCACGAAGACCTGGGATACACTTGATCAGGTCCTGAAAATTTATCCTCCTTTGTGCTTTTTAAGTCGTCCAGCACCCCCTCTCTGTAATGTGGACTGTTTTCAAGACAAAAATATTTACTTCCCTGAGTTCCCCTAGCTTCCATGTCTTTCTCCACAGTAAATACTGATGCGAAATATTCATTTAATATCTCTCCCATCTCCTGTGGTTCCACACATAAACAACCTCATTGATCTTTAAGGGGCCCTATCCTCTCCTCAGTTGCTCTTTGTAGAATCTTTTGGATTATCCTTAAACTTATCTGCCAAGGCTATCCCATATCACCTTTTCACCCTCTGACTTCCCTCTTCTGAATGCCCCTACTCCCCTTTCACTCTTCAAGGGATTCACTTGATCTAAGTTGTCTACACCTGACATATGCCTTCTTCTTATTCTTGACAGGAGCCTCAATATCTCTATTCATCCAATGCTCCCTATTCCCATCAACCATACCCTTTATTCTAACAGAAACATACTGGCTCTGAACTCTTGTTATCTTACTTTTGAAAGCCTCTCACTTGCCTGGCATCCCTTTACCTATGAATAGTCTACCCCAATCAACTTTGTAAAGTTCCTGTCTCATACCATCAAAATTGGCCTTATTCAAATTTAGAACATTAACTTTTGTGCAAGGCCTAACTCATTTCCATGACTATTTTAAAATGAATAGAGTTATGACCACTGGCCCCAAAGTGCTCCCCTACTAACACTCCAGTCACTTACCCTGCCTTATTTCCCAAGAAAAAATCAAGTTTTGCTCCTGCTCTAGTAGGTACATTTACATATTGGTAAAGAGAATTTTCTTGAACTGATTCCATACATTTTTCTCCATCGAAGCCTTTAACACTGTGGCAGTCCCCGTCTATGTTTGGAAAGTTAAAATCCTCTAATACAACTCTATTATTTTTACATTTTTCTGAGATCTCTCTACATATTTGCTCCTCAATTTCGCACTGACTATTGGGGGTCCTTTGATACAATTTCATCAAGGTGATCATCCCCTTCTTATCTCTGGGATCCATCCATATAGCTTCATTGGATGATCTCTCAGGAATATCCTCTCTAAGTATAGCAATAATGTTTTCCCTAACTAAAAAAGCCAATCCTCCTCCTCTCTTGCCTTCCCTTCTATCCTTCCTACAGCGTTTAAATCCCAGAACACTGAGCTGTCAGTTCTGTCCCTCCCTCAACCATGTATCTGTAATAGCAATTATATCACAGCCCCATGTTCACATACATGCCCTGAGTTCATCTGCCTTACCTGTCAGTCCTCTTATATTGAAAGAAATGCAGTTTAATCCTTCAGAGTTACTATGTTGTCTGATGTGCTCTTGCCTGCCTTGTATAATTAACTGGCTGTCTTCAACTTCTGAAACATCCTCACCTGTTTCTGTATTCTCACTACTGCTTAGGATCCCAACCTCCCACTCCCACCTACTCCATTCGGGTCTAGTGACCTTTTTTTAGAACCAATTGCAGCCAGGAAAAGGTGATATATAATCTGAAAATAGCGGATGGGTGTGTGGGTGTGGGGTAAATGAATAAATGATAGGTGGAGACAGAGCCCAGAAAGTATAATAACAGCAGTTGGGTAAATACCTTGTCATATACCAGGAGCAACAGCAAAAGTAAAGGTTGTGAACAAGAAGAAAGATTAGTAGGGGAATCCGTCAGACAGAGGAGTAGAATTTCATCAAGGTAGGCATTTATGGGAGAGATGTTGCAGTGGCTTAAATACTAAATGAAAGTCGAGAACTGCAGATACTGGAAATCCCAAGATCATAAAATCCCTACTGTGTGGAAGCAGGCCATTCAACCCAACAAGTCCACACCACCTTGAGCATCCCACCCAGACCCATCCCTATCCCCCTACCCTTTCCCTATAACCATGTCTAATCCACCTAACTTACACATCTCTAGACACTATGGACAATTTAGCATGGCCAATCCATCTAACCTGCACATCTTTGGACTGTGGGAGGAAACCAGAGTACCCAGAGAAAACCCATGCAGACACAAGGAGAAAGTGCAAACTCCACACAGACAGTCACCCAAGGGCAGAATCAAACTCAGGTCCCTGGCACTGTGAGGCAGCAGTGCTAACCACCGAGCCACCGTGCTGTTTGATGTTGACTCTGCTTTCTCTCCACAAGCGCTGCCAGACCTTTTGAGTTCCTTGAGTAATTTCCTTCGTTGTTGACAAATGTAAAATTGTTTTTTATAGAAGGTCAGCCTATCGGCACTCAATCATTTTTAAAACCAAAGCACAATTGTCAGTATAGGTATCATGTTTAAATGTAAAAATCCTTTCTTCAAACTGGTGAGAGCAAAAAGTGTAGAAAATAACTGATTAAAAAGTTGAACTCTATAGTCAAAACAATCAACTACAAGTCAGCTGTAGTCTCACTGTCATGTCTGGTAAAGATGCACTTTGAGCTTTGTCTCCAGTAATGGTCACCATGCCACAAGAGGGATATTCAAACCTTAGAGATAGTTCACAGAAAGTTCTAAATAAAAACCAAAAGAACTGCGGATGCTGTAAATTTCTAGCTAGACATTTGGTGTCCACTTTTTAAGGCATGTGTTATAAAGATAAACTGGAACACCTTTAAAAGTGACTATGTGACAGGTGACCCGACAAACCTATGCAATATTGTAATTGGTACAGTAAAGGAAAAGCTAAATAAATTAAATTCGGAGAGGAAAAAACAAGAGGTTTACATGTTTAAGCAAATATGAAGACACTTTTTATATATAAAGAATATCAAGACTTGAAATGGGCTTCAAATGAGAACAATGAAGATGAAAAGCTTCAAATGATTTATGGTGCAGAGATAGAAAGGTAGCAGGTCCTTTCTATGAATGAATCAAAATAATCATTGTTAGCTACAATAAGCATGTGATGTTCGACACTTTGAGCCCTTTGGTGTCATTTTTGCGTTCATTGGAATATCTGTATAACTTAATTGAAATTCCCAATTCTATGTTTAATTCCAGTATTATAGTGTTATTTTATGAAGAGAATTGATAAACCGTTGCTAAATGTAATTGAGAAAGAAAATACTATTTTAAGGTTGCACATATTTGTTTCTTAATTTAAATTGTTTTGGGAATTATATGATTTTGCTGTTTAATTTAATTTAATTTAATATTTTTCTCATCTATTGCTCATTGCATTAAAATGAATAGTAAGAAATCACTGTGATATAATCTTAAAAACCTGATTGATTGATTAATTTATTGTCATGTGTACCAAAATACAGTGAGAAGCTTTGTTTATAAGCAGTAAAGGCAGATCACAGCAAGCAAAGGATGAACAGATCAAAAAGACTTAGAGGCATACAGGTTACATTGCAGGTTACATTATTTGAGACGAGAGTCCATCCAACAGTCTGATAACGGCCTGAAGAAGGCTGTTCCTGAACCCGTTCGCACGTGTGTTCAAGCTTCTGTATCTTCTGTCTGGCGGAAGACGTTGTAGGAGGTCATTAACAAGGTGCAATGGGTCTTTGATGATGTTGGCTGTCTTTCCATGGCAGCGAGCTGTGTAAATAGAGTCTATGGATGGAAGGTTGGCTTCCGTGATAGTCTGGGCTGTGCACACCACCTTCTGTGATTTCCTATAGTCCTGGGTAGAGCAGTTGTCATACAGACTGTTCTGCCTCTGGACAGTATGTTTTCAATGATGCATCTGTAGAAGGTCGTGAGGGACCTTATGGACATGCCAAATTTCCTGAGCCGCCTGAGGAAGAAGAGGTGTTGTTGTGCCTTCTTGACTGTCGCATTTACGTGGGAATTCCAGGAAAGGTCATTGGCTATCATCACTCCGAGGAACTTGATGTTCTTCCCTCTGTCAACCTCAGTTCCATTGATTTAGATGGTGACGTGTTCTCCTCTTTTCTTTCTGAAGTCGATGATGAGTTCTTTAGCTTTGCCAATGTTGAGAGACAGACTGTTTTCATTGCCCCATTTCACCAAGCCCTCTATCTCCCTTCTGTATTTTGATTCATCATTGTTAGATATCTGTCCCAATACGATGGTGTCATCAGTGAACTCGTAGATGGTATTCGTTCAGAATAAATTTATTGGATTTTAAACAAATTTTTTTTTAAAAAACCCTCTGCAGCAGCTTATGGGCTGAAAGATACAGGGCAGAATTGCTGTCATTACCAAGGACTGTGGCACTGACATTCCTAAAGTGGTTGGATCTCGTGACTCGTGTGTAAACCAGCCATCAGAGAAAATAGAAAAAAACAGCCTCTTGGGGGAGAAAGACAATCACTTCATTTCAAAGTTATCCATGCTAGTTAAGCATCTTTATGTGAAGGGTGACAGGGAACGAAAGATGATTAGTGCCTTGATTAGTTCGAGAAAGAAAGAGAACCAATGCAAAGAAAGTTGCAAACAACATAGGCTGGAGATTGCAACTAAAATAAAATAAAGAACTGCAGATGCTGGAGATCTGAAACAAAAACAGAAATTGCTAGAGAAACTCTATAGGTCCAAAAGCATTTGTGGGTCACGTCCAGTGACCCTTCATCAGAACTAACAGAAATCAGAAATCACGGATGCTGCCAGATCTGCTGAGTTTCTGGAGCAATTTCTGTTTTCGTTAGAGATTATAACTCCCAGCTGGAAGAATCCATCCATTCTCCCTTCTGGATTAGTAAACTGTCTTCATCTTTCATTAGCTGTATGCTTTTTCTGTCTATTTAACCAATGCATCATAGTTAAACTGGAGCTTCATAATGAACTACTGAATTTCTACTCAAGCTCAAGCTCTTTTTTTGCATATTCTGTGAGTCTTGAACATAAATAGGGTCATAGAGTCGTAGAGCTGTACAACCTGGAAACACACCCTTCAGTTGAACTCATCTGTGTCGATCAGATATCCTAAATAAATCTAGTCCCATATGCCAGCATTTGGCCTATATTCCTCTAAACCCTTCCTATTCATATACCCATCCAGATGCCTTTTAAATGTTGTAATTGTACCAGCCTCCAGCACTTCCTCTGGCAGCTCATTCCACACACACACCACCCTCTGCGTGAAAAAGTTGTGCCATAGGTCCCTTTTAAACATTTCCGCCCTCACCTTAAACCTACGTTCTCTAGTTTGCCCCACCTCAGGGAAAAGACCTTGTCTACTCACCCTGTCCATGCCCCTCATGATTTTACAAACTTCTGTAAAGTAACTCTTCAGCCTTCAATGCTCCAGGGAAAATAGTTCCAGCCTATTCAATCTCTCCCCATAGCTCAAACACTCCAACCCTGGCAACATCCTTATAATTTTTTTCTGAACCCTTTCAAGTTTCACAACACCCTTCCTATAGCAGGGAGATCAGAATTGAATGCAGTATTCCAAAAGTGGCCTAACCAATGTCCTGAACAGCCACAACATGACCTTCCAACTCCAATACTCAATGCATTGGTCAATAAAGGCAAGCATATCAAATGCTTTCTTCACTATTCTATCTACCTGCGACTCCACTTTCAAGAAGCTGTGAAGATGTACTCCAAGGGCTCTTTGTTCAACAACACTCTTTCCAAAATGTAGCACCTCACATTTATCTAAATTAAACTCCATCTGCCACTCCTCCCCCCATTGTCCCATGTAGTCAAGGTCCTGTTGTACTCTGAGATAACCTTCGCTGTCCTCCACCTCTGATTTTGGTGTCATCTGCAAACTTACTAACTATACCTTCTATGTTCACATCCAAATCGTTTACATAAATTATGTGTCCCAGATCTTATTGTAGTTCAATACAAGAAAACCATTGTCAATTTAGACTGCAACAAATGTATCATTTTTGTTTCTAGGATCTGTTTCAAATTATCATGCTCCATCTTTTTGTCTTTACTTTCTCTTTTGAGTCACTCCTTTCGTACACTTTGTAATTCGTCAGATCCTACAAGTTGCTTGGTACCCATTCTCTTTGCTATTTCGACATTGAATACAAAATCTATTGTCACTTTGAGAATGAACGGCTACAATCCCTTTAAAAGCTATTGCCTAAGTCATTCCATGTCTTGTCCTGAGTAGGTGGAAAGTATGCAATGCATGTTCTCCCCATTTATGCATTATGAAAGTATGCAATGCATTCTCCCCATTTATCACCTCATAAGTGTGTTATATTCCTCTGTATATTTACATACCTGAGAGGCACTTGTCTAGTCAGTCATTTCCAGGACTAGCTGGTAATCATGCTAGTGCTGATAACATGAAGGTAGAAAGCGTGATGACCTGTCGAATGTCACTACCACATTTATGCCAATTGGAGTCAGTGATTATTAGCCTCATTCACCCCTGATATAGGACAAGCAGCAATTCACTTCTCCTTAAAAGAGCAGTAAGAAATGCACCAGAACATCCTCAAGTAGGGCAAGGACATTCTTCTACTTCTAAACGCAGATGTATCACAAAGTTCACAACCTGAGAGTTGCTAATTATATCTCTTTGAATTGGACACCTTGATTTACAAGCGCTCTTAAGAGGTTTCGCTTTTCTTTATATCTTGTGTGAGAGAGCAGCAAGCAAGGTATTGCTTTCTCGTATTTACTGAAACAGATAGAATGAGCCATGAAAATGGGCACTGGTGAACTGCTGGTATTTTTTTCCCCTGGAATTCTATCACTGCTACAATCACTTATCTTAGAGACTCAGGGCAGTCCTTTGTCACACACAATTGTGCAGACAAAAGCCCTGACACTGCATGATACGGCTGCACAGATAACATATATTTGAAATTCCTCTCTCTTCATTATTTTAATGGATGAATTCAAGCCTTTATTTTAATCGAGCAAATGTGAAAATTGTACAGTGAGGAATTTGAAGTTGATCAGTCTTTCAGGACTGTACACTTTTTGGCTACAAGATTTATTTCTGAAAAACAATGTTTGAAATAGCACAGAAGCTAAACTGTGGTAGTTGTTTGTAATCTGAAAGAAGAGACATTGTCAACAGCCAGGCAGGATCTGTGCAGATTGGAAAGTAGTTGAATGTTTCAGATTGATGAGCTTTTGCCTTTCTCTCCATACAGATATCAGCTCACCTTCTAAATATTTCCAGGGCTGATTGCTTTAATTTGACACAAAAGATAATGCAGAAATTCTAGTTCCTAGAAATTCACCTAAAAATTCATTGCCTGGAAGGCCGTCTCATTCATAGGCTTAGCTTCCATCAGCAAGGGAACTGTTTTGAGGAAGCTGCTGAACAATCTACCTTCCTGGTATGGTATGTTGACTTTCATTGCAAGAATGTTTGAGTACAGGAGCAAAATAATATTGCTGCCACTGTACAAGATCTAGGTGAAACCACACCCTGGATTATTGTGAGCAGTTTTGGTCTCCTTACCTCAGAAAATATTTAGTTACTTTAGATTGAGTGCAGAAAACATTCACCAGACTGATTCCTGGGATGGCATGTCTGTTGTATAAGTAGAGACTGGGTCAACTGGCCTTGCATTCATTAGGGTTTGAAAATATGAAAGGGGATCTCATTAAAATATATGAAATTCTGACAAAGCTGGACAAACTGAGTAAAAGGATGATGTTCTCTTGGCTGGGTGCCCAAAAAAGGTGTCATAGTCTCAGGATAGGTCATGTCAGACCGAGATGAAGAGAAATTTCTCTATTCAGTGCGTGGTTAACCTGTCAACTTCTCGAATGCAAAAGTTTGTGGAGGCCAAGTCCCTGAATATATTTAAGAAAGAACTAATAGATTTCCAGAAGTGAGAGATGTTAAGGTGTATGGGAGAAGTTCAGGAGTTTGGAAGGTGCCGTTGAAGGAGCCTTATAGCACTGTTGCCACTGCCACTGGGTGATTCAGTTATGAAGTGAATATTTCATCCCCCTTCTGCTCTAATCCTAGACTTGACACCTCATCCCTGCGTCTACCCTCTGTCTCCCAGAAATTGACCCCACATTCTCTTCCTCTGCAATCTCAACTCAGACCTGATCCCCCTGGTACCCAGCACCACCCAGCTCCCTGCCCTCTAAGTGGCCCAATATCCCCATCTCTCCACTACAAGACCCAAAGGCTCCAGCACTCTCCTCTGAATCTGATATCTCCAAATCACCCCATCCTAATCTAAACATTCCAATACTTCTCTGTTCCATCCCACTTCTAATCTGTCTGGCACACTACCCACTTGGCATCTGAAGTATCTAGCACCCTAACTACCCAGCACCCTACCCCATACCAACCTGGCACTCAACCCACCTGGTATACTTTAACTCTAACCATCTGAAACTGTACTCTTTCAGCACCATAACCTTATACTTACCTATGTACTTACCCCTTCACAGGAGGTGCCAAAGTGGCTGAGTATGATTTTGGACATTTGAATGACCGAATATGGTAACTAATTGCTGTGAAAAGGAGGGCATGGTTTGACTGCTCCTGACTGTCCTACACCATGAGGGACCTGTCGACTTTAAAGCATGTTTCCCCATTTCTGAAGGAGCCCAGATAGTGATCTCCTCATGAAATGTGAAGCTCTTTATTTACATCAAAAAGAAGCCAAGTGGCAATCTGACCGTGATTGCCATTCCTCAGAAAATCTAGTCCATCAATTCAGATTCACTTTGTAAAGACCATTAGGATCTCAAAATTTCAGTCAAGTTACCCTTCACTGTTCTAAACTCCAGTGAAAATAACCCCCGTGTATGCAACTTTTCCTCATAGAATAACTCACTCATTTCAGGTATTAGAGATAGTCGGAACTGCAGATGCTGGAGAATCCAAGGTGCAGAGCTGGATGAACACAGCAGGCCAAGCAGCATCATAGGAGCAGAAAGGCTGACATTTCGGGCCTAGACCCTTCATCAGAAATCATTTCAGGTATTAGTCCAGTAACCCTTCTCTGAATCATCGCCAACATATGTACAACTTTCCCTAATTTAGAAGAACAAAACTGCACATGATATTTGAGATGTCATCTTACCATGCCCAATATAATTATTCCACAACATCCTTATGTTTCTGTTTAATTCCCCTCACAAGTATAGATAGCATCCAATTATTCTCCATAATTATTTGTTGTACCTGCATATAATTATTTAGTGACACATGCACTAGAGCAGCTACATCCCTATGCAACTCAGAATTCTGCAGGCACTCTCAGTTGAGGTATTAGCCTGTGAAAAACTTCATATTTTCCCACTTTGTATTCTATCTGCCAGTTTTTTGTCCTATCTCTATTGTTCTGCGTCCTTTGCACAACATACTCTTCTACATACTTTAGTGTCACCTGAAAATTGATCTACCATGACTTTGCTCTCGTCATCTATGTCACCAACGTAAATTGTAAAATGTTAAGGTTCCAGCACAGGACATTCCAGGACTCCACTCATCACATTATGTCACTCAAAAAAAAGACCCATTATTTGCATACCATTTTTTGCCAGCCAGCCAATCTGCGATCTCTACTGGTATGTTACCTCCTTTAGCATGTTGTTCTAATTTGCTCAGTAGCCTTTTGTGTGCAACCTTATCAAATGCTTTTTGGACACCCACATACCATACATCAATGAGGCCCCTGCTATCCACAGCGCATGTTGTTCCTTTGAAAAACTCCAAAAAATTGATTACACATGATTTCCCTTTCACAAAACCATGATGAATGTTAGTGATTACTTTGAGTTTTTCTACATACCTAGCTAAAACAACAGTAAGATCAATTCTGACTCAGAGATAGTAGGAACTGCCAAGCTGAAGAAGGGTCCAGACCCGAAACGTCAGCTTTCCTGCTCCTCTGATGCTGCTTGGCCTGCTGTGTTCATCCAGCTGTACACCTTGTTATCTTAAGATCAATTCTAACATCTTCCCAACAATATGGTTTGAAGTTAATTGGCCCATATTTTCCTACTTTCTACCTTCCTCCCTTCTTGAATTGAGAGGTTATATTTGCTACTTTCCAGTCTGGTGGAACCTTTCCTGAATCTAGGAAATTTTGGAACATTAACTCCAACACCTCTATTCACTCGTGAACCATTTCTTTCAGACTCAATTGTGAAATTCTACACTTGTCATCTTACAACTGGTTTGCTCCTTACTGTTTACCTGGGATTGAAATTCCATTAAGCTCCTCCCTTCCTTCCATTTTCTGATTGACAGGAATTACTGAATTTGTTTTGTATCCTCTATAGTGAACACAAGAACAATATACTTGTTAATTTCTATATTTTCTGTGATTAATTCCTCAGTGTGATGAAAATTGTGGGAATTACATGTAAAACCTTTAATATTGTTCGACATAATTTTGAATTTCCCTTTTTTATAAGTTGGCAACGCGTAGGTTTTACTCTGTATCTGAAGTTAACTATTAACTTGTAAATATTTTGTAACCGTGGTGATATCTTTTAAAAAGTTTTTGAAGCTTGGCTGTAGAGTAAATCGATTTTTATCCATTGTTATCAAACTTTTTTGTTTCTCTTAGATTGTTTTGAAACCCTGAAATGTAAATAATGAAGACTGAAAGAGAGTTCTGGAATTTGTTTTACCTTAAGCTTAAGTGAAGTGCACATAGCTAAGAGAGAAACTTTCTTAGTTTTAATTTTGATTTCGATTAGGTCAATCCTATGAAGTCCTTGGAATAGGATGGCTGTTTAGTACAGTCCTCCTGAGAAGGAAATGATAGATATGGTGGGTTACATCACCTTGGAGTGAAGATCCAGAAAAGTTGGGATCCAAACCCTGAACAGGTTAATTAAAGATGAGTGTAATGTGGCTCCTGGCAGCTTCAGGAAAAAGCTATCTCCAGTTCCAGTCTAAAAGCTGAAATCACAACTGAAGTATTGTTACAGAGGGTCTGGCACAAGCATTGTACAAATAGTGCTTTGGGAACTTTATTAGGGAAAAACGGCTTTGTTTATTTTCACTTTATACAGGAGTGTTTCTGGATTAATGAATTTGATTTTTAAACACAGTAAAAATATAATGTGTTCGTATTATAAGTAGATAGTTTGGATTAATCTATTTTATTGTTCTTCCTTTTGTAATAAACTTTCATTTTGTTGTTAAAGTGAAATCTGCAGCATTGTCTACTTATATTCCAGTGAGAGACAATTTTGTTCAAACCAAAATAAATCAAAATATGATCTATCAAGCCAGTTCTGGGATCTGACTTGTCCGGTAATAACATCAGTTGGTATCATAACACCATTCTCACTTTCTACAGGGCCAACACCCACTTTGTTTACGCTTCTTTTTTAGATACATGTAGAAATTCTTACTTTTTTAAAACATTTCTAACTAGCTTCCTGTCAAATTCCAATGTCTTTCTCCGATTAACATTTTAGTCGTTCTCTGCTGTACTTTATGTTCTGCCCAATCGTCTGATCTGCCATTCATCATTACACAATTATATATTTTGTTCTCTTTAATTTTGATGCTTTCCTTAACTTGTTCATTGTAGGACTATACTTATCCCAAGTATACTCAACTATTTCCTAAAACTTCAGTCCCTGCTACTCTATTGATCTATCTCCCAGCCTTATGTCCCAGTTCAGTTTAGCTCATTCAGTTTCTATGCCCATACATTTCATGGATTAGATTAATTAGATTAAAATGCTAGTCTTAGACCCATTTTCCTCTCCCTTTCAAATTGGATGTAAAATTCAATCATATTTTGGTTGCTGGTGCTTACAGGTTCCTTTAGTTCATTAGTTAATCCTGCACTCTGTACAATACCAAGTCTGAAGTAACCTGTGCTATGGTAGGC
Source organism: Rhincodon typus (assembly GCF_021869965.1). Classification (NCBI taxonomy): domain Eukaryota; kingdom Metazoa; phylum Chordata; class Chondrichthyes; order Orectolobiformes; family Rhincodontidae; genus Rhincodon; species Rhincodon typus. The sequence goes on along the minus strand of NC_063350.1, from coordinate 42,728,616 downwards.
TCCACAACATACTGTTTTTAGAAAACATTCTACAAACTTATTATTACCCACCTTATGTTTTTCCAGTTTATAAGTAAATATTGATTATTGCCATCTCTTTATCAGAAGCACCCCCTTGCACAGTTTGTGATGTTTGTAATCATTCTGAATTTTCTTTTGAGTTTGGGAACAGTTACCAATTCGGAACGCCATTTTATTGACTCTACAATTGATGATATTAAGCTACCTTGTAACATGCTGTCTAGCTGTGCTTTCACTTTCTCCAGCATCAGGTGGGTTACTCTTCTAAACGTATACAAACATATTGGCTTCTCATCCTTTGGCAGTGCAATGTGTTCTGAGGAAGGGTCACTGGATCTGAAACGTTAACTCTGCTTTTATCTTCACAGATGCTGCTAAACCTGCTGAGCTTTTCCAGAAACTTTGTTTTTGTTCCTGATTTACAGTATCTGCAGTTCTTTCGGTATTTACAATGTGTTATTCTTGTTGGTGCTTTCCTAAGCATCTGAAAAAGTTGTGTGAATTTTTAACGAAATTCATTGCAATTTGCTCTTGCAACATTAAATCAAGTCTCTTGAAAATACGTAGCTCCATGCATGAATTTCTGTTTAATTATGAGTTTCAAGATACAGAGTCTTCTTGACTTTTTTGCATCTTAAGTGTGGTAGTGGATTGACCTCATAGTTGAAGATCTGTGCCCCCTGACCTTGCAGTTTGATGCTTGCTGATTGTGTATCCATTGATTTTCACCAAGACACGCTGTAAGTCAAAAATTGAAATAATTGCGCTTAAATCATATTTAATTCTACATTAAAATTGCTTTTTATTTGTAAGATGACAAATAAGAACCTCTGTTGGCCTTCTTTGACTTCAATTGAAAAGGTCAGAAATCACATGACACCAGGTTACAGTCCAACAGGTTTATTTGAAAACACGAGCTTTCGGAGCCTCCGTCCTCCTTCAGGTGTTAGTGAGAGAGGAAGTATCAGACGCAGAATTTATAAGTAAAAGATCAAAGGTTCACACCATTGATGAGGATGTGCTAAAGAAACCTAAGATGCTGTTAAATCTTTAATCAGTTAGAAGGTTTTAATTGATTAATATGTATATGTAAATCCCTGAATTCCTTTCAAGTCACCATCCTGAGAGAACTACAGGTTTTATCAGTATAAGGGAGAGTTGACATTTTAGGTTAGACAATGCATGTTAGGTGTGAGACCTTGTTTAGAATCTGTTTGAGTTTTAGTTTGGATTCAGACTGGTTTTATTTCTAAAGTCAGAATTGATAAAACACCATATTTACTGACTGTCTATAAATTGTGTGTTTTTTGAACAAAATAAAATGTATCTATAAATCCAAATTCACCCCATAAGTGTGTGTGTGTGTGTGTGTGTGTGCGCGCGCGCGCGCGTGCATGTGTGCGCATGTGTGTGTGCGTCATCAGCGATCCCTTGGATCCGTTCAGAAATGCTTTCTGGAATGGGACTTCTAATTTATTCTGGGTGATGCAGTATTTTCATGTCTGCAATATTGTTCGAACATTCCTACATTCTACATTGATAGCACTCAACTCCTTTTGCGGGGCAATCTTGACAGTTGTGATCCTGCTTTGCACCAGATCTTGTACATCCTAAAATGGGTGATCAGGTTATTTTCCACTCTTTTGCCATTTTAGTGGCTCTGGAGGCTGACATGGTTCCTTGGGCCCACCCACCTGACTGAATCAGAGGGAGACTTGCTGTTGCCTCACATGGTCATCTGGTTGAGGACCCTGTCATTAATTTATGGTGCATACTGAATCACTTCCTCCAATGTGAACTTCTCTTTCAATTGGGGAAAATCAGATAATTTTTCATCTTGGATGCCTATAACAATGCAATCTCTTATAAGTTTTTCATTTATTAATATCTGCACCACACCCCCCACCCTTCACCCCTTCTCTGGTTACTTAAAATGATTGAATGGCTTCCCCTTGCCTCTCATAACTTGGATAAATCTCAGCTGCTTTATCATGTGATTCCACTTTGCATGTAACCTTGAGGCTGCCCTTGAACAGTTGTTTCCACAATTCCCATTTTTGATCTTGTTTGTTAGGTCTTTACTTCTGCAATGCCAGTGTTCTGAATTGTGTTTCAGATTCCTGTCCTTCACTGACCTGGATAATTGTTACAAACTTCTTTCTCCAGGTTTTACTAAGTCTTCTGATTTTCTTTTCTGGTCTGTCACAGTCTTTCTTTTCTTTACCGTTTTGCCACTCAAATCTTCTGACAATTTCATCTGATTTGCAGCGTCTTCCCTTTTCTTTTCCCTCATGAATCTTAATTTAATTTCAATTCACGTAGGTATTAAAGGGTCCCTATCTGCTGCCATGCTTTATGCTGCTACTGCTGTACCTTTGCAGTGTGCTACTTCCATGAAGTTAAGCCTGCAACAATATTCCCCATTGATTTTGTTTATTATAGGTTCTCTGGACATTGGGTGTTTACACCGCATTGTTGAGGTTGCTCTGTCAAGCTGAGCTGCTTATCCGCTAAGTCTGCTGCATTTCTATCTTAATATTATTTAAGAGTAACTCTCCCTCATTCCTAGTCATTTTAGTTGCTCTTTATGTTCTAACATACAGAATACAGGTTATAATTTTCTGGATCAATTTAGTTATTTCTTTCTTCTTCAAGTCCTGATAGCATGTGTCTATTAATGTCAGAGTTACATTACTGTGTACATCATCGGTAATATATTTATCTTCCATTTTACTACGGGTCAGATCCAATATGCATTTTGGAAAAAATTAAACTCACCGAATTCACCAAGTCCCTCATTTCAAATTCACTAGTGGGATTCCCAAGGCTCAGGAAACCTTGCTGGTCATAATTAAATTTTAAACGATGAATAATTCAATCAAAAGACACACAGCCTCATCATAATGTTTAAATACCAACTTGCCTCCTTGGAGTAGGTTTTGATTTGATTTGATTTATTATTGTCAAATGTACCTAGGCACAGTGAAAAGTTTTGTTTTGCTTGCAGTACAGGCAGATCATAACATACAAAGATCTTTGGGTGATTGGACAGAGCGAGGAATACAAAGTTATGGCTGAAAATAAGGTGCACAAAAAAGCAACATCAATGTTAGATTTGAAATTTGAGAGGTTCATTGAGGAGTCTGATAGCAGCAAGAACGGAGCTTTTCTTGAATCTATTGATACGTTTGTTTAAGTTTTTATATCTTCTGCCTGACAGAAGAGGATGCAAGAGATTATAACCAGGGTGGGAGGGAACTTTGATGTTGGCTGCCTTTCCGAGGCAAGAAGTGTAGATGGAGTCAATGGAGGGAAGGTTGGCTTGTGTGATGGCCTGGGCTATATTCACACTCACTGTAGTTTCTTACGGTCCTGGGCAGAACAGTTGCCATACCAAGCTGAAATGCTTTCTATGGTGCATCTATGGACATGCCAAATTTCCTAAAACCCACGAACAGGAAGAGGCTGTTGCATCAAAGTGGGTGGCCCAGAACAGATTGTTTGTGATCATCACTCCGAGGAACTTGACGCTGTCAACCCTCTCCACCTCAGCTCCATTAATGGAGATAAGGGTGTGCCCTCCACCTTGTTTCCTGAAGTCAATGATCAGTTAGTCACTCACCCACCATTCTGCCTTTAATAAATGAGAAGTGGCTGGGTTGGAAGGTGGTTGAAATTGAGAGAAAGATTTTCAATGCCTTAACCCTCTGTTAAAATGTCCTCTGTGTGTGTCTTTGCTAATAAAAGAAAAACACAATTCTGTATCGTCAATGAGAGAGCTTCTGAAAGAACTGAATGGCCACATGTGAAATCATGGGAGAGCACAGAAGACCTTCAGATTGGCAATCAGGAAATATTTTGTACTTAAATTAGCCTGGCCAGTGGATTTTGATGAAAATTACATTATATTTTCTCTTTGACATAATTTCATACAGAATCAGCAGTACCAGGGTCAAGAGTGTGCTTCCAATCATGAAAATATCTTCTGTGAAATGGGGAATTTAACGTTTTGAAAACTTGGATCCTTTCTGCCTGGTGTTGAATATAATAATTATATAAGTGGACTTAGCCTGATGCACAAGATGATAACATTTTAATTTCTTTTGTGTTCAAGTGCAAAGTCTTACCTGATGCATTCTGCACAGAGCTTTAAAGGGAAACACTTTTCTCAGAATCTCATTACTTTATTGAGTTCTTGTGAAATAAATTCCCCTGACATGTTACTGTGGATTATTAATATGTGATTAATGGGGCCATAGAATGAAAATACATTGGATCACCATAGATCATTGACATGCGCTGCAGGTGAAAATCATATTTCTAAATTAAACAACTCTCAAGTTACATTGAAATAAATGAACAGAAGTTAGAACACTCATCATGTTTTCTGTGAAGAAGCTTGCCGGGTTGAGTAACCAACATTAATCAAGACATTCAGTTTGTAATTTGGTGTAATGCACACGAGGTATTATAATATTTAGCTAACCATAATGACACATTGAAAGTTACAGAAATTGTAGCTAATAATTGTACTGCTCTCACATGTTCGCTGAATTGCTTTCTCACTTGATGCACTCACTCTTTTCTCTCTCTTTCTCTGTCTCTCAATTATGTCTGGTTTCCTAGTCAAATAGAAAGATTTGTACTTACATAGCACGGTTAACATAATTAAACATCTGACAGCACATTACAGTGCTGTTATCAAACCAACTTTAATATCAAACCATCTTACGACAGCTGACCAAATGTCAGGAGTATCATAAAAAAGTGACAGGAAGAGGTGGAAAGGCAAGTTCCAAACCTGGGCAACTGAGGTCCTGGCCACCAGAGTTCAAATAACAAAAATCAAGATTGTGCAGCCAGTTGGATTTGGAGAAGCACAGAGATCTTGTTTCAATCTATGCAACTCTCACATCCCTCTCTCCCTTTCTCACTATCCCTCTCACAAACTAATCACATAATTCCAGAATGTGAATTTCAGAAGTAGTTGATGGAAGGATCCATTAATTTGTATCATCAAGTTTTGGTCCAATTGACGAAGATACAGACAATTTTTGGAGATGATTTAAATTGTGTTCTCTGACAGTCTGGTCATTGCAGACTCCATGGCTAATATATATTTATTGATATGCTCAAGTGTCCTGGAGAGCAAGAAAACAACAACTGAATGTCCAATTACTGAGTCACATTCTATGTTTCAGATTGATAATTCAGAATGCCATATATGGCATTTGAAAGTGAGCATTTTGTTTAATATGGTTCCCTGCCCAATAAAGTATGGTAAATATTTTGTCATGCAACCTTTTCAGCCCAAGATCCTTGTTCTGATTCAGTCAGGCACTCATACTTTATGGCTTACAGGCTGCAAATATGACAAACAACATAACAACATTTGATATTTTCTATGTGGTGCATTTGGCATTAGGTGTAACTTCATTGTTGTGACATTACCAACTACATTCCTCAGTGCATATTGGTTTGAAAAGTTCAATGACCATTTTAGTCATAAAGAGAGTAAGGATGGCATTCTCTGCAATAGTAGAAAGTGCCACAGGGTGGTGAATAATCCATTTGCAAAGTACGTGGAAATTCTTGCAAATAAATATACTTTGGTAAAATTTTTGTTACCCAGGGACTACTAATTTATCTGCATCCTTTTTCATCAAGTGGGTAACTATTATCAATGTACAGTTAATTTTACACAACCTCAATTTGGAAATGCCATAAACGTTATGAAATATAGTATCAGACATCAGGACATTATGAAAAGCAGATGCATATGGGGCAAGGTTTTTTTTATTGTAATTCAGGACTTTTGACGTTAGGATCAAATGGGCCCCCCATCATGATACTTAGCCAATTTCCGGTAAAATTCAGCCCAAGGTGATTACTTTGCAGATCACTTCCATTCAGTCCATAGTCTTGATCCCCAGCACTAAGTTGCTTGTTATTTTAATTTTCAACCTTGTTCCTTTTCATTCTTGCATCTCAATGTGTTCCAAGATTCTCAATGCAAGCTCAAGGTACAGTACTTCATCTTTTGACTAAACACTTTACAGTCTACTGGATTCAACAAGTAAGTCAACAATCTTAGATTATAAATGCTGAGATTTTTTAAAATTTCATTTTTCCTCACTGGTTTCATTTTACTTACTTTTTATTCCTTCATTTCTCTTTCAGGCAGCAGCTATTCAGAATCTTGACATCCACGCCTCTTCTAGACATACCTTCTAACATTATCTTTTTACCAATCTCTTTTGCATTCAATCATGAAATTTTTTATTACATAACGTATTCTGCTTTCCACCCTATAAAATTATTTCCATTTCCAACTTTTGATGAAAGATCACTTACCTGAAATATTAAATCTAATTATCTCGGCTCATTTACTGTCACACCAACAGAGTATTTCTAATATTTTGGTTTTTTTTCTTCAAATATACAACATCCACAGTATTTTATCTTGTACTTAGAGTAGCACTCTTGTGTGACTAAAAATGGTTATTTTGTTTTTACTTCTGCTGCCACAGGGTACACCTACATTTTCAGTAGTGGGTCAAAGCAGCTTGCTCAGATCCCTGGTCTGCCTGCAGATGTGTTCTTGGTTCTCCAGAAGTCCAGGACTGTGAGGAACCTGCCAAATGCCGTTCCACTTCTACCTGTCAAGGTCAAACTCAGTCATTTGAGAGATGAGGGAATGGTAGGAACTGTTGATGCTGGAGAATCTGGTATAACAAGGTGTAGAGCTGGATGAACACAGCAGGCCAAGCAGCATCAGAAGAAATTTCTGAAGAAGGGTCTAGGCCCGAAACGTCAGCCTTCCT
>NC_063350.1:42677423-42721371 GCF_021869965.1 Rhincodon typus | reverse complement strand
TCCCCCATTTCTGAAGAAGGGTCCAGACCTGAAATGTCAGCTTTCCTTCTCCTCTGATGCTGCCTGGCCTGCTGTGTTCATCCAGCTCTACACCTTGTTATCTCATTGAGAGATGAAGCAGCTGTGTACTGACTACCATGGGAGCAGTGGGTGAGCAATGGCAACATTTTGAGTTAAATTCTCATCAAAAAGGTTTGTTAATGATCATTTCTCTTATGAGCCAGTTGCATTTTGCTTCTAGCTTTCTTGGGGAGTGTTGGTTGGAGTAGGTTAGTGATTTGCTATAAGGCTAAAGCTAAAGTACCATTCATCCCATTTAAGGTGGCAGAGATGCTGGCATCCAATGTATATATGGCCATTGTCAAGGCTTGATGGACTCACTTGACTGGTGGAATCCATGTTTAATGGAGACAACGATGAAACAGTCATCCTCACAATATCCTGCTCCTGTTTCAGCTGGAATTCTCTCTGTTGGTTGGTGTGCTTGGACACCTGTCAGTACATTGCAGATTTTCAAAGAGGAAAACGATGGAACGGGATTTCATGAAATTCAGTCAGGCATACAGCATCAATAAATAATCAGCATTCAGGGATGCTTTCTTGCCATACAATTGGATTGTCCATGAAGTATTCAAGTTAGAATCATGCCATGCATATCCAAGCCACATACATTTGACATTATAAATTATAAATATTATAAATTGAGATTCATTGAAATTTGACATATTTTCTAATATTCTCACCCTGTATTGCCAACCCCATTCGCCTGCCTCCCATTCTCTGTTCCTAAGCTCTAATTGGGTAATTACCCCAAGTCGCTGGGGTAGGTTTTGAATGCAGCACCATTGGCCTCATAAGCAGGAGCTCCATCACTAACTCAAAACTGACACATTTGATTCTGATGTTAAATTGCTCCACATTTTCTGCGCAAATGAACAATTTCTATAATGAAATTTCTATAAAGTATCATAGGTGAGCAGGAGGTATGTGTGTACGTACGATCTCTATAAACTATCAAACCAAATCAGATAATGTTCCATCAGGGTTCAATCTTGTCGAAAAATGGTGTAGGTCAAATGTATGCATAATATATATGTTCCCCTTTAGTGTTCATATGTGTTGGCAAAAGAGCTTCATTGAGAGGCCTTAAGTTAATTCAAAACAGTGACCAGGTCACTAAAACAAAAAGAAGGGTCGTTTCACAGGGGAGCCAAAAGATAATACATTGGTCATCATCATCAAAACTTCTGGAATCAAAGACAACAAGTCCTTTTCCTCTGCCGCTTCCTTTCTTCAAAAAGTTAATTATTAGAAAAAAAATTGAATATAACTGACATCTCAAACAAAATCCTTCCATATCTTCTTGCAGTCCCAGTTCATTGCTTTTATCATGGCCTTTCTCTCAACAGGCAATAGGTGAAGATGCAAATTGAAATTTGCATTCCAGTAGGGCAGCAATGGATCTGAAATGGGAAACAATTTTCAAAGGGACGGCAGGAGAGAATGTCCGATTTAACTGCAGTTCATGATGCATTAAACACTTTAAGGAGTTTGTTAACAAGCTGGAAAATTTTTCAAATTTTAAATTAAAAAACACAGTCTGGTACATTTTCCTCCACAACTGGCAGGAAGTGAACTTTTTTTAATGCACTGAAAAGCATCAGGGTAAAAGCGAAAAGTCCTGGAAATACTCAGTAGGTCAGTGTGCTTCTGGGGAGAGAGAAAAAGAGTTAGAATTTGAAATCGATGGCCTTTCATTGGAATATTACCTGAAAAGTTAACTCTGTTTTTCTCTCCGTAGGTGCTGACTGATTTACCAAGTGCTTCCAATGTTTTCTGTTTTGCTTTCAGATTTTTAGCATCTGCTTTTTTGAGCAGTACTTGTAACTGGGTGATTTATCTTCCATTTGAGATATGGTCACGTTTATGCTCAATGTGGCAATGTGGCTCCTTCAAGTTACTGCCTGCTTTCTTCTACTGGCCCCAGCATGACTGCTATCTATCATTACTATTTTGATTTGTAGGCAGCACTGGTCTCCTCTTTATGTTTGGCGCCTCTATTTGGATCTTTACATGTCAAGATAGTTTTGTGTGCAAACAGTTGTAGCACAGGTTCAGAACCCAGAAACTATCCAGCTGTCAGGTTCCTCACCTCAATTTGAATATTAAGCACTCTGCCTTTGTCACTTCGATACGTTAGACTTTTCAAAGACTCCTATATTGTCTGCTTTTCACTCACACCTGATAGCTTGGGTGGAAATACATATCTTATTCAGGTGTACAACACCAGCAGGTTCTTTGGCTCCCAAAGACACGTTGGCCTGCAGATGCAATGGTACAGCTAAGAAATGCAAATATCTGACTTACAAGGATGTTAAATGCTTTTCCACAAATGAACCATATCACAGTTCAAAATGTTTTCTTTTTAACTTGGCCATGTGACTTTGGAATACTTGGAAAGACTAGTGATTATTTGCCTTTGCTGACTATCCTTGAAAACATGGTTGTGACTACCTTTACTGTAGTTCATTTACCCACATCTAATGGACGTTTTTTTTTCACATTTTGTCTCACTGTAGGTGAAGGAATGGTGATACAGTTTCTGTCAGGGTGATGTTTAGTTTGGAGGTTAACTTGCAGAAGGTGATTTTTCAATGTGCCCCTTGCCCTTCAAGGGGTGGAGATCGGAGCTACAACAGAAAATGCTGGTGAAACTCAGCAGGCCTGGCACAATCTGTGGAGAGAAAAGCAGAATTACCATTTCAGGTCCAGTGCAATTTTTCATCAAAACAGTGTTTCTTTCTACACAGATGCGGTCTGGACATAATGAGTTTCTCCAGCACGTTCTATTTTTATTTCACTCGCTTCCTTGTTCTTCTGGGTGGTGGAGATCTTGAGTTTGGAAGGAGCTGTATAAGGACTCTTGACATGTTACTATAGATATCTTGTAGATGGTACACACTTCTGCTATTGTGCTTACACAGAGAAGGGAATAAATGTACAGCAGGACAGACAGGTCAAGATTCAGGCAGGGTTCTTTGGCCTGGATGCTGATGAGTTTCTTAAGCGTTATTAAATTGCACTTATTCAGAATGATGGAGAATAATCCATCATACCCTGTATTTGCTAGCAGAGGAGCTGAAACTGTTGAAGTTTGTTATTTTCACAGATAATCCATCATGTTATATTCCACTTGTCCTTCACCCTAAAATCTCTTCAGGTCTAGAAACTTCAGATAATCTAAACTGGTATCCTTGATGGACATGTTTTTGGAAGTCAGGAGTTGAGTTATTTGCTGCATTATTTGCAGTCTCTGAACTGCTATTGTTGTCATATAATGTTTATATGGTGCTACATGAAAGAAAACGTTCCAGAGTGACTAACTGCAAGAGCATCCTAATTTTCAACATCCATCAAAATCCTGCTAACTTTATGAGGAAAGTCAGACATGCTGACAGGAAAGTGTTTTCATTGAGTCAGAAAAAGCCAGTTATGGAGCTCTTGTAAGGATATATGTAATTATTTGGCAATATAAAAATATTAACTCAAAACTTTAGCCTAGAACATAACTCCAGGAATTGCTTGATGCTATTTGGACATTAGTGCCATGGAGTACCACCTTCCTCACAACCACTTTTAGCAGCATTGACCTTGCTTTCACAACTGTTGGACCTAGAATTGGATATTGGGCTGACCTGTTATATGTTGGTGATTGAGTTCTCATTCTGTTCATTTTTTCTGATCCATTTTTCTCCTTTGTCCTTCAGCCTTAGAAAAATCTGCCACTGGGTTAAAGTGTCTTCTAAGCATTTCCAGAGGTTTCCAGATTTTTTTATGTCTATCAATTTCTGACTTGCTAAATTAATTAATTTAAAATTTGCTTATGTGCAATCTTAAATTTTCGCCACTTGTATGCATTTAATCCACACCTGGACCTGCATAGAAAATTAGCTCAGTGATAAACTAGCATTCACATGTCTGGAAAATGCAATTCTAACCACTAATGGGCAAACACCTGTCGTATCCAATAATATAAACTGATGTGTGAGGCATAGAAAATGGATTGCTTGACAGAGATGCTAAGCATGAAAGAAACATATAATATACAAAGGCTATGTTGAGTACAAAACATGAAAATGGCCCAAAAGGATATAGACAGAGAGAAAACTAGAAACTGCATGAATTACAGAATAAAGTAGACAGAATGGAATAGCACTCCATAATTGTGATAGAAGATTAGAAACAAATCCAAGGATACGGACAACCATAACAATGTGTAAAACAACCTTTAAAATCAGGGAAACAAAAATTATTGATAAAGAAAGGGAAGCATACAATTGAGGAAAAGGAGACACATTTTGGAGACTGTTAAAACAAGGTAAAAAGAGCAAAATTGCACCATCTCTGACAGTCAGAGCAGGGATTGTTAGGAGGAGATATTTTGAATCAACCTCTTCAGAGACATTATGACACACCATAATGTGTCACCAATCTACAATACACCACACATTATCATAAACAGGCTACTTACAATGGCATGGTTGAGTGGGAGTAGCATTGAACATCAAACCCCAAAAGCACAAGCTCCTTAAGGTACAACAGGAAATAGTGCAGCTGTAATTGTAATACCAACCACTGCAGGAGACAGGGAGTCGGTTGGAGTGACAGTGAACGGGGAAGAAACCAACATTCACTTTGTGTATAGCATTATGTTACCTTGGAGCCTGAATGAACAGGAGGGCTAACTCTGTTAGTATACTGCAGCAGGTGGGACTTGACCTAGGTCTCCTGGTTCAGAGACAGGCACACTACCACTGCACCACAAGAACTCACTAAAATTGAATCAATGACCTTGGCATTATTAGCATCATAGTCTAATCACCTGAGCTAACCAGCTGGTGGACAAGAGTCAGGATTGTAATTGTGAAAATCTCATGCGGTTTGTTCCTTTTCTAGATTGCAGCTTGTTACCATCACAAGCAGCTAAGCATCTGAACAGGAGGTGCAAAATTGTGAGAAGAAAGCAGCCAGAATCTCATAAAGGGAAGATAAATTTTGAATGGATTAGATGTTGAAAGTCATTTCAAAAGGAAGTCTGAAGGGAGTACGACATGGCAGAGAGAAGACTGTCATGTTGTCTGATGCAGCACTGGAGGCCGTGGTGTAGAAGGTGGACAGGAGGCAAGAGGTTTGATGTTCAATGCTACTCCCACTCAACCATGCCATTGTAAGTAGCCTGTTTATGATAATGTGTGGTGTGTTGTACATTGGTGGCACGACCACGCACCCAGGCACTTTAGAAACAACATTGACGATGAATATGCATAGATCAACCTGGAGCTTTGACTGTCGAAGCGCATGGAAGAATCCAACATTCACTTTGCGTGTAGCTTTATGTTACCTTGGAGCCTGAATGAACAGGTGGTCTAACTCTGTTAGTATACTTGTGATCCCAATCACAATATAACATCTGATTGTCAATGGTCTATTGGAACACAAGCAGAAACAAAGCGATGCCTGAGTGCGAAATAAAAGCTCAGTCCACAATCATTCAAGTTCTGACTGCCATCATCGTGGCTGTAGATATTAGTGCGCAGAGGAACTTGCAGAGCAAAACAATCTGGCCTCCTACGTATTGGTGCAATTGCTGATGCAACATCCCACTGAGTGCTGGTAGCTCTGTGGTGTAAGAATCTGCTGTTCGTTATCAAAAAGACAGTTTTCTTGCTCCTATCACCTCCTCTGCCAGTGGTCTTCTTGTTGTGTGTCATTGAAACAACTGAGACTTTGCAACATGTCAGTGTGCTGTGTTCCAAAGCTGGGCTTTCTTACCCAGAGCTAATTGAGGTTCTGTTATAAAGCCATTCTGCAATCTCCTCCAGTGAAAGTTGCCACCTTTCCAGCAGCTTTGTTACCACACTGGATAAACACTGGGTAGGAACAATAGGCAAGGGAAAGGCTCCAGCAAGGTAAGTGCGAAGGTGATGTATAAGAACGATTTAAAGAATATTGAATGGTTTGATTCATAAAATGGTTTACAATAGTGGTTTTGTAGTGGCTTTTGTTTCAGCACGGTTTCAGGATGTTGCGCAGGCCAATGGTTGAAGAAAGATAAATTATGCAAGTGTTTGATAATGAAGAATTGGGTAGTGTTGCCGAGTTTTGGACACTTCAACCAGTTTATGAATTAAATACAAGGTAAACAAACCGGAGGCTGGAAGAACACAGTGACTCAATGGCTGGCACTGCTGCCTCACAGTGCCAGGAACCCGTTTTCAATTCTACCCTTGGGCAACAGTCTGTATGGAGTTTGCACGTTCTCCACCTGTCTGTGTGGGTTTCCTCCGGGTGCTCTGATTTCCTCCCATAGTCCAAAGATGTGCAGGTTAGGTGGATTGGCTATGCTAAATTGCCCATAGTGTCCAGGGATGTACAGATTAGGGGAATGGGTCTGGGTGGGATTCTCTGGTGGTCAGTGTGGACTTGTTGGGCCAAAGGACCTGTTTCCACACTGTAGAGATTCTGTTAACACAGCAAGCCAGGCAGCATTGGGAGGAAAGGAGCAGTCAATGTTTTGGGTCTTACCCTTCTTTAAATGCTGTTGTTAGTGAGGTGGACAAAGGGACATAGAATTCGGTTGGTAGTTCAACTTGATTTTATTATCAAAATATTCCTTATTATAAACACCATGTGAGCATTTCTTAAATTCCCACAATATTTACCCTCCATCTAGCTCTATCCATCTGAGAAAGGAAATTATCTGCAACGATCCACATGTTGAGCTGGGCCATTTAAATTTCATTCTTCTCCAACATAGGGCTGGTTCTCTTCCACCATGGTGGGTCTCGCAGGTCAGGGTGGATCTTTTCCTGGATCGTCTTGGGTTGAGGTCGGTCTTCTGCCATGAGTCCTGCTGAAGGAGTAGCTTCCAGGTTTACATCCCCCTCACCCTGGACCTTTCTGCGGCCTTTGGCAAAGAGAGTCATGAGGGGGGTTCAAAGCATCCAATGGGATTGTGCCAACACCTTTCATTGTTGCCATGCCAGGGAGATGTGAAGTGCACAACCTCAGGCACTGGCTGTAAGTTAAGGTGCCAGAAAGTCTGATTCATACTTCTCCAATACACAGTCTTTAATCTGGTTGTAACTGGACCCCCTGAACCTTTATGACTGCTTTGTCTTTAGTCTGCGCTGTTCTCTGCAGCCAGAAGCTGCTGGCTGCTGTTTAAACCTGTTTGGCTAATTTTCTTTCAGGTCCAATTTCTCCAGCTGTGGGTCAATTTAGATTGTCCAAGTGTGGGCCTGTTGACACTTGACCATGGCTGTGTTCATGGATACCACAGTTGTATAATATGATCCTTGACTGCCTGGTTGAAAAGGTGATTTATTGCTTGCTTCCTCCCTGCTTTCTTGTCATGTAAGGTGATGGTTCTAATAAGCTTAGTGTTGGAGTTTGCAATAGGCTCCACCCTTGAGTGGAGAAAAAGAAGCCCAGCTGGACAGCCTAATTGTGTCACATGTGCCGTCTGTGGTTCCTAATGGTCTTAGTAATGATGTTTCCCCTGCTAGTGGAACTTGCATCTATTGTTATCAAACAATAAATTACATATTGTTCTTAAGAAGGGGTTTTTCTTGTTAAGACTCACTGGTGGCTCAACCTCTACTGCTTAGCAAAATAGCCCAGAGCCCTAAAATAAAATGGAGGATTGGTGCAGCACGCTACCCCAACCATGAGCTGGTAGTACTTGCTTCTGCATATGATACTTCTCATTTTTAGTTGCTCACATGAACTATTATAGAGTCATAGATTCATACATCATGGAAACAGACCCTTCGGTCCAACTGGTCCACGCTGACTATTTTCCCAAACTAAAGAAGCCCCACTTGCCTGTGTTTGGCCCATATCCCTCTAATTCATGCACTTATCCAAATGTCTTTTAAATGATCTAACTATGCCTGCATCCACCACTTCCTCTGGCAGTTAATTCTACACATGAACCACGTTCTGTGTAAAAAAGTTCCCCCTTATGTCCTTTTTAAATCTTTTTCCTCTCACCTTAAAAATATGCGCCCTAGTTTTGAACTCCCTCACCCTAGGGAAAAGACCCTTGCTATTCACCTTACCTCTGCCCCTCATGATTTATATTCTTCTATGGATTAGGGCCATCACTGGCATGACTAGCATTTATTACCCACCTCTATTCATTTTTGAGAAAATAATATAAATTGCCTTCATGAGCAACTGCAATTTGTATGGTGTAAGAGACCACAGTGTTGAATTGCAATTTTGCAGCTGCATAGCATTATTAATTTTTGTCCCCAAGCAGTAGACAGCAAGGAAAATTTTCAATGCAAAAATGGTGGGACATTGCTAGCAAATACATTTCTTGCAGTCCAATCATTCCTCTCACTGGTATTTTAACTTCAATAAACTACATAGCTTAAACACTCCCTCAGCCTGACTAATATTAAAACAAGTTTCCACCCAGTTACTCTAGTAGCTACCTGTACAGTTAACAGGTGCCCAGGTCATTGGTCCTGTGCAAACTGAGAACTTTGTTTAAATTTATGGGCTGACGGCACATGTAGCTGCTCCATTAACCAGCTGGAAGTTTCTTTCACATTTAAACAGATTAAGAGATGTGAAACTTGATCATTTTAAACTAACTACTGATTAAAATTTAGGTACCAGTGTGTAAGAAATCTGACAAGGAAAATTGCACTCCAGGGTAAAAATCATGAGATTTTTTGCAAGATGTTTGGTGGCAACAATTTACATGCTCCAACTGTGACAGTACATCTTGTACTTTTATGTTGCAATGTTTCTTTTATTACAAAACAGCATTTCTCTGTCTAAAACGAGCACTTTCTCTCAGACATGAATAAAAGCAGAAAGGAAGCAGAGCTTTTCATTTTGTGTAATTGTCTTCAACATATTTCCAAATAGCTGCAGCTAGAAATCTCCTCAGCACCAGAGCTAGGTTGTAGCTAAAAGTAAGACCCATGCTCATGACCTATTATCAACTGTATGGGTGATATCTTGATACATAATTTGTAAATATTAGCCCTTAATTATAACCTGGGGTGTTGGTACCGAATGTGGGAAACAACATGAACTGCAATTAGCTATCAGCAATGCCTGGGAAGTTTTAACCTTTGAGTTTCAATTAAATTTGGCCCTTGTGAAACATTGCAGGGCATGATGTGGAAGGAGCAGAACTTTTTTTTCTTTATTCATTCATGGAATGAGGGCGTTGCTAACCAGGCAACATTTATTGCCCATCCCTAATTGCCCAGAGGGCAGTTAAGAGTCAATCACGTTGCTGTGGGTCTGGAGTCACATGTAGGCCAGACCAGGCAAGGATGGCAGTTTCCTTCCCTAAAGGGCATTAGTGAACCAGATGGGTTTTTCCGACAATCGACAATGGGTTCATGGTCATCATTAGATTGTTAATTCCAGATATTTATTGAATTCAAATTCCATCATCTGCCGTGGCAGGATTCAAACCCAGGTCCTCAGAACATTATCTGCATCTCTGGATTAACAGTCCAGCGATAATACCACTAGGTCATCGCCTCCCCTTAGGTGATAAAACATCACTGCTCAGCTTGTGAGAGCCAAGTCCCACCGATTATATAAGGGCATTAAGGGTGGGGCAGGTTGGAGGGAGGATAGGCAGTCACAAGGCAATTATGGTTCAGGGAAAATTTGTGGGGCAGAACAGAACAAACCTACTGTTCTTGGTCTGGCCCATTCCAACCACAATGCTGTTAGCTCAGCCAAACTGATGAAGAAGGAAAAGAATATACCTCTTCAAAGCCATTGGCATGATTGGTTCAGGACCAACGCAATACATTTCCAAACATTCTAGCCCCACCAGGCAGGCAGAATTAAAATCAGGATTTTTGCAAATTTGAAACAGCCCTGGATACTATCTCGAATTGGAAGTAAAACAAGCTTAAGAAAAGGGAAGGCTACTCTGTATATGTGGACTAGAAATAGAAATTTGTGGTTCCAAATGTTCTGATTAATTGCAAGAAGCTTCAATGATCTGGGTTGACCTAACTATCAGCTGAATACCCCAACTGTACTCCAAGCTCAAGATTACAAAGTGACAACATATCTGCTGGTAAATATATATTGACAAAAAGAGAAAGTCTCACTTGAGACTTGTCAGCTAAGGCATGTTTCATACTTGGATTGCAAACTTGTTTTATTTTCTTACAAAATGTTTATGTGCCTAGGGTTTAACGTTCCTATTCCCTACATGCCCAATGGGTTGCTTTGTTAATGATACAAAGTAATGATACCTTTTAAAATGACATAACGGGATTTCTAGCTGTATACAGAATTGCTGCAAAATCCTGTAGGACTTACAAAGTTTTCTGTGATGTCCTATTATACTTCACACAATATGACAAATCTATGGCTTTATAATGTATCATCCAATATCTCAGAAGATTTGCTCCAGATATCTTTATGGATCCCAGAGGAGGATTCTGCTGCGTCTCTATTTATCTGGCTCATTCTCATTCACTCTATTTATCTAGCCTACTGCAACAGGCCAATAAACCTGATAGCAGTATAAATAACAAAGTTGCATTAACTGTATGAGTATTGAATTCTTCAGTATTTCATCATGTGTCATACACAGAAACTACTTTATTCAAGAATAACTGTAAAATTTATCAAGAAACTGATCAGGAAAAGAGATTATTTTCTTCCAATGTCTTTTTTTTCTTGTTTTTTCCTTCTTCCTCACACAACATCTGTAAATTATTAAAAACTATTTCACATCAGTATTTACTGTGGAGAAGGACATGGAAGCTAGGGAACTTGGGGAAATGAATAGTGATGTCTTGAAAAGTGTCCATATCAGAGAAGACGAGATGCTGGAGGTCTTAAAACACATGAAGATGGATATATCCTCAGGACCTGATCAGGTTTATCCCAGACATTTGTTGGAAGCTCAGGAAGAGATTGCTGGGCCCGTTGCTGAGATATTTACATCATCAACAGCCATTGGTGAGGTGCTGGGCTACTGGAGGTTGACTAATGTGGCGCTATTAATAAAGAAAGGTGGTCAGGGAAAGCCAGGGAACCATACATCAGTGAGCCTGGCATCAGTGGTAGGGAAATTGTTGGAGGGGATTGTGAGGAACAGGGGATTTACATGTATTTGGAAAGGCAAGGACTGATTAGGGATAGTCAACATGGCTTTGTGTGTGGGCAATTGTGTCTCACTAATTTGATTGAGGTTTTTGAAGAGGTGACAGAGAAGTTTGATGAAGGCAGTTGTCGATATGGACTTCAGCGAGGTGTTCAACAAGGTTCAACATGGTCGGCTGGTTAACTAAGTTAAATCACATGGGATCCCGGGGAGACAGGCAATTAGTTACAAAATTGTTAAAAGTTACAAAAAAATTGAAGGTAGGAGACAGAGCGTATTGGTAAAGGGTTGTTTTTCAGATTGGAGGCCTGTGCCACAAGGATCGGTGCTGGGTCCACTGATTTGGATATGAATATAGGAAGTGTGATTAGCAAACTTGCAGATGACACCAAAATTGGTGGAGTATGGACAGTGAAGAAAGTTATCTCAGTGTACAATGGGACCTTGATCAAATGAACCAATGGGCCGAGGAGTAGCAGATGGAATTTAATTTAGATAAATGTGAAGTGTTGTATTTTGATCAGGCAAACCAGAGCAGGACTTATACAGTTAATGATAGGGTCCTAGGGATTGTTGCCCAAGAAAGATACCTAGGGGCGAGGGTGTATAGTTCCTTGAAAGCCAAGTTGCAGGTAGATGTGGTGAAGGAGACATTTGGCATGCTTGCCTTCATTGATCAGTGTATTAAATATAGGAGTTGGAATTTCATATTCTGGCTGTAGAGCACATTGGTGAGGCCACTTCTAGAATAATGTGTACAATTCTAGTCTCCCTGCCATAGGAACGATGTTATTAAACTTAAAAGGTTTCAGAAAATATTTAGAAGGATGTTGCTGCGATCGGAGGATTTGAGCTATCGGGAAAAGCTGAATTTGTTGGACTTTTTCCCTGGAGTGTTAGAGGGGTGACCTTTATAGAAGTTTATAGAATCATGAGCGGCATGGATAGGATGAATAGCCAAGGTCTTTTTCCCAAGATAGGGGAGTCCAAAACTAGAAGGCATAGTTTTAAGGTGAGAGAAATTTAAAAAGGACCTGAGGAGCAACTTTTTCACACAGAGGGTGATACGTATATGGAATGACCTACCAGAGGAGGTGATTGATTCGGGTACAATTATAATATTTAAAAGGCATCTGGATGGATACATAAATAGGAAGTGTTTAGAGGGATATGGACCAAATGTTGATAAATGGGACTAGACTTATTTAGGTCAGCATGGATGAGTTGGACCAAAGGGTCTGTTTCTGTGCTGTATAATGCTATGACTCTAGTAGGAGGAGTTAAGTATTCATAATTGATTGTTACAAATTAATAGAATTTTTTTTAAAAACCTGGCTCCTGATATTTTCTATTAATCTCAATGCTTTTATTCATCTCTATTCAGGTATGAGAAAGGAAGCTGGTATGTAAAAGCTTTCCACTGCTTTCCAGTCACCCATACTGAACTCCTCATCTTTCACCAATGCTCTCAATAAGACATCATTTATTCAATGGTTTTGTTTTAAATGAATAAAAGACATGATGAATTCAATTTATGCTTAACATAGTTCCTTACTCGTGTTATTGCCTTGTCAGAACTTCTGTCTATTGTAATAGTTACATGTTACCTGTACGTCATTAATGACACTATTTCCAAATCCCTCTTGATTCTGCTAATTTCAAATGATTAAATTTAATCCTGTGAGCTATTTAAACCCTAGTATTCTTTATCACTGAGCTAAACTTATCAAATCAATAAACACAATGGAGACTCAACTGATCAACTGAAGTATGCAGAGTATTTTCTTTCAGCTATACGTGCCTCCCTACTGATCAAAAATGTTTTCTGAAATATGCTTCCAACAGGAATGAGCCAGACACCATCTTGGTGAAGAGGTTTGCACATGTAAAAACTTCCAGAAGGATGCAGAGCGGATAGATTAAGTTATAAATTCATTTACAACACTGATTTCTACCAGTGCTGTCATTTTCAATAATCTGCAAGGAGCAGCCAAGCTGATGCTGAAGGGTTTTGTTTAATCAAAGGCTTATATTGAACTAAGATGCTTCTATATATGAGCAATGTAATAGAGTTTCTGCTGGGAATCAGACATGAGTGGGAGAAAGAAAAGAGGTTACTCTTAGCGAGACAAGCCGCTCAAATATGGAGATGGAGGGGAGAAGGGGTTCTCAGCACGATACCATATTCATAGTAAGGTGATAGGGGAGAGGGATGGCCTAGTGGTATTATCGTTGGACTGTTAATCCAGAAATGCAGTGTTCTGGGGATATGGTAGATGGTGGAATTTGAATAAAATTATTTAAAAATAATCTGTGATTACGAGGTGGATGATGATATTGAAACTATTGTTGATTGTCAGGAAACCCACATCTGGAGCACTTCCTTATCTTGTCTAGCCTACATGAGATTCCAGAGCCCAGCAATAGAGTTGGCTCTTAACTGCCCTCTGAGCAACTAGGAATGGGCAATAAATCCTGGCCAGCGATGCCCACATCCTGTGAATGAATTTAAAAAAAGAAAATATTTGGGGAGCAATTCTCTTCCCTTAATTTTGATAAGAGCCTGAGCTGTTATGAAGGTTAAGACTTGAAAGGAACAAATAATGATCCAAGCAAAGGTGTAGGATGATAAAAATAATTATCAAACTAATTTCATTACACAATATTTCAAATCACAAGGAGAAGCTCATGAATAACTAAAGAACAAATAACATCATACAGAATAACATCATACAGGATCTATCAAAGAAAACATACAAAGTGCTTTCTTTCAATTAAATTGTTTTGTAATTTTATTAATAACCTACAGATTCTGACTCTTCATAATCTAGTTTTGTTTTACCTTGTAAACTACATGAAACCTACCTGTTTCATCCAGCTTTAAACCAAAAGATCAAACCAATTGTCTGCATGATATCTGAAAAGTTGAATCTTTCACATAGTCCAGAATCTTGACCTTTTTTAAAAATTTTAACCCACTGATCCTTCCGCTTTCCAAGCTCTCAGCTTTAACTCAACCAGGAGACTAAAATGTTCCATATTTCCTAAATGATACTCAAAACACCCCCATTCCTGTTCATTCCTGGAGCACTCATCAGTTACCCTGGGGTAAAGATGTAACCCCAATAATGTGGAGCAACATTCAACTGAATAGGAAGGAACAAAGAAAAAGGAATGTCCTCGTTTTTCAAGGACCGCAATTTCCCCCCGCTCAGTGGTCGAAAACGTCCTCGAACGCATCTCTCGCGTTTCCCGCACCTCAGCCCTCACACCCCATCCCCGCAATAAACACAAAGACAGAATTCCCTCACGTATCACCCTATTAACCCCCGATTCAACGCATCATTCTCCGCCACTTCTGCCACCTGCAATCTGACCCCACTACGAAGGATATATTTCCCTCCCCACCCTTATCTGCCTTCCAGAGGGACCACTCTCTCTGTGACTCCCTCATCCGCTCCACACTCACCACTATCCCCACAACCCCCAGCACCTTTCCCTGCAACCGCAGGAGGTGCTACACCTGCCCCTTCACCCCCCCCCCCCCCACCCCCATCCCAGGCCCCAAAAAAAACCTTCCACATTAAACAGATGTTCACCTGCACATCCGCTGATGTGGTCTATTGTATCCGTTGTTCCTGATGTAGCCTCCTCTACATCGGGGAGACCAAGCGGAGACTCGGAGACCGCTTTGTGGAGCACCTATGCTCGGTTCGTGACAAACGACAACACCTCCCAGTTGCGAACCACCTCAACTCCCCTTCCCACTCCCTGGTGACATGTCCATCCTGGGGATCCTCCAGTGTCACAACGATGCCACCTGGAAACTGGAGGAACAGCACCTCATATTCTGCTTTGGAAACCTACAACCCAGTGGTCTCAATGTGGACTTTACTACCTTCAAAATCTCCCCACTCCTGACTTCATCCCAAGACCAGCACCACCCCTCTCATCCCCATCTTTTCTCCCACCTATCTGCTTCTACCACCTCACTGACCAATCCCCACTCCCACTTCCTACCTACACTCACCTTTACTAGCTTCATCCCTGCCTACTTGACCAGTCCGTCTTCTCTCCCACCTATCCACTCCACTAAGTACCTGCTATCATGGGTCCCCCACTTCTCTATTTATTTCAGAGCCCTCTTCCCCTCCCCCATTTCTGAAGTAAGGTCCCAACCCGAAACGTCAGCTTTCCTGCTCCTCTGACGCTGCTTGGCCTGCTGTGTTCCTCCAGCTCCTCACCTTGTTATCTCAGACTCCAGCATCAGCAGTTCCTACTATCCCAAAGTAAATGCTTGCCTTTCTTATGCCTCTTTGTCCATTCGTTCAGAACAAGTGATGGTCATGGATTGGTTACTCGCTGCATAATCAGATCTGTGTGTAGTCAAAAAATGAACTTACCACACCCTACCCCCTCCTCCACTCACCAACAGACAGAATCTGTATGAATTTCAAACTGTTACGAGACCCTAGAAAAGGTCTCATATTCTAAATGATTGATAAATGTTATCCAGGTGCACCCTCACACTGTTCATACTTCACTCCTATCATCACAATGGTAATACCATGTAATCAGAAGATTTCAAAATTCCCTTTGTGTGTTTGTTCCTATCAGTGTCTTGATAATTACAGACATTTGCACCTTGGCATGTTTCCTGACCTCTTATAATTACAGTCCATTGTTCTTTTTATTCGTTATATCCTGTCTTAAAATATTCTATTCTGAAGTGATTAACCGGGTTTTCCTGACTTTCTTTCACTACTAATCCACGTGTTTACACAAAGATCAAGCTATGTGGTAAAATAATGGTCAATCTGATTTAATATATCAAGTCTTATGTACAATCTCATTGCATTAGAGATATAACTCCTGTGATAACATGCAGTCAAAAGTAAGCAGTTGCATCATCAATTGAGGTTGGTCAGTCCAGTATTACAGACCAATGTTTGAGACATTTTTGCTTCACAAAAAGAGCCTAGAATGGAAATTTGCCAACTGCTTCACTCATACCTGTGACCACAAAGCAGGACAAGAACAATATTTTCAGCACAGTGACAACAGTCATGACTGTTAACCTCTACACAGCAACAGTCCTCCGTGCTGCCTCTGGAAATATAAACAACATCTCAAGGTTCGTAATACACTGCTGCATAAGCGTAGTTACTGAGGCTCTAACCTTGCCAGAGACGTGTAGCTGGAATGAGCATGAAGCTTTTCTGTACAGTGCAAGTTTCCATTGGCTGTATGCCTGTTACATTTTGCATATTTGATGTGAAACTAGCAGTTTTCATGCAGTGATAGAGTTTATACTTCCTCAATATGTAACTAAGTTAATCTTACAGATGAACAGCCATTATTATGGCACTGGCCACAATTCCTTAGCTCTGTGACAACAATCAATGCCCCAAATTGCAAATCCAAGCATTGCAAATCCAAGGTTAGTGTTATTTATTGTTGTATTGTCTGCAAAGATCAAGGAACTAATTAGCCACGTGTTTATAGTATGTGCAAGTGTTTAAGAGGGCCACATTTTATGACTGCACAGGAGGGTCAGGCTTATTGTGTAACATAATATTGCCTTAAGCGGTCTCCTAGTTGGGTAGCATGGCAAGTTAGAATTAAAAAGAAAGCAATCTAAGCTCTTCAATCCTAAATTTCAATCTTTACCAACATTTGGGATTTAAAAGAGAATCATAAGGTATGAACTCCCCCAAGGCATAAAACATATCCATAAGAAATAGTAGGAACTGCAGATGCTGGAGAATCTGAGGTAACAAGGTGTAGAGCTGGATGAACACAGCAGGCCAAGCAGCATCATAGGAGCAGGAAGGCTGACGTTTCAGGCCTAGACCCTTCATCAGATGATGAAGGATCTAGGCCCGAAACGTCAGCAAACATATCCATAATTTTGGTTTGGAATCCTGCCGAAGTACAAAACAGGCCAATACTGAGAGTTACACTTCCACAAGAAACATTATAGAGTACTCTGCCAGTATCCTAAAACAACACCTTCCACTGCCTGAAACATACACAGAGGATTCTGACAGTATTCAGCTAAGTGAGTCACAAAATCTACGGTCAATGGTGCATGAAAGGCTGAAGAGCAGGAGCATAAAGAAATAGAGCGGGTGGAAAAGGAGATAGTGGAAAGGAAGAAGTGCAGTATGAAGTGCAAGAACACAAAGAGAAAAGAAGGATGTAATGTAGATCATCCATTTCTGCCCAGCTTTTATATGATCTTTAAATATGAGAGTTGCAAGTAATCTCAAATACCCCTCTAAACTGATCAACAGTCTTACACTTCCCTCTAAAGTATTGCCCCCTTTCAAAACACAAGCAAAATTAAAGGCCTCAGTTGCCACCCAGATTTTTTTTTGTTCATTCATGGGATGTGGGTATCGCTGGCTAGACCAGCATTTATTGCCCATCTCTAATTGCCCAGAGGACAGTTTAGAGTCAACAACATTTTTGTGGGTCTAGAATCACATGTAGGCCAGACCAAGTAAGGATGGCAGATTTCCTTTGCTGAAGGACATTAGTGAACCACTTGGGTTTTTCCGACAATTGCTATGGAAGGTTTGAGTTATAAAGAAAGGTTAGATAGGCTATGACTCTTTTCACTGAAGCATCGGAGGTTGAGAGGCTACCCTAAAGAAGTTTATAAAATAATGAGGGATATAGATAGAGTTAATTGTAATTGTCTTTTCCCTAAGATGGGGGATTCCAAGACTAGGTGGCACATGTTTAAGGTGAGAAGAGAGAGTTTTAAAAAAGACATGAGGGGCAAATTTTTTACACAGAGGATGGTTCGTGTGGAGAATGAACTTCCTGAGGAAGTGTGGATGTGGGTACATTTACAGCGTTTAAAAGACATTTAGGTAAGTATATGAATAGGAAAGGCTTGGAGGGTTATGTGCCAGAAGCAGCAGGGTGGGATTATGTTCAGCATGGACTGGTTGGACCAAAGGGTCTGTTTCTGAATGACATGAGTCTATGACTATGACTCTGTGGCAATGGTTTCATGGTCATTATTAAACTTTCAATTTCAGATTTTTATTGGATTCAAGTTCCACCATCTGCTGTGCTGGGATTGTTGTTGTTTAGAGTCAACAACAAAAATGTTGTTGACTCTAAACTGTCCTCTGGGCATTTAGAGATGGGCAATAAATGCTGGTCTTTCCAGCGATACCCACATCCCATGAATGAATAGAAAAAAAAACTGGGTGGCAACTGAGGCCACTATCTGCTATGCTGGGATTTGAACCTGGGTCCCCAGAATATTACTTGGGTTTTTGGTTCAACAGTCTAGCAACAATACCACTAGGTTATCACTTCTCCATAACAGAGGCCATCTTTAACCATGTCCCACTCCTGACTGAATAACGGGTAGTTGGGAAGGCAACAGAAAGTCCACATTCTGTTTCCTTCCCAATTCTACACACCCTGCTGCTTCTCAACCACATTAAATTCCACCAACAGTGCACTCAGATGATTCTCCTGTTCTAATCTAAGTGCCATTCAATATAAAAATGATTTTTCTGCAACAACTATAATGGTAAAATCACAATCTAAACCCAGTTGGACCACCAATAATGCAGAATGAAAATGTTCAGCCTCTTTAACTTTCAATGCTCTATATCAAATAAAAATAGTTTACAGTGTATCCTTTTCACTGTGAACATTGTTTCAGTTTCTGGGTAAACATATTTCCTAAACATTATAATGCATAAATTTGTCGTAATTACTGACATTGGTATTTTTTTTACATAGAATTGAAATGCTGCATTTTGCAAATCTATAATTATTATTCAAAAAAAGTTGGGGATTTTTTCAGAGGTTGATTTTAAATTTCTTATGCAAAAGTGTAATTATTTTAATATGAATCTTTCTGAAAATTACAAACAGACGAATCAGGACAGGAGTAGACCATTCAGTGCTTCGATCCCACTTTATCATTCACTGAAAAGTCATGGCCGATCTGATTGTAACTTTTTACTCTTCTAAGCTCCAACGGATACAAATTTAGATTGGCCAACCTTTCCTCATGGGACCTGTCCGTTTTGTGTATTAATCTAGTAAACCTTCTTTGAACTGCGTCTGAAATATTCACATACATTGTTGCAAATTGCTTCGTTTCCTTCTATACCCTCTACAGATTTGTTGTAAATGTATCAAAATACCAACAATAAAGACGGCTTTCTAATTATGTGCAAAATGTGACATCCTATCGAATAGTTTCATTAATAGAGGATTCTTCTATTTTCACTTTATAAGATTTAAACAGGATAATGAAGAAGGTGTTTGGTACGCTTGCCTTTATTCACCAGTGCATTGAGTATAGGAGTTAGCAGGTCATGTTGCGGCTGTACATGACATTGGTTTGGCCACTTTTGAAGTATTGCATGCAATTCTGGTCTCCCTGCTGTAGGAAGAATGTGAAACTTGACAGGGTTCAGAAAAGATTTGGAAGAATGTTGCCAAGGTTGGAGGTTCCGAACTATAGGGAGGGGCTGAACAGGCTGGGGCTATTTTCCCTGGAGCATCGGAGGTTGAAGGGTGACCTTACAGATGGTTATAAAATCGTGAGGGGCATGGATAGGGTGAATAGTCAAGGTCTTTTCTCTGGGCTGGGGGAGTCCAAAACTAGAGGGCATAGGTATAAGTTGATAGCGGAAAGATTTAAAAGGGACATAAGGGGCAATTTTTTCTCGCAAAGGGTGGTATGTATATGGAATGAGCTGCCACAGGAAGTGGTGGAGGCTGGTACAATTACAACATTTAAAAGGCATCTGGTTGGGTATATGAATAGGAAGGGGGATATGGGCCAAATGCTGGCAAATGGGACTAGATTAATTTAGGATATCTGGTCAGCATGGACGAGTTGAATCGAAGGATCTGTTTCCATGCTGTACAGCTCTATGACTCTGACTAAAATGTTAATGTAATTTAGTTACAAATGCCACATGTCTGATATAAAATTTGCCTTTGTTTCCCTTTATATTCAGGATGCAGAGAAACTTCAATGTCACAATTTTACATTTGTTTTCTTTATTCATTCACAGGATGAAGGCATTGCTGGCTAGGCAGCTTTTATTGCCCATTCCTAATTGCCCAGAGGGCAGTTAAGAGTCAACCACATTGCTGTGGGCCTGGAGTCGCATGTAGGCCAAACCAGATAAGGATGGCAGTTTCCTTCCCTAAAGGACATTAGTGAACC
Source organism: Rhincodon typus (assembly GCF_021869965.1). Taxonomy (NCBI): domain Eukaryota; kingdom Metazoa; phylum Chordata; class Chondrichthyes; order Orectolobiformes; family Rhincodontidae; genus Rhincodon; species Rhincodon typus. The sequence goes on along the minus strand of NC_063350.1, from coordinate 42,700,981 downwards.
AGATGGGTTTTTCCAACAATTGACAATGGATTCATAGTCATCATTAGATTCTTAATTCCAGATATTTATTGAATTCAAATTCGACCATCTGCCGGTTCGAACCCGGTTCCCCAGAACATTATCTTGGTCTCCAGATTAACAGTCCAGCGATATAACTATAACTAACATAACTATAGGATTGATCAAAGTCAAGAAGGATAACTTTACGATAGAAGTGTTTTGAAAAACACTGAATAAATTATTGTAGACTATTTAATTTTATAGTGTAGAACCTAAGCTACTTTTTAAATACTTCTAGTTTCAGAGTTTTAGGTCCTAAAATGATTTACTAAAAATAGAAATATAACATTATACTGCATTGTGGCTTTGACAGCTTATGATGAGAAATGATGTGTAAAATAGGACATTTTTTTTTTCTGTGATGTGTCTGACTGTCATCAGTTAAAGTGCTTTGTTTTCTTTATCTATTGAACACCAAACAGGATCAGTAAAGTCGAACATGCACAGGGTTTTGCTTTCTGGGCTTCAGTGAAAAAAAAAGCAAGGAAAGCAAAGTTACTTACTTGATGATGAACTGTCTTGCCTACCTTATTCTTATTTCATCCCATCCGCCTCCACCAATAATGGCTCGCCAGCAAGTTCTACATGTGCAGACATTGTTTGACATTGCATCATTGACAACATATAAATAAATTGAACTGTGCTATTATTGAGTTAAGTATTTGCATATTCTTTTAGAGTGCAAAGTTTTGTTTCATGTTTAAGAAGAAAGTCTCGACTACTCAAACATATCTCTCACAAAAGAGGGAGTCAACTAAGAAAAATGACCCTGCAGCTATGCCATGGGATCTTGGTTAGTGAATACTAGCATCTTTGTACAACATGCAATTCTCTGTTCTTTTATTGTAGATATTTAACTTGTTAAACATTTGAGCATACAAATTTGGCAAGGGTTCTCCCTCAGGAATATCCAAACTGCATGCTGCAATATAATTTCATGACCAATGCACACTAGCTTTTCTGTATTGCAGAGTTTATAGTTACTTTGATGAGAAATGTTGATTTAATGGAGGTAATTTTGAATTTTTAGTTAGAGTACATTGTGAAATAGCAAATTAGCATCTCATTTTACATCTTCATTGCCATTAAAGTCAAAGGATTTGGTCACATTTTACAAATACTTCTGTTTAGATCATTAAAATTATGCTCTACCCCTGATACTTATTAATCTTTGATGTCTGTCCAATGAGTGGAAATGAAGCAGAGCAAAACTAAAAGAGAATGGGACAGATAGCATCATCACATCATTACTAACTCATTAGAGTACTTCCATCCCAAACATGGACAAGTGCTGCTGCCATTTGCTGAAACTGACAGTAGAAAATTGGTGTATTACTAAAGTTTATGGGGTTGGCAACACGAATCCTAAAGTTTGTACTTTTAAAATTCTTAACCCGGTGTTATGATTAATTTTGTTGCAACCAGCCAAGGGGGTGTGTGCATAAAAAAGGGGAGCATTTTGTGCCTTTTCGTCTGGGAGCTCAAACATTGGGGTAGACCATCTGGAACTGTGATGAACTAGAGGCCCCGCCCAGGGACTAGTCTGAACATATGGTTCATTTACAATTTTTTGGCCAACATTTTTCATGCTTTAAAGCCTGGTTGCTTTTTGCATCATCTGTGAGGTACAGTGCTCTCATTGTTTCGCTCAACAAACTTTCTAGCATTCACTCAGAACATAACTCAGAACATGTCACTTTTGTATTCTTCCTAGACTGATAGTGAGACCCCTTCCCCTATAGCTTTAAATGGTTATTTAATAACGCAACCAATTAAACTGGGTACTGCTCCCTAAGACGAAGCTCCTCAAAGATATCCCAAAATTCCCTTAACATAAACAGCAGCACAGTGGCTCAGTGGTTAACACTGCTGACTCACAGTACCTAGAGACCTCGGTTTGATTCCGGCCTTAGGTGACTGTCCATGTGGAGTTTGCATGTTCTCCTTGTGTCTGTGTGGGTTTCCTCTCGGTGTTCTGGTTTCCTTCCACAGTCCAGAGATGTGGAAATTGGTTGGGTTGGACATGCTAAAGTGGATTAGCCATTATGAAATATAGAATGTGGGTGAGATGTTCTTTGGAGGGTCAGTGTGGACTCAGTAGACTGCATGGTCTATTTCCACAGAATGATCCATCTGTTTTTATTTTAGTGCAGATTTTTACCCCTTCCCCACCATCTCTTACTTCATCCTCATAGTCCACACTGAACTCATAACAGATTTTAAACAACTGTGAGCTAAATATAAAAGTATAATTTGTCACAAAACTTAGTTAGTTCCTTTCATGGCAAAATGGCCAAAAATCTCAAAACCTTTCACAGACTGTTGTATTAGGGATAAGTATCTTTGCCCCCACATCTCTTTAAATCATCTCTATTGTTTGCAAGTGTTTTCTGTTAAGTGTAGCCTGGTTAAGTCTTTTTGAATACTTCTTAGGATGGGAGGAAGCCAAATCAAAGATAATGAAATTTGCATTAGTCAGCATGAAATAAATAATGAGAGATTTTTTTAAGAATTTTGAAAATATAGATAAGATAATGCTCGGTTAAAATAAAATACAAACAAATTTTATAAAGTGCATTTGTGTATATTTTACAAATAATGCACAGCATGACTTCAACACTAATATCTCCATTAAGCTAAACTATGGCTGGAGTATAACATGCACTGCTAATACCAAGACCAGAAAAACTCCCACAATTGCCTTTTAACACTCCAACTATGAAATTATTCAGAATACCACGAGCAAATGTTCATGTACGGCCTCTCCTGTCTGCAGAACTCAGTTCCAAAAATGTTACTGAATGTAATTCCATCACTTTTATCTGAAACAGAACACGACTGTTTGAAACCATGATTTCTATTTGCCCATGAGCTGAGTTTCCAACCCTATAAGTTGAGTCAGGGTTCAGTTGGTAGCATCCTCACCTCTGAGTTCAAAACAAATTATTTTACTTACAATTTTGAAGCCTGGTCTTTTTAAAAACCTGAGGGTGGTGCCTATCTTGCATCTTGGTTCCTGTTGCTTGCAGCATAATCAAAGAGATCCATTGCCTGCAAATTTTTACTGCAGTTAAGAATGTTGGCACCACTTCAGCCAGTTGGGTTATGTGCTGTCAGGATAGTGTCTGTTCAGAGCCTTCTGGTGAACTCAAGGGATGTCCATTGTGCATCTTTCCAGGAACAGAACGTCATGTGGGGCAGGCCTGGAAGCAGACTGGAACAGGGAAACTCAATGATTGGTGTCAGGTAATTGTAGCACTTCTATAAGCGGTGCTAAGCAAGCTAATATTTTGGTCTCAGTGTCCTCCTCACAGCCTGTTTTCGTATTTAGCTTTATATGGGGAGGCAATGGCCTAGTGGTATTATTTGTAGACTATTAATCCAGAGACCTAGGTAATGGTCCGGGAACCTGGGTTCAAATCCTGCCATGGAGATGGTGGAATTTGCATTCAACACAAATCTGGAATTAAGAGCCTAATGATGATATAAGCCCATTGTCGATTGTTGGAAAAACCCATCTGGTTTGCTACTGTCCTTTAGGGAAGGAATCCTTACCTTGTCTGGTCTACATGTGACTCCAGACCTACAGCAATGTGGTTGACTCTTAACTGCCCTCTCGGCAGTTAGAGATGGACAATAAATGCTGTCCTAAGCAGCATCACCATTGTTGTGAGAATAAAGTTTAAAAAAAAACTGTCACCAAACTTGTCCACATTACATTCAGTTGCTCCATTGAGAATGCAATTTGTAAACAGCTGAGACTCTAGCACTGATCCTTGCAGCATCATACTTTTTAAAACAATATTCATTTGAGGGACGTGGACATCACTGTCAAGTTCAGGATTTGTCGCCCATTTCTAATTTATCCATAACTAATTAACTTACTTGGCCATTTAAGAGGGCAATAAAGAGTCAGTCAATCATATCACTGTGACTCCAGATGCACATGTAGCCTAGACCAGGTCAGGACATCAGATTTTCTCCCTTAAAGAACATTAATGAACGAAATGGGTTTATAAAACTATCAATGACTGTTCCATGGCAACCATACTGGAACTAGCTTTAATTAATTGAATTCTTAAAGTTTCAGCATTCCATGTTAGGATTTCAACTTTTGTACCCAGAGGAATCGCAACACAAGTTCAGTGGTAATAAGCAATGGCAAAGGTTCAGAAAATTCTGTAGATGATTTTGTCCACTGCCTACTCGCATTCCTCTGAACATAGCATGATTCTTGTGTTGGTGGCAAGACCTAGGATGGCTTGCTCACCTTCACACCTGTTGAGGCCTTTAATTGGCCAATTAAAGTCACTTCCTGCCTGACCACAATTGTTCAGCTAGATTAAATGAACTAATTTTTTAAAAGAAGCCAATTTAACCAAACTTTGTTGGGTTCATGATCAAGTAAGTTTGTTGATACTAAATGTGAGAGGAAACAATAGCGCAACATATAACACATGTTAGAAACGAGAGGTGTGCTCAAAAATAGAGTTAAAATGATATACAGACCAATCTCTAAGTTGGATGATGGCAGTAGCACTGACGTTGTTTTGGTGAATGGTTGGTTTCAAGGTTAATAGCAGGTTAATTAAAATTCCTTTGCGCTGTTTCCTTTGAATAGCAGTTTCGCTTGCTTTCTGGCTTCCAGCAAATAGATACTTCCTTTATTTTTACCTGCAGCACAGGGATGATTACAGGTTTTCTCAGCTGTGACATAGAATATAGAACGTAGAACAGTACAGCACAGTACAGGCCCTTCGGCCCACAATGTTGTGCCAATCTATTATCTGACTAAGATCAATCTACTCTGCATAGCCTACATTTTACTATCCTCCATGTGCCTATCCAAGAGTCATTTAAAAGTCTCTAAAGTATCTGACTCCACTACCACTGCCGGTAGCGCATTCCATGCACCCACCACTCTGTGTGTGAAGAACCTACCTCTGACATCTCCCCTATACCTTCCTCCAATCAAAATTTAAAATTATGCCCCCTCATAATAGTCATTTCCGTCCTGGGAAAAAGCCTCTGACTATCCACCCTATCTATGCCTCTCATCATCTTGTAAACCTCTATCAGGTCACCTCTCATCCTTCTTCGTTCCAATGAAAAAAGCCCAAGCTCCCTTAACTTTTCCTCATAAAACCTGCCCTCCAGTCCAGGCAGCATCCTGGTAAATCTCCTCTGCACCCTCTCTAAAGCTTGAAAATTTTTCCTATAATGAGGTGACCTTCACAGTACACACCTTTGGCCCAAGCATGTACACAGACCAGATTGGAAACTGACTTTTAATCTCCAGATCTTGTGTTTTCTTGAAAGAAAAGAAAAATGCAAACATGTGCTCTTTTTTTCTTCCATCATGTTAACAGGATGTAACTCACAGGAGATTATAGTTCAGCTTGCAGTATATTTTTCTTTTTGTAAACCATCTCTTTGAAGTTCCCAAGGCACCCATGAGGTGTGACATTCCACAGTCTCCCTCAAAGCTGGGGATAATCCACATAGGCCTTCCAGACTGTCACTGAACCATAATGCTCAGATTTTACATTTTCAGTCATCTTTTGGGTAGACATCCATCTCTTAAAAATGTTGTATTAAAAGCTCTATATATGTGTGGTGTACAGAGATTGTGATCAATCAACAAGACATCTGCAAGATCTTAATATATAATGTTTCTACAATGTTGTTCTAAGAACTCTGATGATACCTCAACAATAATCCAAGGTAATTGATGTGATTTTATTTTAAAACAAATTTGAATATATACTTTAAATGTTCTGAGGTATGTTGGCAAAGACTACTTTTAGCATTTCATAAGTCATTGATTTCATATTGCCATTAATTTAGTACACTGACCAAATTCCTATAATGATTTTCACTGGCTATTTTAATAGTTTTAACATTGAAGGTCCTTGTTTCACTGGATAGTGTGACAATTGTGAAAAAATGTCATTTGTTTTTTTCCATTGATGTGATAAAAATTGATTTATCATTTTAATCTCTGTGAAGCTGCCATCATTTCAAGGTTCAAAACAAACATAAAGTGAATAAATCAGATTTACAATTTGAATCATAGGCAAACCAGATCCTCAAAACAAGGTACAACAGTATGGAAAATGTGAAAAAAAAGTGGGCAACTGGTTTCCTTTGTTATTCATCCACCTCCTCAGTTGCTCTCAACAAGGATTTTTTTTAAAAAAAATCTTTTCCCTTATAGATAGCTTTCTTTCAGCACCGCTGACTTGTAACATTCAGACAGACATAGTAGCTGCTGTACAGTAATGTTTAAATGGTGGTTCATAGACTTGTGACTCTCACAGTATCCTGGTCCACACATTGGGACATCACATCGTTGACATACATGGATCAGGGCTAAACCTTGTTTTTAACCCCTGTCACTGTGCATTATTGAAAGAGAAACATGCATATTTATCTCTCACTCAGTCTGCTGTCTTTGTTTACCATCATGTTCACAATCTGAGTTAGTCCCCTGAGATTACAAATTCAGTCTGCAGTGTATTTTCTCTATCTGATGCTTCTTTAACACTTCATCAGGTTTGACATTCCAGAGCTTCTCTCTCCAGGCAGGCACTGAATTTACATCTGCAGTCAAGTATGGGCAGTGTGTCCTTTTTTCTCAGATAAAATATGTTGTAATTGAAGTTCGTTTTGACGGTTGTCTTGAAATGTGTGAGCATCTCTGCAGCAGTGTTAAACCTGTGAGAGACAGTGGTTTATATAGCTTTTCTCAGCAGATAGTTCTATTATGAGGAACTGTGGAGGAAATATGACATCTCCAAACCTTGAATGTCAATACACCCCCTTGAAAAGCTCATCCATAGGATCATTGTTTTACTGCCAGATATGTGAAATCTTCATTAATTCTACATGCTCACACATAAGGTGTGGAATTGGTATGTACAGGCCAATCTCTAGTTCATTCCATGGACATCGCTTTAGCCTCAGTGGAATCCATTTTACCATGCAGTGCCTTGGTTCCAGTCCTTGAAGTTAAGTGAAATAACACCACAGTGGCCAGTATCCTGTCACCAAGTCCCCCTTTATTTATATGTGGAGAATCCTTGACACTGATCCAGCTCCCTCGGAGCAAACAGTATGCCTGATACTGACTGACCAGACTAACAGATCAAATCAGCGAACTCATATTCTGTGAGGTGCACCTGGCTGACCTCATCACAATGACTACATTGACATTCAAGGATCATTGATGTCTGAGGCTATCTGCTTTCGGAGAGTTGGTTATTTTTGAGAAATGAACAATGCTTGGCAATTGTTAAAATAAAACAAAGAACTGTGGATGGCGGAAATCAGAAACACAAACAGAAATTGATGGAGAAACTCAGCAGCTCTGGCAGCATCTGTGGAAAGAAAGCAGAGTTAACACTTCTGGTCCAGTGACCTTTCTTTAGATCTTTAGCAATTGCAACTTCTTTCTTCTCAGAATAAACAAAGTGTCTCTTCATCTTTCACAATTTCATGTCTAAACCAGATTGTAAAGCAACAATTGCACTATAGCGCACATTGAAAATTGCAAGTGGAATTCTATTGATAGAAGTTTTAGGTTATTTACAATGATCTAACTATACATGCTATTTATGTGCCTTCAGCATGTGTCCACCCACTATGTCAAATTGCAGACCTGACATTTTTATCTGGGGTATTGGGAGCATGCACTGTGGTTGGCCCTGTTGGTTTTGAAGACTTGGATGGTCATAGCCTGGCACCTTTGGGCTGAGAGGACCCCGTGCTGTTAGATGTCTCCTGCCCAGATGCAGGCTCATTCTCTCTTGTCCTAAACAGCTATAGGGTTTGGGATCAGAGGTGGAGGCAGTAGAGGGTGGGACTTGTAGGGCAAGTGGAGGTGTTAGCGTCTTACAGTTATCCTGAGCAGAAGCTGCTGGGTGCCTGTCTATCAATCCTTCTTCCTGAGGGTGTCCACTGGCGTCATCTTGTCTGCATGAGAGAAAAGGGCGAGAGCAAGGTCAGGGTCTCTCATCCCACTCTTGTCTTGCCATTAATGCTGATCACCCCTGCCCACTTGCTCTTGCAGAGTATAGGAGATCATTGACCTTCATTCTAGATTACTGGGCATCCCTTTTCACTCAGGAACTGGCACTGACCTGTGTTTTTATCTTTGCCCGGGCTGGCTGAGTCAGATGGTGTAGACTCTTTCCACAAGCATTTGGGAAGATGTCTGACCTCTGTCCATCAACCATTTGAATCTTGCTCTGTGAAACGGGAAATAAGCTTCATTTACTGCCGCAACATTGGGTCAGTGTTTAAGAACAAGGACCATGAAATGTGGAGCGGTTCCTGGTTTCCAGCATCTGAAATGGTGTGCAGCTGAGCATTAAATATGGTGCCAGAGGCTCAGCAGCTGGAAGTTCCTGGCAGGAGCAAGTCCTTTCATCTCACTCACTATGAGTTCCACTGAGAAATATGCCAAATATCTTGCTCACATAATTAATGAAAATTGGAAGATTGCATGATATAACTTGCCCTTTGGTCATGGCCAAGTTGATGCAATGAAACTCAATTGCTGCCACACTTTAAACTACAAATTCAGCCCAGTGAGTCTGTTTTTCTTTACACAGTTGTCATCTTACAGGTGGAGTATTAACATTAGATTTCCAGTATCCACAGTACTTTATTTTGCACCGGTTCAACAGTTATTACATCAAACTGGAGATGCATACTTAACAAACAAATCATTGTATGAAATACAATTCTGGTAGATGCAGAGTTCAATGGATTTATTCATTTGCATGATATAAATATCTTGATCAAGCAGAAAATAGATTAATGATGTATTTTTTAAAAATATCCAATAGCCAATACTATTCAATAAAAAGACGCAATAGTACTGCATTTTCTCAGAGAGGGACAGAGACAGAAATAACTGGCGGTAGTTTAATCTGAGGATCATTATGCCTTATTCAAAGGGTGAGGCTGAGAAGGAAAGTCCTTCATGGTAACCTCAGCCAGGACTGAACCCACAATGTTGGTGTCACTCTGCATTGCAAACCTGCCAACTGAGCTAACCGATCCTGCACTATTCAATAGACACCCAAAGACAACTGTGTTGTTTGTAAAAGTATTTGTTTTCCATGTAAGATATAAGTGTTAGTTAATTGTTTCCAATATTTCTTATGATTGAATTGGTGAATTAATGATTGATCCAATGCAAATACTAGAAAAGAATCTTAGACCCTTGAACTGATGATAAGGGATACAGTGTGCAAATGTTCGGCAGCTTTGTCTGCAATTTTTATATCAATTATTTAATAAGGGGTGGTAGCCTATTAAATTAAATGGGTTCATACCAAAGTTGAAATAGAAGAGTGGAATTTCAGATTAAGCCATCAAGTGTTTGTGCCTTCATTTCAAAATGTGTTACGTTTTGTTCATTTGTCCATAAACATATCAGTAGTTTAGGCACTTACAATAGATAGGTTTTTTTTTCACTTTTACTTTCTGTTTCCTTTACTTTGAGAAGTTTCTTGATGTTTACAGTAAGTATACTCTGATAAGGACATCATCTACCCTTATTACCTCTTCAGCATTGAGACATCAGTTCATCACAGATGAGGTCTACAGAATTGTAGTCTTTATTTTAATGTCAAGATTTCATGGGTCACCCATTTCCTTTCACTCTGCCCCAACTTTGCCATGACAATGCCAGTTGTCTGTAGGCATTTAACACATTTAGCAGGGCACAAACTGACTCAGCGTAAGGCTTTCATACCCATTTGGAATCAATGTCAATCTGATTGTCTGGTAGCTCCAAAGTTCCAGCAGCTAGAGGGTTGGTTTGTAATGTAGAGCAATGTCAATAGTGTGGATTCAATTCCTGCAGCAGCTATAATTACCATAAAGATTCTATCTGTCTTAACCACACCCCTTACCTGAGGCATTCTCACTGGCGGGTTAAATCACTACCAGTTGTCTCTCTCTAATGAGAAAGCAGCCCTAAGGGATTATGGCAATTCTACCTTTACCTTTTAGTTCCAGCAGGGTCAGATTTGAACAGTGGTCACTGCTGGAACTAGCTAGGCCCCAAAGAAGTTTATGGAGATGGATGTTGTAATATTGCATAGATTCAAAACCAGACAGGCCCATAACTTTAAAACAATTACATGATATCACAACATCTATAATAGAGAGATAAAGGTATGTGCCTCACCTTTAGCCATTCTGTGTGTGTCAGGAAATCAGTGAGATGTGTTCAGTCAGTCAGTAATGTACACTAACTGCAATAAACACAGAACCCAAATCATGTGCGTCAGTTTGTGACATTGTAACTGTGTAGGTAGTTAGTATTGTAAATGGACTTCAAGACATCTGCCTAACAACAATACAACTCTCTTTAGTATACGTTATATGGACTAACATACAGAAAGCTACAAAGCATATTGGCTAGACTGTGTAAATCCAATGAATCAGTAGGGCATGGGTAGCAGAACCCAGTGAGGGGATGGGGAATGAAGTTTAAGAGGCCAGAGGAACAAATTTAAAGACAGATATAAACTTTGGAGGGTCCTTTATTAGCACAGGATCTCCTAAGGGGGTTCACCCCTCCTTGTTCACAGCAAACTGCCTGGTAAAAGCTACCAGTCCACTCGGTTGGTAAAAGCCCACAAACCACATTCTCCTCTCCCACCACTGCCACCTCCACTATGGTACAATGGTAGTAGAGATGGGATGGGCACTAAAATTACCACTACTTGATCTTGTCAGGGCCTCAATAGTCTCAAGAGCAGGCAGACGACCCAAACCCTCTGCAACTTGTCGCAAAACGGAAGGCAGATCATGGTGGGTGAGAAAGAGGCAACCGAGTCCCTTTTTTTTTCCTTTTATGGGCTCCTCTCTCAAACCTATCTTCAAACACACTGGCAGTGAGCATAACGCCAGTCTGTAGTATATCGCAGAATCTCATTTTTTACTCTAACAGCTGTGATTTTCATTTCAGCAATGACATTTAATTTATGGATCTGCAAGATAACGCTCCCCCTTGGAGAAATAAGTGTTGTTGTTAATTAAATATTGCACAGAACAAAAAGGCAACAGAGGAAAACCACCAATGCAATTTTCCACTGATCTACTAATGCACTAAATGCCAATACTTAAGCCTACAAAATTAAAATAAGCATTTTAGCAAGAAAAATTAAAACAGTTGTTATTTTAATATTAATATGACAGCCCATAGACAGCACAACAGTACCAACACATACTTTACACGACAGCGCATAAATCCATTGTCAGTTTCATTTATTCAGTATTTCTAAACAGTTTTAAGTGTTTTATAGTTCTGTTAACAGTTTACGCTAATGGCATTGTCCATTGGAAGCCATTCTTATCCATACCTTGACTTACCACAGTCTACTCAGTACAGTATTTTCTTCTGCCGATGTTTCTCTACAAGTGTTTCACCTGTCATTGTTTGTCTCCAGCACTTTCTCAGATTGGTCACTTTAAATACACTGGACATTCAGCAATGATTTACAAGAGAGGGAAAAAAATCACACGTGTGAGGTTATTAGTTCATGCAATCATCCTGGTTCAATGAAGAGTGCAGGAGAAGCACCAGGCATACCCAGAAATGAGGTATTAACCCAGTAAGCTACCACACAGAACTACTTGTGTGCTAAACAGCATATGCAACAAGTGATATATGGCGCTAAGCAATTGCACAGCTAACAGATCAGATATAGGCTCTGCAGTCCTGACACATTCAATAATAAAGGGTAGTGGACAATTAAACAATTCACCAGGAAATACTCTACTAATATTGCCATCCTGAACGATGGGGGAGCCAAGCTCATCAGTGTAAAAGATAAGGCTCAAACATTTGCAACAACCTTCAGTAAATAAAAATGCTTGGGGAATGATTTCCTCTGAAGATCCCCAGCATCATACATGCCAGACTTCAGCCAATTTAATTCACTTATGTCATATCAAGAAATGGCTGAAGACACTGAATACAACAAATTTTATTGGCCCTGACAACATTCCAGGTATGGTACTGAAGACTTGCACTCCAGAACTTGCAACACCCCTAGCCAAGCTGTTCTAGTACATTGATAACACTGGCATCTATCTGGCAATGTGGAAAATTGCCCAGGTGCACACAAAAAAAGCAAGACAAATCCACCCTGGCTAATTATTGCCCCTTCACCTACAATTGATCATCAGTAAAGTGAAGGAATGTGTTATCAACCGTGCTAATGAAGTAAGATTTGCTTAACAACAACCTGCTCACTGATACTCTGTTTGCATTCTGCCAGGACTACTCAGCTCCTGGCCTGTTTACAGCCTTAGTTCAAACATGGAAGAAGTGATGAACAATAGAAGGGAGGTGAGAGTGACTGCTCATGATATCAAGGCCACAATTGACAGCGTATGGCAGCAAGGAGCCTTAGCAAGCCACTCAGTTGTCTGAAAAATGCCAAAAAATTGAAAGAAAAAAATGAAACTGGATAAACTACCCAGCATTGAAATAGGCACCGGAAACAACCATGGCAAATTTGGCCCTGCCAAACCTGCAACAGGCTCCTTACTAACATCTGGAGGTTTGTGCCAAAATTGGACGAGCAGTCCCGTAGGCTATTCAAATAAAAACATGACAGAGTCATTCTCATGGGATCATACCTTACTGGCACTGACCCAGACAACACAGAAATAAAGGAAGGAAGTACATATGCTGAATGTCCAGCATAAAAACAGAAAGTGCTAGAGAAACCCAAGGGGTTTGGCAGTATCAGTGAAGACAGAAACAGATTTACCATTTTGAGTCCATTCTTACTCTATTTTGGAACTCAGTTTGATGGTGGCCATCACAATTCTGGTTTATGTCCTGTCTTTTTGGCAGGAAAGACCTGCTGGAGGTGGCAATACAATGAAATAGAGTTGAGAGCGAATGGCTACAAGAGCACGTCAGAGGTTAGGAATCCTGCAGCAGTTCAATAAGGCTGCTTACCATCACTTTCTCAAGGACAATTATGGATTGGCAATTGAAGCTGGCCCAGCCACCTTCTAATTCCGCAAAGCCATCTACAAGACACAACTCAGGGGTATGATTGTATTCTCCCCATTTGCCCGAAGGAATACAGCTCCAAAACCACTCAAGAAGGTTGAACCATTCAGGACAAAACAGCCCACTTGACAGGCCCAACATCCACAAATATTCAGTCTACCAGCGTGTACCATTGACAAGGTGCATTGCAAATGCTCACCAAGGTTTCTTAGAAAGCACCTTCAAAACCTATGATCTCAACTATCCAGAAGGACAAAGGAAACAGGAACATGGGATCCTCTCCACAAGATTCCCCCCAAGCCGTTCATCATCCATTCTAAAGATATTGTCATTCCTTCAGTGTCACTGCGTCAAGAACCTGAAACTTGTTCCCTAAGAGTGTTTTGGGTGTATCTTCAACAAATGGATGGCAGCAGTTTAAGAAGGCTGCTTACCATCACTCTCTCAAGGGCAACTGTGGATGGTCAATTGATGCTGACCCAGCCAGCAAAGCCCTTAATTTTTTTTTAAAAAACACAATAAATTACTTGGGCTGGATTTTTCAGGGCTCCACAATCCCCGATCAAAGATGAGTATTCATGTGTGTATAATCCCCAGCACTGCCCACAGCAATTTAACACCGGGAGCAGTGATATCAATCCCTACCTTTGCACAAAGCAAGCCTTAGAGAGCAGCTTGCCAACCGGATAGCCACTAATTCTGTAGTTCAAGCAGCACCAAAATAGTGTAATTCATCTGATTCTCCATTATTTTAAAGGAAGCAACAACTTTTGAATTTATTTCCAGGGGCCTTCCTTTTGGATTCTTGAATGGCAAAATATGTAAAGGATAAATGCTTGCATCAGTAGAGGAAGAGTAGACCAGCAGATGTGTATACTTTTCAATGACCCATATGGGCAATTTAATCTAGACCAATACACATGCCTGCATTTACAAGATTAAAAAGCAGTCTCTAAATTTATGACTTTTGTGTATTGTATCATTCAGTTTTATTGAGGAGGGGGCATTGCGGTCTCAGTCTAACATGCCTTGCTGATGCAGACAAACTATTCTGGTTGACATCTGAGGTCATGATAAGTACTGTGTATTTTCCCTGAGGAGAAATATAGCACAGCTATTTCATTACACTTTTAACATCATATAACTCTAAGATATAAAACATTTAAAAATCAATTTCTATATTACTAACCTGGCAGTCGCTCTCACAAATAAGCACAGTGTTTCATTCAACATCCTTACCACTCTTTTTTATATATTAACAAGACATCAATTTGCCAACAATCCTTTTGCCAAATGTAAGACTACCCTTCATGTGTCTCTTTCTAGTGTGTCAATAAAACCAGCACAATTTATATAGGTGAATCAATGACCATGGCTGTAAAGTGGTGCCTGGTCTCCCTTTGGTGCTCCATCCATTCTGTTTGCATTCTAGATTAATGCATTGTTGCGATTGGTTACATTGAAGCCATTGCACAGACACTGTAAAACAGAGTTTTTTGTAGAAAGGCTAGGAATAGAATTAAAAGCATGCATATTCAGACTTTCGGAAAAGTTTCCTGTTAAAGACTGTAGACATTTATATTTGTAAGATATTATATCCACTTCATGAAATAAATAAAAGCAAGTCATTCCATTTGGACATTCATGCCCTGATTAAGTTTGCAATGTATTTAATTGGGGAGGGCATCAATCAATATGGGCAGAGTATTTTAAGGGCATGAGCAACATGGGCTATGTGAGATTAAATTTGTGAGACCCATCTCAATGTTAAGAGCATCTTGTTACGTTGTTTATGCATTTGCTGAGCAGTGAGATAAGATTCTCGCTAGGCAGTGCAAAACTTTCAATTTCTGGGGATTATTGCTTATTGAGAGCCTCACTAACACTGCAACTTGCGTCATTAATATACAACTTTCTACCCTAGTATACGTGCCGAAGAAGATACGCATTGAGAAAACTTGACATGGAAATCAGTGCAGATGCTCGGTGAATTCAGCCTGTGAGCTCAGGTACCAGGTGGGTCAGGCACTGCAAGCTAGGCAGGACCTGACCGATACCTGATGCCAGTCAGTGAGAGCTGGAAGCTGCAGACAAACATGGGCAGTGAAATTGGCGTTGGTGACAATGTCAGAGTTTGGTTTGCATTGTTGTGAAATGCAAATTTTATTCATTTTGATTGGATTGTTTTTGCTGACTATAACTAAAAGCACATTTGGATATGTCTCCTTGCTTACTTGTATTTGATGATCTCCTACTGGACAGTGGCATGATAAAGGTCGGTAGTAGGCCTTGAAAACAGAGTGGCACTGACCTAGGGGGCATGTGTAGATTGGATGTAGGTGAGGATAGGTAAATTGTGTGCCATGATGGCTAAACAACAACTCATGTGACAGACTGGAGTTGTATGTGTTATAAAGTGGAGGTTGACCCCCTCCCTCTGATTACTAAAACCAAAACACCTAGAGAGGAGAGCCTTGTTCTATAATCTATTAAAAGGAGTGTGCGAAGGGGTGTAATCCATTTTCCAGCAACTTCTAGTGGTCAAGCAAAATAAACCCCTGACATTCACTTTACAATCAACAAGTAACAATTTATTTTGAACAACGTAACTAAATTATTAACAAACCAAATAAAACCCTTCTAACTATTCCCAAATAAAACAAGATTCTACTGGTATGTATTTCCAATTAATACAGGCCCCATCAATATAAAACAAAAATAATAAAAATAGAATCTAATCTCTTGAAATTACAGCCAGGTTACACGTCTGCTGTGCCCCCTCTGTCGAATGTTCTGTCAGGAACACCTTCGCCATTGAACTCTTCTGTCCAGAATATTAACTAGTTGTGCCATAGGTACCTTTGATTTAGACGGTGCTTTTTCTAAGACTTAGAGAAGATTGTGAGAGCTAGTGATTCTCTCTTGAGAGCTGAGAGCTGTTAACATTTGCAGATGGCAGTTCACTCTCCTGTCTTTGTTGAACTGCCCCTTCTTTTATACACTTGGTGACATATGAACATTCCTTACAATAGGATTTGTCCTAAGTTGTCAAAACCATTGGATTTAAGTTTAATTGGATTTTGATATCTGGGTGCCTGATTCAAGTTAATTAGCTAAATTCAAAACTTGTTGGCTTGATAACAAAACAAAACTGCTGCTGGGCCTGCTGACTGGGCAGCTTTTTGGTATCAATATTTCAATTCAGGAGCTCTCTGCACCTGCAAACCCACAAGCTGCTTTCCACAGGCATCCTTTTTGAATCTCTAAGCATGGGAAACACATATCCTTTTAAAGGGACCACATGCTGCTTTCCGAGTAGCATTTTGCAAACACCAAATTCTAACGTTCTGCCTCCCAGTCCTCAAATACTCTACACAACTTTGCAACATATGGGCAAGGCATTGTCCGCCCTGACAGTTGTGTGCTTTGAGCAGTTTGGCTTTGTGACTCCTTTGTCATTAGATCATTCATGAGGGACAACATTGGACTGCCAAATGCCACACAGCATCCTTTTTAAAGATGATGCATTTACGAGGGATGCTGATTTTTGGATGGATTTCCAGTGGGAGGCAAGTTGTTCTGGGAATAGCGCCTGATAAAATGAGAATGCAATTGTATGAGAGACGCACCATTCTGGTGGTCAATGAGGTGAATTTGGTAAAGACATAGTGAAAAATCTTGTTAGACCTTGCAGCAAAAAGCACTTCAAAAAGCTCAACATAATTCAGGCGTAGCCAAAAATAAAATGTAAGATTCAGACAATAGTAATTCACTATGGGACTTGTCTTTCTGCAATAACATCAAAGCCTTTTTTTAATGTATAGGATTCGGTACAGGTCATACTTTCAAACTTTACAGGTAACTCAAATCTTTGGAGTGTAACAACTACTGACGAAGATTGTCACAGACATAAGAACATAAGAACTAGGAATATAAGAACTAGGAGCAGGAGTAGGCCGTCCAGCCCTTCGAGCCTGCTCTACCATTCAATAAGATCATGATTGATCTTTTCGTGGACTCAGATCAACTTACCCGCGTTCTCACCGTATCCCTTAATTCCTTTATTATTCAAAAAAAATCTACCTTATCTTTAAAAACGTTTACTGAAGTAGCGTCAACTACTTCACTGGCAAGGAATTCCATAGATTAACAATCCTCTGGGTGAAGAAGTTCCTTCTCAATTCAGTCCTAAATCTGCTCCCTCTAATCTTGAGGCTATGCCCTCTTGTCCTAGCTTCACCTGCCAGTGGAAACATCCTCTCTACTTCTTTCTTATCTATTCCCTTCATAATTTTATATGTTTCTATAAGATCCCCCCTCAATCTTCTGATTTCCAATGAATATCATCCCAAGCTACTCAGTCTCTCCTCATAAGCCAACCCCCTCAATTCTGGAATCAACCTAGTGAACCTCCTTTGCACCCCCTCCAGTGCCAGTACATCCTTTTTCAAGTAAGGAGACCAAAACTGCACATAGTACTCCAGGTGTGGCCTCACCAGCACCTTGTACAGCTGCAACATAACCTCTCTGCTTTTAATCTCAAATCCCTTTACATTATAAGGACACTGATAGACTGATAGAATGAGTGTACTGATGATAGATGAAATTTAATACAGAAATGTGTGAACTAATATATCGTTGTTGGAAGAATGACTTCAGACTAAACGATAAAATTTTAAAGGCAATCTAAGAAGAGGGAGATCTGCTGTTACGTATGCACACATATTTGCAGGAGGCAGGACAGGTTATCAAGACACTTAGTTTAGCATATAGAATTCATAAAAAGGGGCATTGGGCCAGATTTTTGTTAAGGACATGGGTATCAGGTCTTTTTTTTCCTGACTTCATGATCACTTTGCTGTTGTGAAGGAGCCCACCCACTATTTATGTGTCAGGGAAGCAAGCACGGATTGATGAGTGGACTGCCACCAGCAAGGCAGTAAGGAGGTAGATGCATGATAAGGCCCGCTGACTGTTTTGAAAAATTGAGAATATCAACCATATTTGTAGCTCAGTCAATTATACAGTTTGAGCCCATTTTGCAGCTCTATCAACATAAAGTGACCGCACAGATAGCCGGGTGTCCATTACATCAGATGGCCTCATTATGAATGCTTGACTGATCATTGCAATAGCTAGTGTACTGGGCTTTGTTTACTCAGCTGCAAGAGGGTCTGTGAACTCTGTTGGACTGATATTTTTATTATCTTGTAATCTGACTTAGTTACAATCCTATATGATTGCCATTTTATATTCTTTGCTCAGTTTCCTAACTGTTGGTTGTTTTGCCCTGCAACTTCTTACATTATTGTGGTGGCATGGTGACTCAATGGTTAACACTGCTGCCTCACAGTGCCAGGGACCCGGGTTTAATTCCACCTTTGGGCAACTGTCTGTGTGGAGTTTGCACATTCTCCCCGTGTCTACATGGGTGTCCTCCGGGTGCTCTAGTTTCCTCCCACAGTCCAAAGATGTGCAGACTAGGTGGATTGGCCATGCTAAATTGCCCGTAGTGTTCAGGGATGTGTAGCTTAGGTGGGTTATAAGGTGATGGGTCTGGGTGGGATGCTCCAAGGGTCGGTGTGGAATTGTTGGGCCAAAGGGCTTGTTTCCACACTGTAGGGATTCTATGAATGAATCTATGAATTATTAGGTGATCTGTAAACTACTCATCTGAGTGTGATTAATCTTTTGTTTTAATCTTTTATTTCTCTGCACACAGATATTATTTATGTCTTACTGATAGCTGCATCAATATTATCTCCTTCCCTTATGTTAGCTCTAATAAGTGCAGCTACTCCCCTTTCGCTGTTTTTGCTTTCATTCTACTCAACTTATGTTATAAAGCGATAGTAAAGTTTCAGTGCTGTCGCTCTGACCTAGTGAGTCCCACTACATCTGATTCCTTGCAATACGTTGTTACTGATTTTACATTTTATTTCAGACACTGTGAAATGCTCCACAGACAGTTTATCTCATGCTTTAATGATAGTTTGACACTCCCATTCAATTACTGTATTTATTCCTTGACCAAATATCTTCACATTTTATTTAGTCTGTGCAATCTTATTCTTTCCAATTTATTCATTATAAGCTGTTTTCATTGTTTTTTGATCCAATAGTCTTGTGAATTTAAATTCTTTCTTCCATTCTTTTTACACTTTCCGCTAGGAAACTTCTCTAACTCTGATTTAGATAACCTTCAATTGCTATTTATCCTTTCAGTCCGAATACTGCTGCCAGTGTTCCACAAAAAGAGAATCCCCTTTACCTAACTTTAGGCATATGTTAATTACCTTAATCTCTTTGCTTCAATTCCAATTTGCTCATAACCAGGACAGTAATCCAAAGATTATAATCATTAAGGTTCTGCCTTTTAATTAATTACTTATATTTCCTAAGCATGTTCCTATTTTGTTGTTTATTTCATCATGTATCACGCCAATTGGATTTTCCCTCTCCCTTTCCAAAATTAATTCCAGGACTCTCAAGTCATTCCTTAAATTGACACCAGCAAGTTAACACTTTAATACTCCTTGCTATGTCTTTTTACATTCCTTGCTAAATTCTTCCCATGTTCTAATTTCTTCCTCAAACAATCTTTTAGTCATTTCTCTGCTGTACTTTATATTCTGAACAATAATTCAAGCTGCCACACAACTTTGTGCAATTTTATACTTTCCATCACTGCTTTCATTGATAATGTCTGATGGGCCCTCCCTTTACAAATTTTCTTTATAGTAGTATTCTGAAATATCCTCTTAAATGTCTTCACTGTATGCCAGTTCATTTCAGCTGGCTCATTTTTTGTACCCACATAGTTGCCCTTATTTAAGACTAGAAGGCATAGGAGTAGTAGGAAGTAGATTATTCAGGCTATGGTTTCTGCTATTCAATGATACCATATCTGATCTGATAATCCTTAACTCCTCTTTCCTGCCCTTCCTGTTGTTGAATCCTTTACTGATTAAAAATACGTCTATCTCAGGCTTGAGCAAACAGAATGACCCAACCTAAGATTTCGCTGAAGTAAAGAATCCCACGGGTTCACTGTATTCTGAGAAAAGAAATTCCTCCTCATTTCTGTATGACTCCTTACTCTGAGATGATGTACTCTAGTCCTACATTCTCCCATAAGGGGAAATAACATTTCAACATCTACTCTGTCAAACCCCCTAAGAATCTTGTATTTTTCCAAACAGTCAAGTCTCATTCTTCTAAACTCCAATGATTACAGGCCTAAACCACACAACCTCTCCTCAAAAGACATAGCTGGGATCGACCTAATGAACCTTTTCTGGCTTGTCTTACATGTCAGTATATCGTTCCATAGATAAGGACCCAAAACTGTTCACGGTATTCCAACTATAGTCTGACTAGTGCCTTGTAAAATTATTCTTAGCTGTAATATCGTTTCAAACTAGCTGTAACATTCAAATATATTATGTACACTACTACCTTGGGGATGCCTTAACTCTGAGATGAGGTCCCTGCTTTCCCAGCCTCTGGGTCCCCTTGCCTGCCTCACTCATAGTCACACTTACCTGCAATGGAACACTGACCAGATAAGAAGAACCTATAGTAAGTGGTGTGACTGCTTCCTGGTACAAAGAATCCAAGTAATTTCCTCCATTTCTGATGCAGTGTAATGCCTGTAGCTCAACCTCCAGCTCAAAAACTCTGAGCTAGTACTGCTGAAACTTCAATCACTTACTGCAAACATACAGTTTTCCCAGGATCACAATGAGATCCAAGAGTTCCCATGAACTGCAGCATTGACACATCGTCTCAACTGCTATCATTAATGAGATTTAATTATAGTATTCACTTACATATGTTGTCTTTTGCATGTTTCATTAAGTTTACCCATCAGTATTAATATCCTGTTAAAATGTAAGAATAGAAAGACCTTAACCATTTACCACTCCCTAAATGCCTGGCTCCATTCATTGTCGTACACAAGAACAGATTCCAATCAGCTCCAATGAATTTAATCTTGTCTCTGACAGCTTGCCACAGAGTTTTTGACTGACCTATTCCTCTCAGTGATGTTGACCTGCCTGTCTGAAAGTCCTCACCCTTGCCCACTCCTGTCCCATGGCTCTACTTCAAAGATGAGCAGGGAGCTTTACCTCACTTTCAGGCCAATATCTATACCTCAATCAACATCAATGACAAAATCTAAATCATCTGGTTATTATCATATCATTAACTATACTTATAAGAAACATTAGTGGAATGTGAAATTTTGTAGCAATTGATACAACTGAATAGTTTGCTAGGCCATTTCAGTGGGCAGTTAAGAGTCAACCACATCGCAGTGAAACTCAACTGGACTCACCACATACTCACCACAGTGGCTCCAAGAGCAGGCCAGAGGCTAGGAATACTGTAGCGAGTAACTCACCTCCTGCCTCCCCAAAGCCTGTCCATCATCTAGAAGGCACAAGTCAGAAGTGTGTTGGAATGCTCTCCACTTGCCTGGATGACTGCAGCTCCAACAAAGCTCAAGAAGTTTGGATTGGCATCACATCCACAAGCATCCACTCCTTCCACCACCGACGCTCAGTAGCAGCAGTGTGTACTATCTACAAGATACACAGCAGAAATTCGTCAAAGACCCTCAGACAGCACCTTCCAAACCCACGACCACTTTGATCTAGAAGGACAAGGGTAGCAGATTCATGGGAACACCACCACCCTCAAGATCCTCTCCAAACCATGCTCCATTCTGACTTGGAAATATATCACTTTTCTTTCACTGTCACTGGATCGAAATCCTGAAATTCCCTCCATAAAGGCATTATGGGTCTACCTACAGCACATGAACTGCAGAGGTTCAAGGAGGCAACTCACTGTCACCCTCTCAAGGGCAACTAGCGGTGGACAATAAATGCTGGCACAGACAATGATGCTGACATTCCATGAATAAAAAAAAAATGAATATTAGTTTGTGATGCTGACACATGTGAACTGGAAGAAATGATCAAATCAACTGCTTCAACAATCAAACTCCACTGCAATGGATTAAAGCTCATCAACAGAATTTTCTTTAAAACTGCAATTGCTTTGTTTGAGAGATAGCAGGAACTGCAGATGCTGGAGACTCTGAGATAACAAGGTGTAGAGCTGGATGAACACAGCAGGCCGAGCAGCATCAGAGGAGCAGGAAGGCTGACATTTCGGGCCTAGACCCTTCTTCAGAAATGGGGGAGAGGAAGGGGATTCTCAAATAAACAGAGAGAGAGGGGGAGGCGGATAGAAGATGGATAGAGAAGAAGATAGGTGGAGAGGAGACAGACAGGTCAAAGAGGCGGGGATGGAGCCAGTAAAGGTGAGTGTAGGTGGGGAGTTAGGGAGGGGATAGGTCAGTCCAGAGAGGACGGACAGGTCAAGGGGGCGGGATGAGGTTAGTAGGTGGGAGATGGGGGTGGGGCTTGAGGTGGGAGGAGGGGATAGGTGGGAGGAAGGACAGGTTAGGGAGGCGGGGACAAGCTGGACCCACCGACTCCCACAGCTACCTAGAATACACCTCCTCCCACCCACCTTCCGGCAAAAATGCCATCCCCTATTCCCAATTCCTTCGCCTCTGCCGCATCTGCTCCCAGGATGAAGTATTCCACTCCCATACATCTCAGATGTCATCGTTTTTCAAGGACCGCAACTTCCCCTCCTCAGTGGTCGAGAACACCCTCGACGTGTCTCCCGCATTTCCCGCAACTCATCCCTCACACTCCCTCCCCGCAATAACAACCAAAACAGAATCCCCCTCGTCCTCACGTACCAGCCAACAAACCTCCGGATCCAACGCGTCATCCTCCGACACTTCCGCCATCTGCAATCCGACCCCACCACCAAAGACATTTTTCCCTCCCCACCCTTATCTGCTTTCCAGAGGGACCACTCTCTCCGTGACTCCCTTGTCCGCTCCACACTCCCCTCCAGCCCCACCACACCCGGCACTTTTCCCTGCAACCGCAGGAAGTGCTACACCTGCCCCTAAACCTCCCCCCTCACCCCCATCCCAGGCCCCAAGAAGACTTTCCACATCAAGCAGATGTTCACCTGCACATCTGCTAATGTGGTATACTGCATCTGCTGTTCCCGTTGTGGCCTCCTCTACATCGGGGAAACCAAGTGGAGGCTTGAGGACCGCTTTGCGGAACACCTACGCTCGGTTCGCACTAAACAACTGCACCTCCCAGTCGCGAACCATTTCAACTCCCCCTCCCATTCCTCAGACGACATGTCCATCCTGGGCCTCCTGCAGTGCCACACCGATGCTACCCGAAGGTTGCAGGAACAGCAACTCATATTCCGCTTGGGAACCCCGCAGCCCAATGGTATCAATGTGGACTTCACAAGCGTCAAAATCTCCCCTCCCCCAACCGCATCCCAAAACCAGCCCAGCTCATCCCCGCCTCCCTAACCTGTCCTTCCTCCC